>NW_021635077.1:0-453271 GCF_004799145.2 Neltuma alba | reverse complement strand
TTAAACTACAAAATAAAAACAAATAAATTTGATTTAAGATAGAAAACGACCAAAAAGTAATGAATTACGTATATTAGGTATTTTTTTCTTTTAACTTATTAATCTCCGGAATAATAAATCTGATATAATCCCCCTCTCTGGCACGTGAAAAAGCCAAAGAAAGAATCAATTTGAGAGCATGCATGTAGGAGCGAGCATGGTTAACTAACGGTTAGGCAACGATGGCCCCCATATGATCTTGCATATTCTATTTGTTAATTCGTGTCCCAACACAACCAATCTCTCATAGCTTTACCTTTAGCAACAAAACAACCATTGTCTTCCTATCATCAATTCTCAGAGGACTTCCATCTTCACCATCATATCCTTTCACCAACGTTTTCACAGGAGATGGTCCCCTGAGACTGCTATGCTTCCCTGAACCACACACAACAACAATTTCCGCAGGAATCGCGTAACCTGGATCGTTCAGCCTTTGTCGCAATTCTTGCAACCAAGTAACATAATTAGATAGGATGAACCCAAATGCAGTCCATGTAAATCCAGCTTTGCCTGCTTAGAGTCCCAAACCATGACCTCTTCTAGAATCTCGGTTGACTGATTAGCTCTCCAACCACCATAGCTTCATCTCCTTCCAGAATAGCATTCAACTCTTCAATTGACAATGGGAGCCATTCAAGTCCACCAATTTTCCATGAGAACAGGACATGAATTCAAAACAGAATTATACGTCCTTTTTGAGAACGGAATCGATGCATTCCTCATCCTTTGAAGCCATGAAACCATCTTCGTTAGCTCACCGTGCATTCCGTACGCTGAAAGAACATGTTTGAACAAACTGTATCAATGACAAACCCTTCTTTTTCCATTTGAACCAAAAGTCTCTCCAAGTCTTGGAATAATCCCAATCTTCCATAACCATACATGATAGACTTGAATTCAAACGCTGAAGGTTCAAGTGCTTTGATTCTCATATTCTCAACCAAATTCTCGGCCTCACAAGGCCTATCCATTGAACATAAACCACTGACCATATATTCATAAACACGACGTTTTATGTAAATAGAGGATGATGAACTATGAAGAAGCTGGCTTAGGTACAAATAAGCAATCTCAACCCTCTTTCTGAACTTTGCTTGGAGTGACACTCCAACAATTTACAATAGAAAAGAGCCAGATCTCGAGAGCCAGACTCTAATTTGGAAGTGGCTTCCGAAATTAGAGTTCCCAGGCTGAATATTGTTCCTGCTTATCCGCAAAGCAGCAAGCTCAGCTACAATCTTAGAGTTCCAACTGTACCAAGGTGCTTCAGCAATTCTTGCATAAAGCTGCAAAATTTGCAAAAACATTAGAGACTCTAACAATCAATTCAAGGAGAGAGATAAGAGTAAAGTACTAACCGGGAAGGCAACTGAGGAGAGAAGGGGTTGTACTGTAGAAGGAGAGAGGAGATGGCAAAGAGTGCTGAGAGACACTGATTTAGGTGAATTTTGTACGAATCTCCTAATCAAATTGTTTGTGGTCGATGGGTCTCCAGATGTCACCACCTTCTTTAGAAAATGCTGACCTTGTTTTGTTAGCGCACATTCTACCATAACTCCAAGCTTTGGTCCTTGGTTCCACCACAGTTGGACACTACTCATCATCATCTTTGACGTTAGATATTATAAAATCACGTCATTCTTCCACAGACCCATGGAAAAAATGGGTTAGTGGGAGAGTCAAGATATAAAATTTCCCATAGGTTATTCACAAAGGACAATTTAAAAAAAAAAAGAAGAAAAAAAAAAGGAAAGAACATATTATGTATGAAATCTCATCAACGATTCAAAGAAACCTTATCAGCTATTTCAGGAATTGGCATTGCTGCAATTAGATAGCAAGTATCAATCAACATTTCTACGTTCATGGCCATATGACAAAGGCATATATTGTCGAGGAGCGAGTGAATTGGAGAATAACAGAAAGCATACATTGTATCTATAAAGCGAATAAAAAGACACTTACTAACGAACTCTCAGTAACTCAAATAGTTCCAACCCTCTCGCATGCAGTTTGCCTCAATCACTGCTTACACGCAAAGAAGCACATATGTATATGTATTTATATATGCATATAACTATGATCAAGCTTTACTCTCCTATTAAATTAACTCCCCCAAATCCCATTGCAGAAATTAGGCCGAGAGACAACATGAAGAAAGTGATGATATGACGCAATTTAAAACTCAAACAGCACATCACAACCAATTAATAGTGTGTTTAGATTAGCATTTGCAAAATAGAATATGGGTAGATTTGAACTTTTGTTTGGATGGTTTTACATTAAGAGTGATTTTGACAGATTAAACATGTTAGGATGATACATTTTTGTCAAAAACTTTTTTAGCTGTACCATTACTAAAAGGAACATGAGCCTTACAATGTCGTGTAATATTAACAATAGTACGACTGAGTTAAACTGCATATACTCAGCAACAAAATTTTCTTTCAGTTATTAATAAAATTAAATTTAATTATTTTGATTTCCTTTAAGGTCAATTATTATTGCCTAGCTTTGATTTAATAAAAATATTTCAAAAAATTAATTTGCTTTTCTTTGACTATTCACCTAAATCTGTTAACCATATATATAACCCTTCAAGTCCATAGCCCATTCCTTCACTAACCCTCCCCCCCCCAAAAAAGAAAAAAAACCACCATCAACGCATCATCACACGCTTTTTCCCTCAAAATCATTACGAAGAAAGATAAACTTGAGACGCAATATATGGAAGAAATCAGAAGCAGAGAATAACAATGTTGCAACGAAGAGAAGTTTTTTCTTGTTTTTCTGTGATATCAATGTTGCGCTGAAGTAAAGGGAGGAAAGCAGCAGCAGAAGAGAATAACAAACGACAGCAGAAACTAAGAAAGAACAGGGAAAAAACAGGGGCAATGACCAAATGCAGCCCACTGAACACACAAGAACCAAATCGCCCAACAAGCTACGAAGCCATTGTTGATAAGCACTACCAAAGGGCTCACTCTACAAATTGAAGTTTAATCCGACAAAGTTTTGGCCTCAATTTAATCGGAGTTAGCAATAACAATGAATTGAGAGACAGGATTCATGGAATTGAGGGGAAAGGAGAAGATCTGAAGCTATTACCGGTTCGGGTTTCTCCGGAGTAGAATGTTCAGTTCTCCGTTCTGCCTGTATTTCGCTTTCTTCTCCCAACCTCGCTTCCTCTTTACCAGCTCCAGCTCTGTCCCCGGCTTCTTTCGCTCTATCTTGTCTGCTATCTTATGTATCGTAGAGGACAGGAAGATTAATTGTGGACCGTTGGATTACTTAAACCCCTAAAACCGGTGTTCGGTAATAAAAGAAAATTGTAACAAGGTAGAATTAAATATAAAAACTCTTTTAAAATTATTAAATTATTCTAAAATCAAAAAAATTTCATTTATTTAATTATTAAATTATCCTTATCTTTATTTTTAAATATGAATTGACAATTAAAAATGTAGTTGTTAATAATTTAAGATGTAATAATTAACAACTACTCCTTCTGGTTCAAAATATAAGCTAAACTTTTTAAAATGGTCATTTTTTTTTATAAGATAACATTCACTTTGTCCAAGCATTTAATAAGATTTTTTTAATTTCATTCCCATATATTCTCTCACTCTTTAATTCATTTATTACATCTTTTACTTATTCTCTTCATTAATAAGGGTATATTAGGAAAAACAAATATATACCTTACACATTTATTGTGTTAAATTGATTTCTTTTGGTAAAAATTTTAAATTAATTTTAATTAGTTTCTTGATAAATGTAATGGATAAAGTTTAGTTTATATTTTGAACCGGAAGGAGTATGAAGATAGATATTGACAACTCATACATTACACTTTTGTGATATACTGAGAAAAATGTGTTATCAATATCTACAGTGATAGTTGTTAATCGTTATATTTTAAGTTATTAACAACTACTTTCTAGTTGTTAATACATACTTAAAAAAACAAGAGCAATTAGATAATTAAATAAATAAAAATTATTACAATGAACTTGATAATAATTTGATAATTTTAAGAGATTTTTTTTATTTAATTCTTTAGGATGGGATGTTATTGTAATTTCTCCAAAGGATAATAGTATTAATCCAGTTTTTTAATCATTTTTAATGGGCATGTTATTTTATGTTAGTGAAAACAAAACTCTTCTCACACCTATTTTATATATTATAAAATTATTTTTAAAATCACTTACATACTTTCTATGCAGAAATAATAATAGTATTAATCCAATTATCATTTTTAATGGGTAAGTCATTGCATACCGCATAGCACTCTAATATTATTTCTCACCAGTATTTAGCATTTTAATTTTATTCATGATACATCCAATTCAATTGCACCCAACATTCTATTTTTATTTATGATTTAAAGCGATTATGCATTATAAATAAAATTAAGATACTAGAAACATTAAAAAAAAAACTCATTCGATTTTAAATATAAGACCCATTTTTGTAAGGTTTTACATTTAGAATCAAAAGAGAATTAGGATAATGGATACATCATAAATAAAAAGGGTTGATACAAATTTTGATCATTTAATTTTATCTTAATTTTTGTTTTGGTTCCTCAAATTTCAAATCATAAGTTTTGATCTCTCAAGTTTTTTTATTTAAAAATTAATCCTTATAATCCAATAAAAACTTAGACTATTTTGCTTTTTGAGGGACCAAAACCTATGATTTGAAATTTAAGGGACTAAAACCAAAATAAGGACAAGCTGGTAAAGACCAAAGATTATATTAACTCTAAATAAAAATTTTCGGGTCAAATAACTTTAAATAAAATTAGTATGCTGGATATAATTAGAAAAGAACATGACGCTGCAACTTTGCACTTCTTTAATATATACATGAAATAAGGCTAGATAAAAATTGTGACATAAGACCACCAAAGAGCAGCAATTTCCAAATAAAAATGTTGGTTAATATTATCCTCAATTTTTAAAATTTGACTTCATTTTTATTTTAGTTTGAAATTTAAAACAAATGATTTTGAAAGTTTTAAAGACCAAAGCCACTATTATCAAGCCAGAAATATTTAGCCAGATCAAAATCAAATTTCAGAATCAAAATTAAAACAAGGTCAAAGTTAAAATCTAAAGATATTATTAATCTTAAAATATTTAATGTTTCAAAATATTTTTAAATATATATTAATCATATTGGCAATCTACAATTATGCATATAGAGACACACAAGTTCTGTGACAATCTTGAGAAGAAAAACTACAAACAGAGACCAAGTCTAGGCCAAACTAGCTGAAATAAACAAGACCCCATGTTTTGACAAACCTGTCAAAATTATTTTTGGAACCCAAATCATAGTTTCACCTAAAAAATTACTAAACACCCCACATTTTTATAAAACTATAGTTTGGCTCTAACAATGTGGTTTGACCTTAAATCATGGTTCCATGAAAAGCAAAAAAAATATTTTTGAAAATGTTGTCTTTTTTTAACATTGTAATACTACCTTTAGTTTTATATACAAGAGCTAGTTAATTTTTTTTAATATAAGAGCTAGTTAATTAAAAAAAATGATATTGTCCATTCTCCTTATAACACAAGGGAAAAAGAAAGGAGAAGAAAAGAATGATCTAGAGAGTAATTTTTATCGATGTAATGTGTGCAAAGAGGATTTGAAGGCTTTGGAGAAAAAGAAAATGTGGCCGAATTTGTTTTTGTCATGAAAATTTATTTTAGGAAAGTGGTAGGGTGAGATTTGATTATAGTCATTTGGGCCAACAAAAGATTAGGTGATTATTGGGCTACCAATAATTTGTTAAATTTATAGTATAAAAAGAAATATAAGTCAATTCTTTTATTCTGATTTAATGTAAAATAACATGTGAATCAATTAAAAATGACAACAATTTATTTGGATATGAAAGTCTTGATTGCGAAAAATGACACTGTCATTTTTCATATATTATGTATCAGTAAAAAAACACATTGTTAATTTTAAGTTTAGACTTATCATTTTCCAATCAAATTTATAATTTCTATATAAATTCTTATAATTTTTAATTAATTCACATGTTATTTCCTCTCATGTAACAAGAAAAAACACTTGGTTAATATCACGCTTTAACCTGTAAATTTTCAATTAAAACTTATTATTTTTACATAAATTGTTATTTTTAATTAACTTACATGTTACTTCATGTTAACCCAAAGTAAAGGAATTAACTTTTTTTTTTGGCATTATAAAGCGAATAAATCACAGCCCAGTAGCCTCTGAGGGTGGCGAGCTTCTGGCAGAGGGTGGAAATTTTTTCTTTTAAAAAAAAAATATTTTTATTATTTTTCTTAAATTTTAAAATTTAATTTGGGTTTACTTCCTTTAAGAATTGACAATTTTCAATTTTTTTTTCATTTTTCCTTAAAAAATATATGAATATTCTTGTTGATTAAATTAAGAAAAACTAACAAATTTTAATGTGTAAATATGTGTTTTTAATAAAATAAAAAACATATCTCTCGAGATTTTTTAGAGTGAATTCAAAAAGAAATAGATTTAAAAAACATTTACCAAAAAGTTTTTCTATAGATTCAATACACAACAACTCTAAGAATCCTGATTAGAAATTATTTTTAAATTCAAATCCTTTTGTTAACATTTTAAATTTATTCTTATGAAATAGAATTTCCTTTCTCCTTTTTTCTTATAAATTTACCAGCCTCTCTGTGCGCCTTGCTGCTCCCGTTAAGATACAGACTTACAGAGTGCTCGCGAGCAGAGGAGAATGCTCAGAGCCGCAGAGTGAAATGCAAGAAACCAAACACCAGAAAGCTCACCTTCAAGATTTCGCTCCTCACAACTTCAACAACCATAGGGTTCTCAACCTATCCGAATCCCCTTTACCTTTTCGTTCTTCATCAAGGCCCTTCACCAGAAGAATTCTGCATCAAGATGGCTATGCCGGACAACACGTGCCCCTTCTTCCTGAATCTCCCTCGCCGATTTGCAGCCACCCGTTTCAACTTTCATCTTCGGACTCAGACACGTTCTACTCCGACATTGCCTCCCAATTTCCCTCCCCAAGAAACCAGGTACATTGATTACTCCTAACCCAAGAAAAGACATGCTCCAGACGTTGAATCAATTTCTGTCGTTTCAGCTAATGATTACTTTCCCTTTTCGGTATCTTTTCATAGTTTATTTACTCTGATTAGTTAGATCTGCTTGTGCGTTTCTACGATGCCATGGAGATGGATCTTTTTTGGTTCTCTAAATTCGTTGCCTTTTTGGTATTTTATTACCTGTTCTTGGTTTTATAAGTGGATTTTGTTAGAAGTATAATGTTTAGTGCTTTGTTCGTGTTTCTTGACCCTGGAGCAGCAAGAATCTTGCCTAAACGAATGTCTCTCGATTCCATTTAAGAACAAATGTATATCATGATAAGTTAACTAACTAATGCACTCTGCTTGAACTGATATGATATTTTATTTTTGAAAACTTTTTATTTACAACTCTTTTAAAGTTATCAGCAATTCTAAGTTAAGCTTTTTTCCTTACCGACCAAAGTTGATAGCGAAATTAGGGGCCCTCTCAAGCAAATGCATCGCTGGTTTTTGGTTACCAAACCTGAATTCCCCGTTTTAATATCCAGCAAGATCATGGTTCTTTCCTGGGATTACTATGGAATACGTGGAAGCTGATAACTCAATTTGCTCTCAAAAAATGTTCGTTTTGAAAATGAATATACTGCGTGTATGATCGCTTGAGTAATAATAGATTTCACTTGAATGTTGGACCTAATAATGCATGTGGATATCATATATTCAATGTCTAATAGATCCAAAGATGAAATTTGTTGATTTACCACGATGCCTGTTCCATATTATCTTGTACATTTATTGCATAATGAGGAAATCAACACTGTTTGACTATTGAAATCCCAGAACCTTGGAAAATCCTACATTGAGAGCAACCACTGCTCCTCATGCTACTGTGAAATAGAAGAGTGGTTGGAGCACGCAAACAGATTTTGCAAACCTACTAACTTTATGACCAGATATCACTCATCAGAGGATAGTGGTGATAGTTTGGATCAAAATGAAAGAAGCCCAGAAGTGAAATTGAGTATCTCATCCATGTGCAAAAAATTTCTTGATCATGAACTTTACAGCAACACACTGCCTTCAGTTAAAGAGAGTACTGCTTATGAAAGCCACAGTCGTCTTGCCTGCATAAACAGCATACATGGACATCGCAAATCTGAAAGAGATCAAGGACAGAGAAAGTTGTTGGGCAGGCCCAAACCTTATAACGCCTACTTGAATGAAATAGAAATGCAGAAGCTGGAAGCTGAAAGGGATTCGCGGAAGAGAGCCAGACATCTTGAACTGTTGGAAAGGTATGAATTGAGGGGGTTAAAAGAAATAAAGAAAACTGCATTAGTTTACTGATAATTAGGTTATATGGAGTATGAAAAATGAACTGCACTGTTTATGATCTGGTTGCTATAAATTTTATGTTTTATGTTTAATATTGATTTCTTGCATACTCATATGGGCATGATAGCATGTACAATAAACGAATATATGAACTTAGATCTTCTAGGGCTGTAATAAACTGAAGTGAAGAAAAAGAAAGTGAAAGGATGGGTCTCACCTTTACACTTGTTGATCCTATAAGAGTTGAAGCTTACCCATTTTTCTTTTTCTTCCTTCCTTTTCACTCCAAACACATGCATTTACTATAAGAGATCCTGGTTGCCGTTATTGTGCACTTGAGAATCACAGGAATTATTCACATTGTAACCTTTTGAACCATCACATAATTATAGAATTAGAACATGTACATCTAAATCTGACAAAAGAGGCTGTTTATTTGCTTGAATTTAACAATCTCCATGGACTAGCATTGGGTTTGAAGGAAAATGCAGACATTGCAGACATAAGAAACCATGGGAAATCATGAGGACCATTTTAGTGTTTTCATTTTAGTTCAATGTTCAAGAAGGGTTTTTTATACTAAAATGTCTATGTGCTAATTTTATAACTAGGCATCAGTTTCTAAGTAACCTAAAATTTTATGGGAAAAAATGAAAGCAGAAAGGTAATCAAATCTTAGTGGAAGTTGTGGGTGTGTGCGTTTGTGAATTGACAGAGGAACTAGCAATGAAATGATGATCATGTAAACGTTTTGGTAGGATGAGAAGGAAGGAAGCTGCTATAGATGATTGGGAATTGGAGCAAACCAGGATAGCTGTAGAAAAGATGAAGAAACTTCAGCAAAAATTTCAGGTACGTTTTATGATGTATATTAAGATGGTTCATATGATTTTTGTTTTTCTTTTTTTGCCAATAAAATGAACCATATGACTAAAGATCGTTTTGTTCACAGGTGGGAAAACGCCTTCCTCTTTGATGAACCACTTTTTCATCCCTCTAGACTCAATTCCTTTTCTAAATGTACTAAAATAATGTAAATAAAAAAAGCTACTTAATAAATCTTTAAACAAGAACTTTTAGTAGTATCTCAACAACAAGAAGCCAACTTTTAGTAGTATCATTCCGTATAATTTTTTTATTGTCAGAAAAAGTGTCTGTACATTTAAAAAATAGAATGCTAGTTCATACAACTTCAGCAAAATTAGAGGTCTGTATGAGTCTCTCTTTCTAAACTAATAATTCTACTTTGCAACTAATCTCCAATTATCTTGTTTAAGGGGATAAAAACAGAATTGATATCCCTTTTGTTGTTTTGGCTGAACAAATTGTCGTGTGCTTTTGCAGAACAAGTTAGAGACGAAACACCTTGAAGTTGCGGCCAAAACCCAGAAGAAACTATGCTTGCTGAAGCAAAAAGCGGAAAAACAGAAGAGAAATTTGAGGCGAACAACAATAGAGAGGATCTCTACCACTACAAATATCTCTGGAACACACACTTGCAGTTGCAGAGGATTCACATGTCTCAAATTTGGATCAATCTGTTAAAATCCATAATGTATTATATTACTTGCGCATGACCGTAAGAAAAAACAGTGTTTCTAGATCATCCACAAGGAGATGCCGATTATCAGCATAGCAAAATTGTTTTTTTCTTTGTGATTACGTTTAAAAATCTTATTCTTGAATCTTGTCCGAGAAATTGAGAAAAATAAATAGTTTTATGTATTCTTCGAATTTCTATGTGTAGTAAACTACTACAGTATCATATTTTTTTAATTACTTTCTCTTTTTTCTTTTATTGGTATTGTCTTCTTTGTTATATTTTCCTTTCTTTCGGATTAATAAAAAAAAAGCTAGGAAAGCACTGTCAGATATTATTTTGTAAATGATTTGGCAATGGGTTGAAAAACAAAAAATTTTGGGCTGTGTCATTCAGTCAATTTGTTGGTTCTTTTTATTGTTATTTTTGGCCTTTGGGAATCAAAGTTTAGTATGATTCAGACAAATAAAGCCCTGTTTGATACGGGACAAAGTATATTTTTTCAGAAAGAAGTGGGTAATGCTTTTAAAAAAATAAAAACACTTTTTCCCATTACCAAACAATACATGTGTGTTTGATGATGGGATTGTTCTAACTAAAAGAACAGGTAGCTTCAAAGTGCCATTTGCTGACCAGAAATGTAGCAGTCCCATTGTTGCCATAATCCATAGAGATAACTTTCATCATTATTAAAAAGGTTGAGGGTCATTTTTGTTTTGAAAGAATTTACAAACAAGTTGCTTATATTCAAAAGTTTATTTTAATTTTAACATCGTCTTAGACTTTAGGTGGTAAAACGATGTTTTAAAAAAAAAAAAAAAAAAAAAAAAGAGGAATGTCATTTTAACCGTTCAAAAGCCAACATTTATGATTTATTGTTAAATAAGTAATATTGATTATTAATATTTTTAACGGTTAGGATGATGTTGCTCCTTTTTTAACACTCTTATGTAGAGAAAAAAGACTTTTAAATGCTAATAGTGAATACTCTAAATCCCATGCTAAAATCCAACTATTCCTTTCTTTTCAGATGCTCCACGTACCAGCACATGCAAGCAAGCAAGCAAGCAAGGATTTTTAATTACACTCAGGCTTTGTTTAAGTGATTATTGAACTACTTAACCTTTGGAATACTCTGAATCCCATGTTTGCTTCCTTCCGCATATGATAATATATAATAACTAAAGCGAATGGCCACACACCAAAAAGGCCAAATAAAAAACGATAAGTCAAAAAGCAAGGCAACAAATGAGGAAAAGAATTTGTCAAGAATGGGATTCGAACCCATGCCCTTTCGGACCAGTACCTGAAACTGGCGCCTTAGACCAACTCGGCCATCTTGACTTGCTGATTGCGGGTCTCGCGTGTTTTTATATCTTACTATTCCTTCTGTCTTCTTTTCTCTCCCGCTAAATGTTTCACGGTGGATCCAACCTTTTCTTGGAGATATTTATTCTGGTTTTAATTAACTTAATTTTTATTGAATATACTAAATAGGAATGACCTTTGCAGTTTTAGGGGAATTCTTATTTGATGCATGCTTTGGGGGGAAAAAAAATCCTTCTGATCTTAAATATAAGACCTATTTTATAGTATAAATTACACTATAAAATGAATCTTATATTTAGAACAGGAGGAGTAATTGTTAAATGTGTAACATAATGTGATAATTACTGTTACTTTATTTTTATATGTATAAATATTTGAAACCGATATGAGAATATTTGAAGGATAGATAGAAACATTGCAGAGAAAGAAAGATGTATAAGTAGCGTGTGTGAGTATAAAAAGAGACTAAATTAGAAAAAAAATGCAGCATAGACATATAAAACGTCTAACTTATTATAACATAGGGATGTGGGGCTTAAATACTTCGAAAGTATTCACCAAAGAACATCCAACATCTGAATTTTTTTTCCTTTTATATGTCCTAAATCAAATCACATAATTTAACAGTTGAATTTAACGGCAGATAACAACTATGTTATACTTGTTACGAAATAAAACTTTCAAGGTATATAAAAAAGAAAAAAAATTCAGATGCTAAGTACTCATTTGTAGATATCTTTGAAATATTTAAGTACATTATCCCTATAATATATTAATTTAGGAAGTCATATAAATATATTATAACAACTGTTGTTGCGAAACACAGAAATGACTATTAAAAAATGTAAATGGCAAGAATTTCTCGTGGTTTAAATTAAGTGGAAGTATCTTTTTTTGGGGGGGGGGGGTTGATAAGTGGATGTAGCTTTTGTTTCTTACATTACATAAGTGATTAAGGTTTGATACTTGGTTTTTTCATGAAGGAAACCTAATTTGAAAACCCGCCGACTATTAGAATTAGGAAGATCACATAATGAAGGATTAAGGGGGGTTGACAAGCAAGTGATCTTGTAGAAACTACATGAGCCAAAGGAAGCAGGGATTTTAATACTCCTTCATTCCTCAATGCAGAATTTAATTATTAAGTTAATTTTTATCCTAAATGCAGGATTTATTTTTATTTTTATCAATTTTTTTTTCTAAACTATCTATATTCTCAACTACAATCAGGTAGGAGAGGGGAAAAAACATCAAGAAAGATGATTATAATGTTTTTAAAAAATGATGTCATATTTGTTATAACTAACTAATTTACCTAATCTTTTTAATTTAATCAAATTACTTAAATAAGTTTTATATTAAAAACGTCAAAAGTAACATTCAAGAATATCTAAAGGAATGAGGTCTCTTGAATTTAATTAGAAGTTTCTCCTAATTTTATCCCATAATTATTTTCAAGAATTTTTCATCTTTTAAATATCTTTTTTACAAGTATATCTTCCCTATTGAAGATAATCTTATTTAAAATATTGTAGCAGCATTAAATGTAAACACCTATCCAACTAAGGATTTGAATCTTGATTTGCTATATTGTAAGAGAGTAACATCTTCCATTAGACCCAAATTTATTGATAAATAAAGTATGTTTATATGTTCATTTGATTCGGTGGCCTTAGAATAAAAAATAATGAAAGATATCTTAAAAATTTCGTATAATTATTCTCATCTTATGTCCCTAAAAGTATACATTGAATAGGAAGATATTGGACTTGAAAATATAATAGAGAGGATTACTATGAGGTTCCCAGCAGAGTGAGCAGGTTTTTTTTTTTTTTTATACTGAACTTATGACTTCGTGACAATTTTTCCAATATAATATTCATATGATTATGATCATTGACTGTTTCTTCCTTTCTTTGGAGAATAAAATTATTTGAACATTTTTGTCTAATGATTTAGATTTGAGATCTTAAAAGAGAAATAAAAAGGGTGGCAGAACCGGAAAAAATTAGGGTCACTAATTTTTTTTAAAAGATCAATGAGGTTTCACCGGAAAAAAAAAAGAGAAAGATAAAAGAGGTCCACTAATTTGAATATTTTTATTTTTTATTTTCAAAAAGAGAGAATTCAAAAACAATAGAGTGGAAGAACTTAAAAAAGAGGGCAACTGTTCATCGATAATGTCAAGAAGATGATAAGCAACATATTTCTTTAATTGAAAATTGGACAAATAAATATGTTTATAAAATTTAAAAAATGTTTATAAAATTTAAAAAATCAAATCGACATCATATGTAAAATTGAAGTATACTTTTATAAGTTTGACTAATTTTAATTTTTAACCTAATATAGCACTTATTTGCTAACTACTATTTTTTTGGTTAGTATTGAAAGCGGGCACTAGATATAGACATTTTTAACAAAAATTTGAATATTGTTTCGTCACTATTGATGCTTTTTAACCTATTTTCAAATTGAAAATCCATTTTTCAATTTAATTATAAAGTTTACATTCAAATATGAGATTGATTGTTTAAATTTTCTCTTAATATATATGCCAGGTCAAATTTATAAATTCTTATATTTTGAAGTTAACAAAGTATAATTTAGTGTTTAGTGTTAATGTTTTAAAATAAAATATATTTTGGTTAAAAAAAATCAAATATATTGACATCCCTCCAATTTAGTTAAAATTATAAAGGTTTCTTTTCTATTTTCCAAGCATGCAGTCATGCACTCTGTTCTCATGGACTAACAGTATGAAAAATATTGTATATTATATCAAAATAAAAATAAAAAATTGTATAAAATTCAAAAATTGATTTTTACGATTAATTCTATCCCTAACCTAATGAACTCCATGGAAATTCAAAGAGGCATATCTTTGTTAACAAGAATCTGTAAAAAAAAAATATTATAAAAACTAATCAAATTTTTAAGTTTAGGGAAATGCCTGTTTTTCATCTTTCATTTTCAAAATAGATGTGTATTTATCACCCAAAAAAACTCAGAGGAAATTTGTCTATTTTAATGTTTATTTTTAGAGAAGGCCTATGTAATTTTCAAAATAAAGAAAAAAGATCTACAAGTAAGACGAAGTACAACAAAGTTTAGAATAAATGTTCAGCAATCATCGAAAATTAGTTATGAAATATTTTCTATTCTCTCAGAGAAAAAAATAAAAAATAATGAATAAAACTATAGTAACCAGATTCACCCAATGAGCATAAAAACAAAGTGTTTTGCTGGACCAAAATAAAGAATAAATTGGTTTTATTACTTTTTTTTTAAGTAACCAATAATTCTCCTCAAAATTGTACTTTACTTTTTTTAATACTTATAAAATATTTTTCTCTAATGACTCTCCCAAGTTTGAGGCAGATATTGGCTTGTTTAGGTAACATAGGAAACCATGGTTTGGGCACCCAAACCATCTCAGGTTTGCCAAACAGAGAGGGAATTTAACAAACTATGGTTTTAGGTGAAAACCATGGTTTTGAATTCAAAATCATGGTTTCAAAAAAAGTGAATCCATTCTGCTTCTAACTCATATGGGAAAGTATAATTATGCCTGTTAAAATAGATCTCAATGATAATATGATTTTAACACCTCTCAATTATTTTTTTATAAACATATTTAATATTATATTTTATAAATATATATACACATATTAATTAATTATTAATAACATTATCTTATATATTATTAATTATGTTGGTAAAAAATATATTATTAACAATTTTATTTCTTCAAATTAAAATATATTATAAAATCTATCTTTTATGTAATTATCATATTAATTTATACATTTTTTAATAATTTGCACATATATAAAATGCTTCTAATAACAACTATTCAAACACTCTCACTTTATCTTAATTATTTTTTCACAAAATCTATTCTTCATAGAATCTATTCTCTAAAAAAACTATTTTTCAAATCATCGTTGGGTTTTAACTAAACATCCCATTGGTGAGGATTATAGATGGCAAGAGAGGTACTGTAAGCTGCTTTTTATGAGAAAACCTGCTAGACAATTCATTGACTTTAAAGAGGGGTACACATAGCTCGGGTGATCATGTGGTGGCTCCAAAAATTGAAGAATCACTCGTAGTTTTTTTTTTTTTGTGAGCCCTTGGACTTTGGTTTTTGTGGGTTCCAAAGTATGAATTTCACCGCAATAACATACGTGGCTTCTTTAAGCACATCGGAATCAGTTGTGATGCTTGTGGCAATGATAATCATCATAATACTTATCAAATTTTAATTATTCAGATTTTATATGCACAATTGAAATTTAATTTTTATACTTTTATTATTTTAAAAATATTTTTTTAATATGTAGATAATCCGAAATAAATGTAATATCTCAACTGTAAATTTTTTTAAAAAATAACCTTTTTATTTAAAAATCATTAGTTCAAAATTTTAAATTTATACTATTATAATTATATCTGAATGCTGAAGAGTTTATTATAATAATAAGTATATATTTAAAAATCTTTGGAGTGCTATATCGATCAATAGCTCCAATGATTTCGTTTAACCAAACCTTGTCCGGCGTATGCTAGCCTTTGCCTTGACACCTCAACAACACGCTTCTTCGTCTCATTTACGACATTACTTATCATGTTATGCTAAAAGTTGGTCGTAGTATCCTTTAATTTATTGCTTAGTTTGTTGAAGGCTTTAATTTGATCATCGGATTGGGTAATTGTAATAATTGTACTCCTCCAGTTCTTAATATAAAACCCATTTAACTAATTTGATTAGATTAAGGAAGTTAGGTAAGTTAGTTAATTATAAAAAATATGACACGTTTTTTCTAAAATACCATAATCATCTTTCTTAATACCACATTTTCCTCTTCTACTTGATTATGGTTGAGGGAGTATCCATAGGGGTAATTTAAAGAAAATTGATAAATATGAGAAATTGGTCTTACATTTAGGACCAAAACCAACTCAACAATTGAGTCCTATATTAAGGACCGGAGGAGTATATGTTTTGGCTTATAGACTTTTCCATAAAATGGTGTTTGATGTGTGCTATTGTGTCTGTTTGGCATCAATTATTTTGGGTTTATAAGCAGCTTATAGACACTACAACCCCAATTAGAAAATTTGGAGTCTTTGGTTGGGTTTTAATAAAAAAAAGAGCTTATGTATTTTAAATTGGGAAAACGTACGTTGTGACTCAAGCTCCATTTTCTGGCTTATTGATCACTTTAAGAGCTTATTTTACACGTGGCATGACGGAGGAGTAAAAGACCCGGGTAGAATTGAATTCAAAGTGGTATGCTCCATTTGACGGAGGAGTAAAATAATTCTATCAAAAGCTCCATTTTTTGTTTAAACCTGCCTCTATAAAAGTGGGTAGTCCTTTACTGTAACTTTCTTATATAAAGCTCTATTTTTTCATTTCTATAGTGTTTTCAAATTTAATTCACTCAATTAATTTCACTTCTTCGTATTAAATTAATTTAAATTTATTATATTATATCAATTTATTTTTTTATCATGTTTCACTTTATATTTTAAATATTTCTTATGATTTCTCTAAAATTTTCAATTTTCATTCACTCTATAAATTTCATTTCTTCATTATATTATCTCAATTCATTTTTTTTTTCATCTTTCACTTTATATTTAAAATATTTTTTATGATTTCTCTAAAATTTTAAAATTTAATTCACTTATTAAATTTGACTTCTTCATATTAAATTATTTTAATTTCATTGTATTATGTGAAATCATTCTTGTTATCATTTTTAATTATTTATTATAATTCATACCCATTTTGGTCATTTTACAACCAAACTTAATTTTACTCAATCATAATCCAAACAACTTTTTACCAATCTCATTTTTGCAAATTAGCTTTTTTGAACTCCAATCCAAACACAATTCAACTTATCCAATTTAACTTTTACCCAACTCCACTTATCCATAAGCTAATTTTTCAATAAGCAGCTTTTCCAATCGCTGATCCAAATAGAGCCACTATCTTATATGTACTTTTCCCCCCCTAGAAATAAGTATATATTTAGGGGCAGAAAAAAGATTTTAAGTCCAGGACGCATAACAAAGCCAAGGCACTAAATATGCAAAACCCTTATCCCAAATAATTGTTTTTTTAAAAAAAAACTATCAACACAAACCCTAACCAAGAAGAGCACACAGGAAGTTAGCCATGTCACAACTATTGGAAAAAAGACTAGAAAGAACATAGAATCTCCGGAAGACACATCGGAAATAAAGGATGGGGGTTCATGGACTCCAAAAAGCTAGAATCATAGCTGCTATTTAAAAGAGCAGGTTCACAGGAACTACACGACCACCCTCTCGTAAGGTGAAGAATAGTAAAACCGATAACAACAGCATCAATACAGCGACACACTGCAACATCAAAAGATACCACCAAACTGCCCCAAAATAAGCACCACCAGATCTGTGTAAAGCCACCAAAAACCACTGCCAACCCAAAAAGATCCCAAATATTGAAATCAAAGGGCTTATGAGAGGGTGGACGTTGAGGAGAAAGCTAGAAACTCGATGCTCACCATCTCCTTTGAAATTGTCTGTCCATAGCAACAGTCTTCAATCCTTATGGTCCCTAAACCATCCTTCATCTCCTCTAATGCCGTCCCACGAATCCATCCCCACCGCAACTCATGCGCAGAAAAGAAACTCTAACCCTCCGCTAAATGAAAAATAATAATAACAATAATAATAATAAATAAAAAAAACTCATCCACACCGGCTACACGCTTGTCCACCACACCCTTCCCAACAAACACTAGCAAGAGCGGCGCTAGAGACGTAGCCATACAAGCTGCTTAGTGTTAATTTGGGTGCCTTATATAAACACTTACAAACTTGTTTTATGTAAGTCAGGACAAAACTCTCTTATTCCTTCGGTTTTTAATATAAAAACCATTTAATTGATTTGATTAGATTTAAAAAATTAGGTAAGTTAGTTAATTATAAGAAATGTGACACGTTTTTCTTAAAATACCATAATCATCTTTTTTAATACCCCTTTTATCCATATGAATAATTTAGAGAAAATTGATAAATATAAAAAATGAGTCTTATATTTAGGATCAAAACCAACTTAACAATTGAGTCTTATATTAAGGATCGGAGGAGTATATACTTATATATCATAAATCACAATTACAAAACGTTTTATAAGCTATTTCAAATGGGTTTTTAGAAAATCCCACACATAACGGAGAAGAGAAATACCCTTATTTTTTCCTTTTCATATAATATAATTAGCACTGTTATAAAAAAATTATTTTCATCAAAAATATTCATATTAAATTTAAATAATCCTTGCCATTTTTCCAACCAAATCTTAAAAGCTGCATTATTTCGTCAGAAAATAAGAAAGTCTAGTTCAATTCAATCCCCGAGACCACCTCTAACTGATCAAGGAGAAAAAAAGAATCCTCTTTATACTAAAAAAAGAACTAGAGGATCCACATATAAAAAAAAATAATTAACACTAGTAATAACTTTTATTAAGAACGAGCCTGGATCCAGTCTATCACGTGCAGCGCAGGTGGAGTGATTATTCTGGTTGCGCTTCCTGCTTGACCAACCCCATCTCCTTCTGCCTCCGGAGCTCAAGCACCTTCCGGTGCGAGTTCGAGTGCTGACTCAGGACGAACGTCGGACTGGATGCGGGTCGATATTCGGGTACAAGTCGACCCGACTTGTACCTCACACCACAGGCGTTGCACAGCGTCTTGGGTCCCAGTGGTCCGCTTCGCCATTGCGGTGTTTTCTCCGATGCACAGTGGGTGCACCTACGCACACCTGATCTCTCTGCAGCCGCCGAAGCCGCCGCAGCATACGATCGGCCGTTTGGCTCTGTTTTGGGTCGCGATTTCCCACTGGCCGCTCTCGAACGCTTGCCATGATGATCAGCTTTGCTGGTAAACGACGCGTCGGATTGCGGAACAGAGGAACTCGTCATCATCATCGTCTCACCTATCGTCGGGAACTCGTCATGGAAGCAACCGTCCACGAATTCCGAGAGCCATTCCAGATGGGCTACGTCATCGTTCTAAGAAAAGGAAAAGAGACAATGAAAAAAAAATCAAGAAGAAACTCAACCCATTATAGATTCAACAGACAAACGACTCTAATTCACCAATATATAAATATATGAGTTAATCGGAGAGAAATGATAGTGACCATGATGATTAAACTGATACTGAGAGAGATAGACCTAAAACTGAGAATTGTGTTGAGCTACATACGGGGATGCTTAGATCGGCGTTGAGGTCGGCGGAAGAAAGGGAAGGAGGATTGTTGAAGGAGGAGCCGGAGGAGGAGGATTGGTGAAATGGGTTTTGTGGCGGAGGAAGGATTGGCAGGTGGCGGCGGTGGGAGTCGGTGAAGATGGTGGTGAGGTCTACGTTGGAGACGTTGAGTAGGTCATCAATGAGCAAGGAGCCTGAAAGAAACATATCCATTGACGTATAACTCTCAAAGGGCGTCTGGGTCTCTTACGTATTACTCCCTCTGGCTTTCTCAGATCTCTGAGAAAGAGAGAGATAGAGAAAAGCGGAGCTTTAATGGAAGAAGATATTGAGATATATAATAAGAGCCATGAGATGGGGAAGACGAATGGACTGGCCAGAGCACGTGCGAGGAGAGAGAGTGAAGTGGACTTTGTAAGTGGAAAGGGAAGAGGAAGAGGGAGAGATGAAAATTGCTGAAAAATACTCAAATTTGTTTTTTTATTGTGCTGACGAAATTTCAAGTTTGTTTAAACACTAAGCTGTTATTTAATTAATTACGCACAAATCAAAAGATATTTACATATATCTAAAGATATTTTGTAGATTTGTAGATATTTGAGAAAAAGTTGCACTGGAAGCATATCATTATCCTCTCCTTTTTTTTTTAACCTCTCCTTTTTTTTCCTCTCCTTTTTACCTTTCAGTATCTCATCTCTGCCTTTAAAATAAAAAAAATAAACGATTCAGATTTAATATTTATAAAATTATTACTATAACATTTTATAAATTAATTTTTTTTATTTTTTTTCTATAACGCAATTTTGAATTGTACATGTTAAATATTTTAATGGTTTAAATTTATTTATTTGTATTTATAATAATAATTTTGTAAAATATCAAATTTAAACTATCAATTCTTTTATTTAAGGTTGGGTATGAGATTTTTAAAAGAAAAAGAAAAAGAAAAAAAGGAAAAATAGGAGAACTCCAAATCCACTAAGCTTGAGTTCACCCACACAAGGAGGTGAGTCCTTAGGAATCTTTTGGGCAAAATTTTTGTGGTTGAGGATTTTTCAACCATTTTTCCAAAAAAAAAATTAAATCTAATAAAATAATTTTAAAAGTTCTATATACCATTTAAGGTGATTATAAATTAAAAATTAATTTAGTGATACATTCATATATACAATTTTTTTAATATTCATGAAAAATTTTAAAACATTAATTACAAATACATTTTCATCCGTTGTAATTTTATTTACATGAGTGTCAAATTTCCCTAACTTAATGTATAAATTCATAATTTTATTTTATATAATAAAATTGACAAGTTTGTTTTCAATTTTTTATGTTAATTTTTAGAAACTTCTAGATGCAAATTATTTTGTAGTTAGCTGTAGAATTTCTTTTTTTAAAAAAAATGGGTGTTGAATCTCTTCCACAACTTGATGGAATTACATTTTTCTTTTAAATCTCTTAAAAGAAGAACATATAAGTTAAAAGAATAATTAAAATAAATCAAAAAATTTTAACTCTACTTCAATTTTTTAAAACGAGCTCATCAAAATTTTTCCTCTCCTTCTTTTCCCTCTGTTTCTCTCATATTAAACGGACCCTTAGGTCTGCTCAAAGGATGCCTTCTCCCAAATGCACCTACTCCGAGTTTGAATCCATGATCACCTTGTCGTAGTGTGAAGCCTCCAGTCATGTGAATTGTGATGAGATTCCATCATTTTGTTACAAAATTAAATACACACACGATGTTATTTATAATATATATATGTTTATTAATATATATATCTTATATAAATATATAAATATTAATATATACATTAAACTTTACCCATATTAACGTATATGTTAATATTAGTATTTATATCGATATATATAAAATATAATATTTTGTTAGCTGAAATATAAAATATATAATACTAATGTATATTGATATAATATTTATGATATTATTTTTAAATAAACTAAAATATTTATATAATGAATACAACATAATACATTCAATAAATTTTTTATTCAATTTTTTTCGGCAAGAATGTTTTATCTATATTCAGTGAATAATATTATTTAATATATTGATTTTAAAAAATATGATATAACAATAAAAAATCCTTTATTACCCCTTATATATTTTTTATTGCTTTAGACTTTATTTTCGATCTAAATTAATTATATAATTTTTAAGAATTTATTGGTAAAATTTACCCTTTTTTAAAAAGTTTTTTTATTTTTATTTCTCAGCTATTGCTTTATTAAAAATTGTAGAATAAATTTATGATTTACATTGATATTTCAAGATGATATTAAATAATTATATAATATCATATAAATATATTTAATATACTTTTTAGACAAAAATATGATTATATCTAATCTATCTAGAAGGATATTTTGATTAAGGTGTAAAGAAAAAAAATATCATATGAATTGAAGATAAATTTATTAAAATTTTATAGGCTTAATTATATGAATTATATTTATATTTCAAGAAGTTTTATATAGATATAAAAAGATTAAAAAAAATTAGTTAACTTAGCTGTTTGTATAAAAACATATGTTGATTTCTTTAAAGTATACATATGGCTATTTTAAATTAGAAACTATTTCTTGATGAATACTTCTTAATATGTGCAAGGAGAATTTGGAAAAAGAATTATAAATTTAAGAGACAAATTAGATTAGGTTTTATATTTAAAAAAAAAGAACTTTTATACTAACTCTTATATTTAAGATTAGAAGTACTTTAATCATATCTTTTTTCATAATTTACATATCAAATTATTAAAATAATTGTTTTTAAGTATACAAACCAATAATAAAATTAAAGTTTGAACATTTACACCTCGGCTATATGTACTAGTTTAATTATAAAAAATACATATATTAGTGATGCATCATTCATTTTAAATTAAATTATTAATTTAACCACAAAACTTTTGAAAATGGAAATTTATTAATTACCTTATTCTATTTCTTCATGATATAATAACACATTTAAAATTTTCATATGTTAAATGTTATATTTACAGAAAAATGAAAAAATTATAATAATTAGTGATAAAGAAAGGACTAAAAAGATGACACTGACTTCTAGTGGCGACAATTATATTAGCTGTTGAAAGTCACTTTTAACGGTAACGTTTTATAGTTACCGTTGAAAGTATCACATTTAGCGGCTACTATTATTATCGCTGCTAAAAATTGTTGACAGAGTCACACACACATATATATGATTTCATTAGATTAAATTGGGAAAATTCGCCATAAATCTCCATTTGGAGAACTTTTATGGAGAATGGTAGATGAAGCATTTAGGTCATTAAGGAGAAATAGAAAAATACATGGAATGACCACACTACCCCTAATAATATGCAATTCACCTTCTCTAATATTCAAGTTTCCGATCTTTCTTTGCAAATTTTCTAATATGCAAGTCATATTCCCAAAATACAACTCACCTCTCAAACACGCAAGTGGCCTTTCTTATGCAATTGACTTTCTTCAATATTGAAGACCTTTCCAATTGGTGAATTATTAGGGAAGGTGAGTTGCATATTAGGAAAGGTGACTTGTACATCATTAGGGGCATTGTGATCATTCCATACTTCTCTTTTTCTCCTCAAGGACCTAAATTCTTCAGCTATAATTTTTCAAATAAGTTCTCAAATGGAGATTCATGACAAATTTTCTCAAATATATCTATATATATATATATGAAAAATGCAAGTCTTAATTTTAAAAACGATAACATCTATGCTGCATATAATAAAAACGACAAAGTTTAGGTCAAGTTATTAATTAGGTTTATTAGGTCCAAGTAACTTATCAAGTTCTACCACTTGTGTTAATTTGACACATAAGCAATTAGCCCTAATTAAACGTCTGGAAAAGTGAGGGAAGGCCGCTCGTAGAATTAACTGAAGACCCAAAAATTTCAACAAGCTTTCGAACAAAAATCAAAGGAAAAAATCAACGTTTGCTTCTTCCGACCTAATAAGCAAATCAAACAAAATAATTTAAAAAATGATAAAAATTTATTATAAATAGTAATATAATACATAAAAATTATTTTATCATTTTAATAATTGAAATTATCATATAATACATTTGTGGTTTTTTAATAATTGAAACTATACTTTGTGAGGCTTTGAACAGCATCTAGCATAGCCACTAAAAGAAACTTTCAGTGGTGACATTTGAGTCACTGCCGAAAGTTATTTTGAACGACGACTAAACATAGTTGCCACTGAAAGCCATTTTTAGTGGCGACATGTTCAGTCACTACTGAAAAGCCTCTCTCAGCAGTGACATTTAGGGCTCGTTTGGTTCAATTACAGACCAGTCTGATGATGCAATGCAATCAGATGCCATGCGATGCAATGTAATATTTATTACCACAAGTTTGTTTGGTATGTTAACTAGGAATGAGTAGTTTTATATTTAATTAAATATGTATAAAAATACAAGGACCAAAATAGCCCCATCCAAAAAAAAAAATCTCTCTCCTCCCTTTTCTCTCAGAGCCGTCCTTCTCCTTCCTCTCTGAAAATGGTAACTTCAAATCGGCAGAAAATCAAAACCAACACAAATCAACTATCACAATTTGAGAATAGATTAAACAAAACATAAATCACACAAAAAAAACCCCCATTTAGAACATTTTCAAAGCACAGAAGAAAAGGAGACATCCATGGAGCAATGAACCATATCTTTCAACCCACCTTAGATATAGAGAAATTGAAGAACATGGTCTGCCCACACATGGTTCTCATTGAAGATTGAAACATAATCATCCTTTGACCTTACACTGACTCTTTGATAGTAAATGGACGCGACATAAATTTGCATTTCGGTATGGGAAGGTCGAAAAAGAATTGCAGACAAAGTGATTGTTGCTCTTTGAAAGTCATTTACGAAACTTGCGATCATTGTCGAACTCAATATTTTGATTAGTTATAGTAGATTGTTGCATTTCATAGATCATTCAAGGAAGGGAATGGCAGTTAGACGATGGAGCAAGAGTGTCCAATCTAGGTTGAGGGGTTTGATGTTAGTAAGATAGGAGGTGGGGTGGAGGAAGAGGCGTCGCCAGTAGTGGTGGCGTTAACAACAAAGTGGATTTGGATGAAAGAGGAAGGAAAGCCAATGAGGATGAAAGAACGCACAAAGGGATATTTTTGGCATGAGGTGATGGTAAAGGATGGCAATAAGGATTCATAAGGGGGAGTCTATGAATCCTCATTACCAAATTTTATGCAATCATCATTACCATTGCAACATTAAAAATCCAACCAAATGCATGCATCATGGTAATGGGATTTGAATTACCATTGGATTACCTTTACAGAGTTGCAATGCAATTCAACTAAATGGGTGCTTAGTGTCACTGTTAAAAGTTACTTTTAGCTGCCACATTAATTCATCGCTGAAAGGGCTTTTCAGTGGTGATACATTTAGTCACTTTCAGCGGCAACATTAGGTGTTGTTGCTAAAGGTTTTATTTTCCAAAATTGACCTTTAGTGGAGACTCTACAAAGTCACCACTAAAAGTCATGTTTCAATAGTGACATTTTGTGTTGCTGTGAAAAGTCTTTTTTTTTTTTGGTAATGTATAGTGCGAACTAGAATTTCTACAACTTGGTGTTGGTACTGTTCATTCTTTTTCCCCCCTTTGATCTTGCTTGTTAGCTTGTTAAAATGATTCATTAGACTCATTATACTCCTTTAGTTCCATTTATAAGGCAGAAATAGAAGATTTTTCTTAATTCTATTTATAAGTCACTTCATTAAATTTTTACTATGAGTGTACTATTTTATCTTTAATTTATTTTAGTCTAGATAGTTTTTTTTAAAGGGTACACTACTAGAAAAAATACATATAATGACGCAAAACAACGATGATTAAGAAGAAAAATACTATGAAAAAAAAGGCAGTGATATTTTTTTAAATAAGTGTTGTGACGGTTCACTTTCCATGGTGTTTATTAAGAAACCGCCGTGAAAAATTTTAAAATATGCCATGATAAGGTTCAATTTTTCATATTTTTACAGTTTCACATCAGTGTGCCATGGTCCCCCACTCTCTCACTACCACCGAATTGCCATTACCGGCCATTCCCCCCTCTTTCCCCCCATTTAAAGTCCTCTATCTCACTTGTGGTTGCTTGCTGACATCTACCGCCATCTTTGCCGCCTATCTTCTCGTATTTGAATCGTCTCCACTGAGTGAGTATCATCTTCTTTCATTCTTTTCATTTTTTCTTAGTTTCTTGGATGTTTTGACCCTAAAAATCTATTGTATTCCAAATGGGTTGCTTGGTTTTACATTTTGGATGTCTTGCATTGTTTATTTTGCGTTTTTTATATATTTGAGGTGTTGATTAATGGCATTTGATGTTAGAAAACCTCAATTCGTTCTTATATATGGCATTGGAAACATGTTTAAATATTTAAAATTGATTAGTTTTGAAGCTTTTGATTTTTATAATATTTTTTATATTTATTTCAAATTTTTGGTATTTTTTTAATAAACTTGAGAATTTACTAATAAATAATTTGTTCAGTGTTTTGTGAAATTTTTTTCGTTATGAACTTTGTTTGATAATATAGTGTTGTTTGAAATTTCATAATAAATGAATATTATTTGTATTTCCGTTTTGGATTTAAAAGTTTTAGTTTTAAGAATCTTTATTCATTGACTTGTTTTGAGATTGAGTTTTTACTTTTATTTTATTTGTTATATTTCTTCAAATTTATCTTGTTTTTGTTTATTACATTATTGGTTTGGTTGATTGATTGATTTGTTTATTTCTTAAACAATTTAGGATTTGTTATAAGAAAAATTAGAAATCTTATATACAAGTCTAATTTTATTTTTTCTATCACATTAAATTAGAAGCAAGAGTTCCAAAAGAAATTATATTAAATTAATTTAAATTTTTTATAAAATTGTATGCATGTTGAAATATGTTATGAAGAATAGTTTTGATTTTGATTAAAATAATAAAAATAATTTATTATTAACTATTTTACAAAACTTATATATGTTTTTCTGATTATATATTTTTACAAAACTTAGTGGTTGAAGAAAATTTTATTTTTGATTAAAAATTTTGAGTGCATTTTGTTTCCAATTTAGTGTTTGTATATTTATTTTTTTTATTTATAGTCCTTTTAAATAATTACAAATTTTAAGATCCTTTATAATAAATATAATTTTTTTCTTGGTCCTTAATTCTCTCTAATTTTCCCTTTTGTTATATATTTAAGGCGAAATTCTATCGAATTTTTTATATAAAAAAATAAAGATATTCCCTTTAATTTGTAATTAAGTGTTAGTTAATTTTAATTTATTGACTAACATTTAATTATTTTATTTATTTGAATATTTGAATTAAGGAGTTAGAATTGAGCTTGACAATACAGTTATGCTCATTGACTTTATAAAACAATGGATCGTAGTTGAATGAAAGCTAAGAGAATTAGTAAAGAATATGAGGATGAGAATGAAAGGTTTCTTCAGTTTGCTCAGAGAAATACCCCTAGTATAAGAGATGGATTATATTACTATCCTTGTGTCAAATGCTTAAACAATAGTTAGCGGAGTATTTCTAAAATAAGAGAGCATCTTATTTGTGATGAGATAAATTTGAGGTATACAAATTGGATATGGTATGGTGAAATTAGAAAGACTATACTACCTGAAAAGGAGAAGGTTGTGAATGAAGACTTTGGTGATAGAATTTCTGATATGTTTCATGACATACGGTCTGAGTACTCTACACAGTTCTCTCGCATATGTGAAACCTTGTGTAGTGATGTAGAGACGCCTTTACACCCAGGGTGTAAAGATGATTACACAATATTGACAATCATGTTGAAATTGATGAACTTGAAGGCAAGAAATGGTTTGACCGATGCTAGTTTCATGGAATTGCTTAAAGGGAATTCACTTTCAAAACAAATATATAAGGTAAAGAAAATTTTGTGTTTGATAGGTTTGGAATATGAGAAGATACATGCGTACTCTAATGATTGTATATTGTTTAGAAATGAGTATGAATGGTTGAATAAGTACCCTAAATGTGGGACTTCAAGACATAAAGTTAAAAAAGACGATGGTGATTCCAATGAGATAACCAAAGGTCCTCCTTTGAAGGTTTTGTGGTATCTTCTAATAATACCACGATTTAAGCATTTATTTGCTAATGCCATATAAGCAAAGAACTTGAGATGGAATTCCAATGAGAAAATATGTGATGAAAAACTTCGTCACCTAACAGATTCTCCTCAATGGAAAACAATAAATCAAAAATTTCTTCAATTCGGTTGTGTGCTAAGAAACCTTCGACTAGGGCTTCATTCGGACGGAATTAATCCATATGGTAATCTTAGTAGCACACACAGTGCTTGGTTGGTGCTCCTCGTAATTTACAACTTGCCTCCTTGCTTATGTATGAAAAGAAAGTATATCATGCTATCTTTGATGATCTTAGGACCAAAACAACTAGAAAATGATATCGATGTGTATTTGGCACCTTTGATTGAGGACCTGAAGAAATTATGGGAGTAAGGTGTTGATGCATTCGATGTATATAAATAAGAAACCTTCAATTTACGTGCCATGATTTTCACCATGATAAGTGACTTTTCAGCATATGAAAATTTATCAGGATATAGTGTTAAGGGGCATAAAGCATGTCTAACATGTGAAGGAGGCACTCATTACATGGAACTTAAACGTGGAAGGAAAATGGTCTACATTGATCACAGAAGGTTTCTTTGTCGACACCACTCTTACTGTAGGTTAAAGAAGGCATTTAACGACTTACAAGAATAACAAATGGCTCAAATACCATTATTTGGAGAAGAAGTTTATCAACAGGCAAAGAGAATTAATATGGTCTTTGGTAAAAAGAAGAAGAAGACTGCTAGTAAGAGGAATATATGAAAAAAAGATCTTTTTTTTTTATCTTCCATATTGGCAAAGTCTTGATGTAAGGCATAGTTTAGATGTGATGCATGTAGAGAAGAATGTGTGTGAGATCTTTGTTGGTACACTTTTATATATAAGTGGAAAGACTAAGGATGGAATCAATACAAGATGGGACTTAGTTAAAATTAGAATAAGAAAACTCCTCGACCCACAAGAAAGAGAGGGTAAGAAGGCTTATTTATATCCAGCTGTGCACATATTATCAAAGGAAAAGAAAACAAGTTTCTGTGGTTTTGTTAATAGCATTAAAGTGCCATAAGGTTATTCTTCTAATTTGAGAAAACTTGTTTCAATGCAAGACTTGAAGATAACGGTGATGAAGTCTCATGATTGTCACGTGTTGATGCAGCAATTATTTCTCATTGCTATTCGAGGCATCATGAAAAATGATGTGAGAAGCACTATTATAAGATTTTGTATGTTTTTCAATGCTATTTGCAGCAAAGTCATTAATCTTGTTGAGTTAGATGAATTAGAAAATGAAGGTTATGTGATCCTCTCCCAAGTGGAAATACACTTTCTTCCATCATTTTTTGATATATGGTCCACTTGATAGGTCATCTTGTGTGAGAGATAAGATTTTGTAACCGTGTGTGTTTAAGTTGGATGTACCCATTTGAAAGATACATGAAAATCCTAAAAAAGTACTCTAAGAATCCTTATCGGCCTAAGACATCAATTGTTGATAAATATGTAGCTGAGGAGGCAGTTAAGTTTTGTAATGTATATCTTGATATGACAAAGGCAGTTGGACTTCCTTAATTTCGACATGATTAGGGGAGAAGCAAAGAAACACGAAATGCCATAGTGAGAGGTCTATGTCAAGAGAAATTATAATGTTGGCATATCTATATATTTTAAACAACACAAATGAAATTTTGTCTTACTTAGATGCTCACAAGAATATGCTAAAGAACTTGAATACAAAAAAGAACGATATGCAACTAGCTAATGAGCATAACAAGTAATTTGTAGAGTGGTTCAAATAAAAAATGTTAAAGGATGACAATCCTTCTGAGACAATATAGAGGCTATCTGCAGGGCCTTGTTTTGAGGTTGTGTGTTGGGGTGGATATAACATAAATGGTTATTCATTTTACACAAAAACCTAAGACGATAAGAGTACCATGCAGAATAGTTGGGTTATAGTAGTAGCTGAAGCTATACATTTTGCTATTTCAAAAGATAAAAATCCAACATTGGCATCAATGTCCTATTATGGATTAATAAAAGAGATATGGGAGGTTAACTATACTAAGTTTAAAGTTCTTATCTTTAAATGTAAGTGGGTTAATAGTAATCTGTGTAAGTAGATGAAGAATTTGGATTTGTTTCAGTCAATCTTGAGAGGGTTGGATATAGAGATGAGCTATTTATTTTAGAAAGTCAACTGAAACAAGTGTTTTATGTTACTGATCTAGCAAAAAAGAAATTATCTATCGTGCTACAAGGTAAGAGGCAAGGACTTGCTGGAGATGACAGTGACTCAGAGTTAATCTTGATGAAACCCCGCCTTTCACAACTACTCAACCTAAAATAGTTGAATTAGATTTGGTAGATGATGATTATGCTATTAGAGATGGTCATTATGAAGGAATTTAGGAGGATAATCATTGTAAGGCCTAAATAAATTATTTGATGTTTCTTCTTAAATTCATTTCATATTTATCATTCATTCATAATGTGATGTTTTTTGTTAAGTATAATTGATGTTTTATGTTAACTTCACTTGATTTTTTTTATTCTTACATTTATTGATTGTTCTTTGAATAGGAAATGGACAGATCCAGTCAACAAGGTTTTGGCAACGACAGTTCCTTTACTAGCAAGATAGAGGGCCAACCTGTATGAGGCATTTAGCTTTACATGATAAAACCACATAGCCCATGAGGATTACAGTAGAGTTTGATAATGATTTGAAAGCTGCAAGTCCTAAAGAGGCACAATTTACTAGTTATGTGGGTTATATCACACACAGTAAGATTGAGATTGACATTCCTAATTAGAGGATGGTAGACAAAGATTTGAAGAAAACCACTTAGGAGGATATTTTCTCATATTACAAATTCTTTTCTCTATTTGTTTCAATTATAATTGATTATTTACTTATAACTCTATTGTATTGTATTGCAGTTGACATTTGATATTCCCGCGACTGAGGAAATGAGAGGCTGTTTGTTTAAGCAACTCGATGAACGGTGGAGGGATTTTAAATCCATGCTTACAAGAGAGTATCTTTGTGAAAAAAGAAAGGGTGAGCATCCTAAGGATTGATACTCTTTTGTTAGTGACGAGGCATGGGAGAGGTTTATGAAGTAAAGTCAAGACCCTGCATTTCAGGTTTGGTTTCTTCAAACTTGGTTTTAGTCAATTTATATTTCATTTAACTAAACTAACTTTGTTGAATTGGTTTCATTGTCATAGGCACTGAGTAGGAAGAACAAGCAAATATGTGGGCAGAATATGTACCCAAATACCATGTCTCATGCAGGATACGGTGGGCTGGAAAGAAGTATGATGAAAGAGCGGAAAAAGAATGCATAGGTGGCTGCTGCTTTAGATCCTACTAGCTACACTCCACCCATTGAGCATCCTTCTCACCAAGAAAAATGGAAGGCCGCGAGGGTTAAAAGGGGTCAATATATCACTCCAGAGTCTGCTGCTATTGTTGAGAAGTTGTCAGTAATATTTATGCATTATGCTTTATTAATTACATTTTTCAATTATCTTAAATTGAATTTGTTGCTTTAATGTTACACGATACACTTGATGAGTAATTATCCCAAGGTACATTCATTCCTAATGGACGGATGGATATCTTAGTCATTGCCATTAGAAAGGCCGACCATCCCAGCAAAGTCAGAGGAGCCCTTAAAAGGATTGGAATTAAACAGTTCTTTGGCCCTAGTTCACAAAGAAGCACTAGATCATCCTCTGCTAAGATGGTATCTAAGGAGGAACTCGACTAGCGATTACAGGAAGAAACAGAGAGAGTTTGAGCTGGACTCAGTCAAGAACACAAGGCAAAGATGCAAAAGATGCATGAGGAGTTCGATGCCAAGTTTCAACAGGCTATGATGATGATGGTTACAACCGGATTCCAGATGCCTTGAGTGTCTGAACCATCATAGGTAATAATCACACATCTTCTCAAATCTTCTGGTTCATTTCATCCATTTAAACTTGTTTAATGTGCCTTAAGTGATTTCTTTTTATGTTTCAGGGTTCATCTATGATGAAAAGTGGGAAGGATAGTAATAATCAGACGCAACAGGTAACATTGTCTGACCCTGACCCTAGCCCTGACCCTATCCAAGACAATGGAATGCCTTGTGCTCTGTATGTGGACTTTGAAGATTTAACTCTTCATGTCGCTAATGGTCGAGCATTTCTGGGCACAACAATCCACAGTAGGAAAGTTCCATAGAATCAAGTGAGGGTGACTATGGATAAGATCCGTAATGGTCAAGGTGATGCACCGGTGCCCAACCCTACTGATGAGGTTCGACTACTGGTTTAGGCTAAAGAAAATTTCATCTTGTGGCCAAGGAGACTTGTTGGAAGGCCTGTACCATCGAAGAAGGCAACAGTCAAGAAGGCAAGAAGGAGTGCAAATCCTGTCCTCCAGCCTTTTCCTCTTGACATTGGAAATTAAACTTTCCACGGTATTCTCTTTTCAATGTCAACAGTATCCACTTCCTCTCCAAAACCGTCACAAAAAACCTTAATTAACCGCAGTTAAAAGCTTTTTTTCTAGCAGTGCTGTATCTTTTAAATAAGGATAAAGTTAGAAAGTTGTTATATTTTAAATAAGAGTTAATAATGTTTAAGGTTTTCTTCAGTTTGTGGGAAATATATTAAAAGTACCTTATAAATGAAATCAAAGAAGTACTATATATTATTTTGTAATTTGATTCGTTCAATTCCATTATGTTGTGGTTCGGGATGTTCTTCATTTATTTCTCCAAGAGTTATAATGGGGTTTAGTCGTAATGTGTCAAACTAACATAGGAGGCAGAACCTATATAAGCTACTTAAATCTAACAGACCTAAGTAAGTTATTTAAGTTTTGTCTTAATAGGATGTGATATAATATATTGGATATGAAACAATTTTGAATTTAAGGGTTAGTACAAGAAATATATTTGCATAATTATGCATATATATATATATTCAATTGATTAATATTTAAAAACAAAAAGCTAGGAATTTTTTTGTTTTGAATGATTATTCCCTCGGTTCTCATATATGAGCAAATTTTGAAGGGGTTTTTTTGGTCTCAAATATAAGAAAAACAAATACCCTTTACCATGTATTATATTATAGACATTCTTAATTACTGTACTTTTCATTTAATATCAGGCATAAGCTGTGAATAAGTATAATTAAATGTGTAAACTAATGGTTTAAAACCCGGACCAGACCAGACCAGACGGTCGGACCAGTCAAACCATCAGCCGGAAACATCAATGGCTCATTTTTGCCGCTCAAACCATTTGAGAGATTAGACCAGATTGAGCCGTCTTGAACCGGCTTTTGAGCCGGAAGCCAGATTTGGGTCACGAACCGGAACAGATTTTTAAAAGCCGGCCAGGTTAGAGTTGGAGTGGGTCTAACATTGTCGATCGAAAGTGAGATGAAATGGGAAGGAAGAAAACTGATAGACCGCAGAAGGGAAAAGAGGAAATGGTAGAAGGAAGAAAGAAGTAACAAAAAGAAAAGAAACGAAAGAAAAACTAAAAGAAGAAGGAGATAAACTTGATCTAACTGAGAAGAAGAACCCGAATGAATCCTGAAGGTCACTGGAACTGGTGTGGGGAGAGTTTTGAAATTGTTAAAATGAAATAGGATTGATGGATACAAGCATATGAGGCACTGTCCAACGGGTAAAGGGGTGAGTTGCACACAGATTTGACGAAACGTGCTCTGCGAATAGTAAGATCACATAAATGCACCTCGGGAGCGGAAATAAGTAGGTCTTTTAGGTATATCACACGATCATATTAATATGAAATCTCACGTTTTTCCATTCCAGTTTACAGAAAGACTTTTACAGGCATGTTCATATTCCGTTGTGTGCGCGCGTGTGTGTTTTTTTTTTGGCTATAAATTAATTTATTCAAAATTTATATGAAACGATTTTTATTCTTTTTTTCATTTCCTTTTTATATTTTTATTTTACTGTTGTATGAAATTTATTTAAATATTTTTATATGAAACGATTTTTTGCCAAAATGTAAATGACTAACATAATTTAAATGTGTATATGTATTTAGACAATTTATTTTTTTAAATTTTTAACGAGTTGATATTTTTTTTACACCTATATCATTATATAGATATAAAATATTATTTTTAATTTAATTATTATATTAACGATCTGACCGAACGGTCCGAAATTTAATTATTATATTAACGATCTGACCGAATGGTCCGACCGATTGAACCGTGACGTGTTAGTTTCTCCAGTTCAATGTTCGGTCCAGCTTTTAAAACATTGGTGTAAACATTATATTACCAAGATTTTTTAAATAAGAAAAATAATTTATAGCAAAAATATTATGAATAACTATTTTTAATAACTTTTGTTAATTAGCATGAGTTAGTTGATTTTTGGTTATGTATATATATAAATAATATATGAGACCTCAGGAGTACTATTTTAGATATAAAATAAAAATGTTCATAACTAACAATAAAAAATTACTACATGAAATGTTTTGAATGGCGTATATGTTGATTTAAGTTATTACTTATGAATCGCTTAAATTAATTTTGATCACCATCAACTCTAGCCTGTAAGCCTATTAATAACTTTAGATCAGGAAAAAGTAAAGCCATGGACTTAGAGAAAAAATTGATACCTGATCTAGTGAAAATTTATTAAAAATTATTATTATTTACAAGGACTAAAAATCAACATATAAATATGTAAGTACTCAATTATTCCTAACCAAACCTTCTATGTTCCCTCGAATCACATTTCCAAGAATTTTACAATTACTAAAACATCATTCGATATTTCTTTGTTTATTCTCTTCCACATTTATATATTACTTCTCCGATTCTAATTATAAGATCCAATTGACTTATTTGAGGAGATTAAGGAAGTAAGTTAAGTTGGTTATTTATAATAAATAAGTGTTGTCATTCCTAAAATATCCTTGCTAATTAAGTATATTGGCTAAAACTATCATTATTAAAAGGATTATCTTGGAAAAAAATGCATAAATATAAGAGACAAAATGGATTGAGGTCTTATAATTAGGACCAAATAAAAAGTCAAATAGGGTCTTATAATAAGGACAGGAGGAGTAATATTTTGTTGCTAATATATTAATTACGATTTGTTTTGTTATTACAAAAATTATTATTTTTATACAATTTGAATAATTTTTATGATATTAAATCTATTAATAGTTATGCAATTATTCAATTTGAATATTTGTTTATTAAAATTTAGTTTTATTCAATTTAAGATGCATATAAATATTATTTTTCCTTAAAAAAGTGCTTATGAATATTAATGAGGTTGGGTCTAGTGGAAGAGAGTAATTTCTCACAATGTGATAAACTAAGATTTAAATTTTTATTGGGAAAAGTATCAACATTAATGCCCAACAATACCTCAAATGAGATTGTTTCTAATAGGAGGATACTTATGCATAGAGAAAAAAAAGTGGTTATGAATACATCTTATTATTTAGAGTAAAATACTCTTATCTCTCTTGTATTTTTGTCTTAATTAATTACACAGACCTTCAAAGAATTTAAAATTTTTCCCCTTATCTTAATTAGTTAAAACTATATCAAAGAATTTAAGATTTTTCCCCTTATCTTAATTTTATTTTTTTTATTTTTGAAAATTGTTGTTTGTTTAATATTTTTATTGTATTGGGCCAAAAAATTAAGTAATTTAGTTAATGCAAACATAAAGTTAGATTATTTATATAAATTTCCAAAATGGCATAATTTACATTATGTGATAAGAAAATAAGCGTTCAAAATATTTTTTAGCCATTTAAAAAAAATCTTAAGTTTCAATATTTCGTGAGGAACTAAAATTATATAATTCTATAATATAATTGAAATTAAAATTTTATAACATATTAAAAATTTTAAAAATACTTGTATTATAATTATTTTTTGTTGTATCAAAAATTATTTTTTTATAGATATAAATATTTAAATAACATTTATGTTAAAGAGGGATATTTTGGTTAAAATAAAAATTTAAAAGTTAAACTTAACGGTCAACTAACGGTTGAATAGATGGAAATTGAATCTTAAAAATATAAAAAAGATTTGTATAATATACATTTTAATTTGAAAAAAAGTTTGTATATGTTTTCAAAATAGAAGGGAGGCTTCTGTAATTTAAATAAAATAGATGGGTAGTTAGTATATTTTACTCTATTATTTAGCCTCATGCTGGAAGCATCAAGCATGACCTTATTTTAAATATTTCTCAATCTTTGGATCAATAATGTATTAATTATCATCGTGCTACATTAATATCAACAATATGGTATTATCATGTATTTATGCTATTATTCATATTCACAGTCTCCTTATGATCCATTTTATTCCTATAATATTCCTCTGGTTCTATTTATAAAGCAGAAAGAGAAGATATTTTTTTATCTTATTTATAGGGTACTGAAATTTTTTTTTTGTATAGATGTACAATTTTATCTTTTATTAATTATTGCATGTTAACTATGTTTAGATAATGTATAATGTATATTAAATAGGGATAAAGTTGAAAAGTTATTAAACTTTAAATTAGAATTCATGAAATCTAAGATTTTTCTTAGTTTGTGTGAAAGATATTAGAAGTGATTTATAAATAGGATATGAGAAATACATAATTGTAATCTTCCGTTTTAACATTTGAATTTTACTTCTACACGTACGCTGGTATGGAGCAATAGAAGCAAGGAACTAAATAGGACCTTTTCCCCCCCAAATTCTGAATGTAAAAGGGAATGTAGGAGGGTTGACTGTTAGAAACTTAGTATTAATATTTTAATATTAGATATTTCTGAATAATTCCAATTTTTATAATCCTCTTCAATAAATTTCATTCCCACTAAGCCCTTCGCTTCTAATTTTCCTTTTACACAATCGGTACTTACCACAATAATGATCACCATATGCTCATTGTTATAATGCAATTTAGATAATTTAAAATATGTTATAAATGGTTTAAATTTAAAATTTTTAATAAATAATTCTTTCAATAATAAATTTTTTTTTAAAGAAGTGTTAGTTATAAGATTAATTATACTTTTTTTAGATTCTAAATTTGTTAAAACAAAAATTACTTAAAACATATAAAAAATAAATTAAATACGGACCATTCAGAATCCATTTGATGGTCCATCATGCTCACTTTTTTTTTAATCAACATGGAATGTGCTTCCCAAATTCCATGGGACGGTGGGCTTCCAACTTTTTGAGGAGTCTTATTATTTGAATTACGTGGAAGCAGATTTCTTTTTTCAGAAGTCTACTTCAGCTTAAATTTCTCCATGCCAAGCGGCATCCTAATGGTCGGAAAATTAGTTGCAAAATATTACTCGTCCGATCTTTAATATAGAATCTACTTGTTGAGTTAGTTTTGATCCTAAATATAAGATTCATTTATTATATTTATCAATTTTCTCTAAATTCACTCTATGGATACTCCCTCAACTATAATCAAATAGAAGAGGGAGAGGGGTATTAAGAAAAATGATTATGGTGTTTTAAGAAAAATATGTCACATTTTTTATAATTAACTAACTTATCTAACTTTTTTAATCTAATCAAATTAGTTAAATGAATCTTATATTGAGGATCAGAGGAGTATATAAATAGCCATAAATTGCAAAAGATGAGTATTAAATGTGTTAACTATGTTCTTGTTCCTTAGTTACCACCAGTTACTGGATCTAGTCCTCCACGAAAAGTTAAAAATTTGGTGTATTTTGACCAATTCAAAGTGAAAAAAGGGTTGCTTCCTCTGCAAAACGTGGATAAAGTTGAGCAATTCTGTATTAGAATTTGGAACGCCAGTTGTAAATTCTTCATATATCAACGTCAAATTTTGGAAGCTAAGGCTTGTGAAATTTCAAGATCCATATGTATCAACTAGATATTTTCAATTTAATTTTCAGTATCAAAAATTGATTTTTTTTTCTTATAAATTATTCACGTGTGTGCCATATTTTGGAAGGTGACTATGAAATTTCTATATTTACGTGTTAGCTAAACAAATTTTTCAATATTCCTTGAGAAAATTGGAAACGTAATTTGTTTCAAATTTATATTTCAGTGTCCAATTCCAAAAGAATAAAAAAAAACCTATTCAACTACCTTTTTTTGGAAATTTACTTATGATCGCGTTTCAACTTGTAATTGGATCTTGTGTTTGTTTTTTTGGACCTGGAACTTCCGAACTTGTAATTGGATCTTGTCTTTTCTTTTTGGACCTGGAACTTGTAATTGGATCTTATATTTCATTGTATGATTGTTTTGTTCCAGCACATTTTTCCGTTTGTTCTATTCTCATTTGCATTGGGCTTCAATATTTTGTTCTGGTTCCATAATCTAATAGAAGCTCATTAGAATTGAGTTCAATAGAAGAGGTTAGTCCTCTGTAATGTGAAGAATCAATCTTCAAATACCCACTGAGACGGGTGTTTACATTTTGTATCTGATAAGACCTTGATAGAATTGTCTTCAATAGAAAGATTTTGAAAGATATCAGTGTGTGTTAAAAAAAAAAACCCATAACGTTATTATCTTTTTAATTAAAATTGAATATATTTATAATTTTATAAAGAAAATCTCTTCCCTCTTCTCTTTCAATAAAAAAACTCTTAATTAGATTAAGTAAAAACAAGTCAAATTTTATTTTGTGTCCGAGATTTTGTTACCCATATTGCTACTCACTCACGCCTGCCTTTTTATGTTAGCGCCTGGGCGAGCATCGCATTCCTTGGGTAAAAGGTTGGTTGTGTTGGTGTGTGATTGGATACTGTGTTTACTTTTTTTCTTAATAACTTTATTACTTAATATAGTTTCGTTAATTGAGAAGAAAAGATACAGATAACTAAATTTGCTAACAAAATCAAATCTAATGATTATCAAGAAAAACATATAGAATATTCTGAAATTAATCCTAATTTAAAACAGAATCATACTAAGGAAGGCAAACGCATAAGAATTTATTAATATTAAATACTATTAAATTAAATTACAGAGCATATAATGAAGTTAAATAAGTATTGTCCAAAGCAAAACTCATAAGAGATTGCAGTATTAATATTTTAAAATTCATATAATTATAACATTTAAGATTTTCTTCCATAAATATCATATAATTTAATTTCGGGTTATTTTCCTTAATTTTCCCCATTCTCGTACTCGATCCGTGCTGCCTGCGTCTTGCCGCTGCCGCCGATCTCTCTCCCCTGCCGCCGATCAGGTGCGTCTCTTTCCGATATCTATCCATCCTCTTCTCTCTCTCCGGCGATCTCTCTTCCTAGACCATTAATCCTAGAATTTGTGTAATTCTATGTTAGAGATTCACGTGTAGAAGAAATGAAGATCTTTTATCTCTTTTTTAAATATTGTTGGTTCTTGGCTTGGGTTCAATGGCAGCCTAGACTGATTTCTATGTATGTGTTTTTTGGGTTGGGATGGGTGTTCATGGCCGTCCACGGTGGCTTTTGGAGTTATATAGCAAATTCATTCTTTCTTTCTTTCCATAATTGGGAAGCCATCATATGAAATAAACGTGCCGGATAGAATAAGGGCTTCGAGATGTGTGATTATATGATCCTAAGAAGGCTACATTTGGTTTAATGGTGGAGAGGAGTTTGGCTTGTATAACAAATTCAGAGACTACACTCATAAACACTTATAAACATGTTTCATATGTAAGTTGAGATAAAATTCCTCATATACTTATTCCGTATTCCGTTATTATGATTAAAAAAATTGTTTATAAACCATCCAAACAGTTTTAACAGGTTCATCATCGTAGGTTTAGGGTTTTTTCATCAGTAGGTTTAGGGTTTCTCAAAACTGCTACTTGTGTTACGTTCACTTCGTAACTTGATCATTAGTATTAAACAAATAAAAAAAAGGAAAAAAAAAAAGAGGGGAGTGGAGGGACGGCAAAACAGTGTTTTGTTTGGTTGGAGGGAGGGGAACTGATTATAAATTAATAAATATATTCTTAATTATATTTTTAATTATTTAGATTTTTTTTTACCAGCAGTTATTTAGATTCACTGAATATTCATGCTAAAATTATTATTTCCTAATGTATGAATCTCAGAAGACCTTTTACCTCACTTATATATAATATATAATAAAATTTGTTCGGTCAAAAAATATATAATAAAATGTGTTTATATACATTTTAAAGGATAATTTTGTCAACCTCAACATATTTCGGCATTATTTTTAATTAATATGCGGTTTTCAAAATCTTACAACGTCTATAAAGTAGAAAAATGAAAATTTTAACATTTTATCTTATTAATTTTATAATAATTATAAGATACACACACGCATGTCATGTTTTATTTTATTTTTATTTTTAATACAAACACACGCATGTTATAGCATTAAAAAGTATGCAATATGCACGTGGATAAATACAACGTGGACAGTGAGAGGGAGGGAGATTGGAAAAGGGGGTTTTAGTCCGGAGGGCTAAAAGACAAAAATAGCCCAAGAAAAGGGGGAAAAAAAAACTAAAAATGAGATTAGAGACACATGAGAAGTTGCGGATTAATGTTGAGGGGTAATTGAGATGCTTAACTAATTCTACCTTTTAATATCATTCTAGTAAATGAGATTTTGGTAGCATTTCATTTCAATTATCTGGAAAAGTATTTGCCTGTGTGGTAAATTTATGTTCAATTGTTTGTTGTTTTAGGCAGAGACTCAGGATGGCTGCCGCTGAAGCTAACAAAGCCATTGGAGAAACTTCTGGTGGTTACTTTTTGAACCTCTTTTAATTTTGTGTTTCCTGTTTACACATCTTAGTATCTAATTGTGAACCATTTATGTTTCCTGCTATTGGCTTCAGGTGTGAAGAAGAAGGAAGTAAAGAAAGAGACTGGGTTAGGGCTTTCAATCCGAAAGGTAGACAACTTTGGGGAGTGGTATTCTGAGGTACCTACTACAAATTATCTTCAATTGTATTTCTTGATGTGCCTTTTTATTTTTTATTTTTTGGGTAAAAGGGGAGCCCACCACCTGATACCTGGCGTTTTTTCTAAACCCTAGCCTTCATGGGCTATGTATTTACTAGTATGGATTTGGGGAACGTTATTTAATGGGTTATCTTCTCTTCTAATAAATTTGCTTTCTGAGATTCAAACTTGTATTTTGTTATAATGGACAAGGCTACTTATCACTTTGACCAACACTTGTTGGTTGCTTGTTTATTATTATTATTGGGTTTAAAAGTGTGTTGAGCTTACAGCCGATTGTGACAATCACAATATTATGTGTCCAAGGTTTTGATGACTGAAGCTAAAACTGAACTTTTGTAAAAAGGAACACACTATTGTTTTTAGTCGTTTGACTTTGGCTTTTGGGTGCAAAGATTAGATATTTGTCAGGCTTTTCCTAATTAATTTTCTTTTGATGTAACATGGCAGCTAGTTGTTCGTGCGGATATGATTCAGTACTATCCCATATCTGGATGCTACATTCTTTTTCCATGGACAATGTCAATCTGGAAGTCAATGCAAGTGAGTTCATAAATTCCTTTCATGTCCATTATTGCACCTTATTTTAGTGTTTATATAGTTTGGAGAAGCTCGAAGGTAAGTCCTCAAGCAATGGTAATGTTGCCTCCTTATGACTCGGAGGCAACGGGTTCAAATCTTGTAAATAGCCTTTTCTCTTACTCCACTTGGTAAGAGTCTTGTGTACTAGACCATCTTTTTATGGTTTGGAGAAGCTCATAGATTGGTTTAGCCTTTGAAGGAACTACGGTTTCTTGAGCACGAAAAAGGATTTCCAAATTCTTGGGTTGCTCAAATTCATATTTTGTTTAAACTTCTAAAAATCAATGTGCAGGACTTTTTTGATGCGGAGATGACAAAAAGGAAAGTTGGGAGCTGCTACTTCCCATTGCTTGTGCCTTATTACTATTTGCAAAAGGAGAAGGATCATATTGAAGGCTTTGCACCAGAGGTGAAATTTATTTATTTATTTATTTAAAATTTTGATCAATTTACAAGGTCTATTTAATGTAATTTTTATATTTGAAGGAATGTCGTTTAATAGTCTTGTAGATTATTAATGTGCTTGTGAAAATGGAAACTTTGTGGATTTTTAAATCAGATTGTTGACTCATTGATTTCGTTTTAGCTAGTAACAGTTTGTCATAATAATTGTCCAGAAGTTGGATTACCTTGAAGAAGGTAATCTTTTTGTTTAGAAATATCATTGTTATAATATTAATTAATGTCTTGGATTTTTTCCGTTTCCAGGTTGCTTGGGTTACAAAGGCTGGGGATACTGATTTAGAAAACCCTATTGCTATTCGCCCAACTAGTGAAACTGTCATGTATCCATCTTACTCTGACAAGATAAAGGGACATCGTGATTTGCCTTTGAAATATTATCAATGGTCCAACGTTATTAGATGGGAGTTCACTAATCCCATGCCATTCATCAGGTATTAGATAGCTTTCATTGGTCCTTTTTTTCATGTTACGTAATATGTAATTATGGATTTAGATAAGATTTTGTTAAGATTCATTAATTACTAGGATTTATTTCGATTTTAAATAGATTTAAATAAGATTTAGATATTATTATATTTTTAGGAGGATTTAGATAGGATTTAATCATACTGATAAGATTTGGATTAGATATTTAAGTAAAATTAGGATTGCCCATGACTTATAAATATGGGTGGTGATGAATCTTTTCTCTTATGTTTTGATTTATAGAATTATCCAATATAATTCCAGTTCCTCCTTTTCCTTTTCTCTTTTGTTCTTCTTCCTCTTACTTCTTCTAAAATTCGCTACCATTACGCCTCAATGTGTTTGGATAGGTGGCGCTTTTAAGTTTCAATGTGAAAATTAATGCACACTTTCAAACTTAACAAGTTGACTCATTTTGGAATATCAAGTCTCTAGCCTTTTAATATTCTTTTGCAGTGCCTTGTGATCAGATCTGTTTATCCCTTTGTGTTTTAATGGAAGTTTCTTAAGTAGTGAATTGGTCACAGTGATGCCCTTTTGCAAAACAATTAAGCTTTTAAGAAATTGGAAATGTGATAAATTAAACATGATTTATATAATTTTCTGGGTTCTTATAGGAAAAGAAGAATGTCTAATAGTGTTTACTGGTCTTCATACTTCTTTTGACTGCAGGAGCCGTGAGTTTCTCTGGCAGGAAGGGCATTCTGTTTTTGCAACAAAAGAGGAGGCAGATGCAGAGGTTTGATGTTAGATATGATATCACATATTATTGCTCGGATATCATGTTTAAAACTGCATTAATATAATAAACTATTGAACTTTTTGTGCATGCAACTATGTAAAGGAGAAACAAGTCTGGTGGTTTTTAAAATACTTCTCTCTTCATTTGGGTACTTTTTGGTCACTGCCAATAATATCCCAGAGATTATTGTGAGGGCAATTCAGGTGTAATTGCATATCTTCCATAATAATATCGAGTTTAGCGGAAACTGGATCTCCATGGCCACGTTTTCTTTCCTTTTTTTTTTTTTAAATTTCTTTGAATTTTGAATATGGTATGAACTTTGTAATTCTGCCAAATAAAATACCAGTTCATATGGTATTAAGCGTTGAATTCAGAAATTGTAAATCCATTAAATGAGTGCAGCAGGTTTATGGTTGATCAGGTTGGAAATTATGTATAGGCAAAGCCAGACATGAATAAATAATATTTTCTTCACAGTGCTTGATTTAGAGCAAGACTTTGTGCAGATAAAACTATGTTTTCATGGAGAATCCTACAGTTGGATGACTCGAGTAGAATAATGATCAAATTCTAATATGCACTGATAGAGCTTTAATTACCAATTTGTACGGAAGTTAATGATTGCAAGAGGTCCATCATAAAAGGCACATTTATGATGTTGATATGAATTGAGTGAAATTTAGAAGATGAGTGATTTGGTATAATGGCTAACTAAACGAATGAGTATTTACATGGAGATAAAGATATACCAAATTAGCAAATGGCCTTGTAGTCTAATGGCATAAAAACTCCTTTATAAGTGAGAGGTCACGAGTTCAATCCCACTTATAACCTCAAACTGTTAGTTCTTGTTCTTCTATTTAATCAAGCATATCCCATCGTTTATTATATGTCATTGATTTCATCATGTCACTACATTCATTACATGTCATGAACTGTGCTACAAAGGTTTTTGTTAGTGTCTGTTTTAATAATCCTTCAATCTTTATGTTTTCATGATATACTAATGGATCCTATTTCAGGTACTTGATGTGCTGGAATTGTATAGGCGTATATATGAAGAATATTTGGCAGTTCCTGTGATCAAGGGTAAGAAAAGTGAACTGGAGAAGTTTGCTGGTGCACTCTACACAACCAGTGTTGAGGTACATACATCACATCTCACTTCCTTGCATGATGATGACTAATACACTGAAATGGTGAAATATAATCTTCTTTATACAAATTGGAATTACTAGGCATTTATTCCGGACACCGGTCGCGGTATTCAAGGCGCGACCTCTCATTGCCTTGGCCAAAATTTTGCTAAGATGTTTGAGATAAACTTTGAGAATGAGAAGGGAGAGAAAGCAATCGCCTGGCAGAACTCATGGGCCTATAGTACTCGAACCGTAAGCTTTGATTTTCATCCCTATAATCGCATATATTGCGAATTCCTATGGATCAGGAAGTGTTTTATATTTTTCCTGTTGTTTTTTTCACAGATTGGGGTGATGGTGATGGTACATGGAGATGACAAAGGCCTTGTGCTGCCACCAAAAGTAGCATCTGTTCAAGTTATTGTGATTCCAGTGCCTTATAAAAATGCTGATACTCAGGGTATATTTGATGCTTGTTATGCTACTGCGAATGCTTTGTGCGAAGCAGGTATTCGTGCTGAGTTTGACTCTAGAGATAACTATTCTCCTGGTTGGAAGTATGCACACTGGGAATTGAAAGGTGTTCCTCTGAGGATTGAAATTGGGCCAAAGGATTTGGCAAACAACCAGGTCACCAACCTTAAGTTATTAATACATAAATTCTTATATATTACCTCTGATCTTTAATATAAAAGTTAGTTAACTAATTTGAACAAATTAATGAAGTCAAATAGATTAGTTACTTATAACAAACATGACATGATTTGTCTAAGGGGGTGTTTGGGTACCCCAATAATCACTTTTCAGAAGCACTTTTCCGCAAATCGAGGCAAACTCTTCCACATATTTACCTTGTATGTTATAAAAGCACTTTTGAAACTATAGTTTTGATCTTATCCAAATACCCTCTAAAATACTGAAGCATAACATTAGTATATATAATTAGTTTGAAAAAAATTGATAAATATCAGGGATAAAGTGAATTAAAATCTTGCATTAAGGACCAAATCTAACCCCAAACTAGATCTTATATTAAGTACTGGACGTAGTATGTAATTTTTCCTCTATGTTGGTCAGTTTGTCAATGAACAATGATTAACAAATTTCAGATCATGCACAGGTAAGGGCAGTTCGACGTGATAATTGGGAAAAGGTAGACATAGCTCGGGATAATTTGGCGAAGCAAGTGAAAGACTTGCTGCAAAATATTCAACAAAACGTATTCAATGTTGCAAAACAAAAACGAGACGCGTGCATTAAGGTTGTGCATACTTGGGATGAATTTGTGGAAGCTTTGAGCCAAAGGAAAATGATCTTGGCTCCTTGGTGTGATGAGGAGGTATGGCTCGTGTGAAAGTAGTTATACTTTTTTGTTTCAAGGCTTCAGATGTCTTGATGATGTATCTTTCCCAGATTTGCATTTTCAATATGGCCTTGTTTTATATATAATCTCAACTTGTTTTGTCCCAAAATAAAATAATTCTTGACTTTCTTTGTTCAATTTGATATGTAATACTGTCTTCGGCCCCGACTATAGAATATAATTTATATTACACAATAAACTATATCTTATACACTTTTTTTGGTGAAAAACTATATCTTATGCTTAGGACTGGATGTAGTTGTTTGTAAAGTTGTTATGTCTGGCCCTTCTTTGCCTATGTCTGGTATATATATATTTTTTTCCTTACTCACAGTGTTTGCTCTTTTTTTCTGTTTTAAATCTTTGATTCATTATTAGGCTGTGGAAGTTGATGTGAAAGCAAGGACAAGGGGTGAGATGGGAGCAGTTAAGACCCTTTGTACTCCTTTTGATCAATTAGAACTCCCTGAGGGTAACATTTCTTTCACCCTTCTCTATATTTTTGTACTTGTTGTTGACTTCAGATGATGAAATCATCTGTACATATAGTTTTTCTATGTGTTTGAATTTCTGTTGATGTGCATTCCTTCATTGCTTCCTCATGCTTGAGCTAGACCTCTTGGCTTGCATCTTCATTTGATAATTTATACTTCCTCCATCCCTTATTCTAAGATCAAAATAATTGACTTGCGTGATTTAAAAAAATTGTTAAAACTAGTTAAAAGTGATAAATATGTAGGAAATATTTTTTTTTTCCAAATATGCCTTCATTTATGAGCGGGTAAATGAGAGAGAGAGAGAGTTATAATAAGAAAATTATGAAAGGGAATGTATGGGAAGAATTCACTAGGGGTATAATTGATAAAAATCTTGGAAAGCCCTGAAGCGAATCTTATAAAAATGAACAGAGGGATTCAAAAATTTGGATCTTATAAAAGGGGATGGAGGGAGAATGGTATGAATCTCACTTCTTCATGAATTTAAAATTCTATTTTTTTTTTCTGAATCTTACAATTTTAAGGTCCTCTGATTCATTATTTTACCATTGAGAATTCACATTTGTCTCCGGAAAAAAAAATCTTAATATTTGTCTGATATAATATGTTAACTTTGGGATTTAGTCTCCTTGCTGCAAATATTTGTTTCTGCCTCTTTATGTTTTGATTTGAGCATTAATTAAATCTGTATTTTCTTGGAGATATCTTTCCTATTTTATGCTTGATGTTTGAATTGTGCATAAATATTTTTTAAATGAGCACTTATATGCGGAATTTGCGACTGTCTTGTGGTTATTTTTTTGCTCAGGTACCAAGTGTTTTGCCTCAGGAAAGCCTGCTAAGGTATGGACATACTGGGGTAGAAGTTACTAGACTATTACATTTGTAATGAGATGTTTTTAAATGTGAATTTTTTGGGAAAAAAATATTTTCCTACTGAATTGGTGCTGGTTTAGTTGTAATTTAGCGTGGCTTAAATTATGGCTTATTGTTAAGCTTCTGAATACTCTTAGAATTCATAAAAGGTATTTATTATTAGCTCATCATAAGTGACTTATAATTAGAATAGAAGTGAAATTAATTTATCGATGTAATACACACTTTATTATGTAGTGCTGAATTCGCAAGCTTATTGTTAAGAAGTTAAACTAGTAGAATCAATTAAAAGAAAAATTATTGCTAGATCATCCATTTTGTTTCAATCTTGGCCTCCTGGTGAAGATTGTTTTATTTTGGAACAATAACGGAATAATGATATTATTTTCTTTTGATTTAATTATAAGACCATTTGTAATCTTTTATACCCGTTATTTATATTAATGAATGAATTGTATTAATTTATTAATTCATGAATTATAGTCATTCAACAATTGTTGGCAAAAAAAAAAATCATTCAAAAATTATACATGTATCATGCCCGAAAAAAACAATTATACATGTTACTTGTATGCAAGGAACAAAAAACCGGACCGGACACTAAACCGGTCAAGGTAATGGTTTAAGGGTTAATGGGTTAGATCGGGGTCAAACCGGGATCAAACCGGTCACATTAAAATGATAAAATTTAATTAAAAATAACAAAGTATAGCAATATTAATAATCACTAATAACAAAATGTAAGAAAATACAACAATAATTTGATTGTAATTAAAACAAAATACAATAACATTAAGGATTTTGATCTTTATGATTTCTTAATAACTAAAATTAATAATTATTAATACCAAAATTATTATTAAAATTCATTTAAATATATAGTGACTGAAATATTAGGAGTTGAATAAGAAAAAATAAGATAAATAGCAAAATATCATTCAAACCGGTTCATCACTGGTTTATACCGGTTTTTGCCGGTTTGCACCGGTTTATCCCGGTTTGACCGGGTTGATGCCGGTTCATTTTATGACCGGTTCATTGCTTTAACCGGACCGGACCACTGGCCGGTTCACCGGTTTTCCGGTTGAACCGGCCGGTTCGGTTTGGTTTTTTTTTCACTGCTTGTATGACATGATAAACAAATTTAACCAAAAAATAATATAGATATTTGGCATCTTTTTCGTCTTAAACATTCATATTTAATTTTCTTGCTCCGTCAAGATCACTTTAAAAAAATTTCAAGCTTCTGAAATGATAATTATTTCATTTTTTATATTAATGTTATGAAATAATGCTTCTTGAACTATTTTTAAAATTTTGATATTTAATAGTATTTCTTTTAAAATAAGTAATTAAAAATTTTGATAAAATAAATATGAGAAATTTAACAATTGACATAAGCATTTTCCACACAGTGACATTTTCCGTTGCATCCAATCATTTATGAATTTTTTTCTAGAGCTGAGCCCCAGAGGCATCCTTTCGTACTCGTCACCATAAATGCCGATCTAGAAAAATAAATATAAATTAAATCTTCTTCCCAACTTTAATATGAGAATCATTTAAATAATTTAATTAAATTAGGGAAAATAATTAAATTAGTAAATTATAATAAATACGATTTTTTAAATATGTTTGTTTTAAACTAAATTTCTCAAAATTTACATCTTTTATAAGTTTGATGCTGCTTTATAGAATTTTTTTTAAAATTACAAATGAACTTTTTATGGATTCAGAATATTTGGTTACCGTGTTAGAGTGAATTTTTAATTTGTAAAATTTCACTAGTTTTATTATTTTTATTTTTTTCCAGAAATGAATTTTTTTAATTAAGTAAAAATCTACTTGGTTGGGTAAAATATAAATGGAAGCTTACATTTTTTCAGCCACCGAAAAAAAAACAATGAGATTCACATTTTATTGAAATATTATGTTAGAAGAAAAAATCCTACCACTTTGAATGAATACCCGCATGAGAATTTTTTTTTTAAATGTTCTAAATTTTTATTAGAAAATAGTATAATTTTTCTATATGTGGCATCAGTTAAATTCTCTACTGTAGCAAGCATTACTCACTTCACAGGATATATGATTGCATTATTAAATACCTGTTCAATAGGAATAGTTTAGGAAAAAATGATAAATGTAGGATAAAAGTCTTCTATTTAGAATAAAAACCAACTCCCCGGTTAGACATATTAGAGAAATAACCTGCCATATCATGTTTTCGTATATTAATAAAATTTTCATAAATAATAATATTGATTATAAATGAAATAAAAAGAGCTTGATTTTTTAAATAAAAGATGCGGTCCGGATTCAAAAGAAATCGCCATAGTATTTTGGGAACAAAGAGTGAACACCTAATTAGCATATTAAGCATTTATATCCAGCAAAAAATTGCAGAGTAGAAGCCGGTACATGCTTTCTACCAACAGGCCATTTATCGTCCAATCCAACAAGAAGATATTTAGAAAAGATCTATATACAAATTTTCTTGACTAAATATGAGAAAAAGACAGAAAAATACCCTTAAATATAAAATCTCAGATAAGTGTTGTTGAAAAGTAAAAACCCATATCAAAATAAGAGTACTGATTTGGTATTTCTAAATGTTGATAAGAGACAAGTTTGTCATTGATAAATTGACAAAAAGAAAGACAATATAGAAGGCAAGTTAGTATAGTCCATTTATATAAAGGAATTATCAATCGATATGAAAGAGTTGTCAACAGGCTTAACAAAAGGGCAACATGTGATTTGCCTAAGTTTTCCAATAAGTTTGTCTTGTAATGAATCATATTGATTACTTATTGTTAATATATATATATGAAATTGTTCTCAGTTTATTTGTAAGAGTTGTCAATGACCCTAATTAATTGGTAGCATGTAATTTGCCTAAATTCGCTAATTGGTTTGCCCTATAACAAATTTTCATGATTACCTGTTGTCAGTACATAAGATCGTTGTCAATCTATTTAAAAAGAATTGTCAATGTATCTAATAAAGTTATAATGAATTTTTTCGATTACTTGTTAATACATATAAAAGTGTTATTAATCTATTTGAAAGAATTGTCAACATGTTTAACAAAATTATAATGAATTTTTCTGATTACTTATTGTCAATACATATAAAAGTATTGTTAATCTATTCAGACAAGTTGCCAATGTTCCCAACAAAATTGAATTTGGTACATCAATCTAAAATATAGTAACGTGGAGTAATTGGGTTCATTCCTTTTCAGAGAATTCAATTTAAATTTGGATATTCTCACTTGCACGTTCCCAAAACCTGAAATTGTACTTCTCCAAATCGCATGTGTTAGACCATTATATTTGAATTGTGTTCATTGACTTGGAGGCAGAGGATGAATAGTCTTTAGGCATCAAAAACTTTATTGCGCTTTAGGATGTGTTTGGTATAAGAGATTTGGACGGGAGGAGAGGGAGGGGAAAAGATTTTAATCATTTGCTCTTGTTTGACAACACACAAATTTTAGAATAAAATTTTCCCTCCCCTCCCCTCCAAAATTGGGAGGATTTGGAGGGAAAGGGTAATATTTTTTCATATTGTGACCATTATACCCTTATTTATTTTTAATATCTCTATACTACTCTAAATCCTTTTCGTCTTGTCTCTAGACGTTGCTTTCTCCTTTGTATGACCAAATATTTCATTCAAAGATGGGATACAGTACAAGTTGTGGCTGAATATTACTTCAGTCTTCTTTTTAATAATATTTCACGCTCTAGAGTATATTAAAATTTTAGTATAAGTATTGCTCAATATATTAAATGTTATTTACAATTCTATTTTATTAAACATTGTATAAAATTTGAAAAAATAATTTTAAATAAAATAAGAGCAAAATTGTCTATGTCAAAATATTTTTCTTTCCCCTCCCCTCATGAACCAAACAAGGTAATATTAAAACTTCTCCCCTTTCCTCTTTTTTTATAAATCTAAACAAGGTATTAGATTCTAAGCTCTTCTGGCCTTAGCACTACTCCACAACGCAAAAGCATCCTCTCCATGGACTACCTTCTCTCCCGCAACCATATCTTGCATGTCTACTCAAAGCGCTACGATGGTCCTCATGAGCAATCTGCCAAGAGCGCTAATGACGGCATGGGTACCACATAGAAGAGACGACATCGTTTAGGAACAACAAAGAAGCTGGTGGGAAGGCCGCCAAGAACATCGGCAATGATGATGTGAAAGACAATAATGGTAGTAACAATCTCATTAAGATGGTTGCCTACTACTCTTGAAATTATTTGTGAGGTCGGGCCCAATCGTGATGGAGGAAATATTGGAAACTGAATTGTAATAAGGTAGTTACTAATATTTAATGTAATACCTCCGCTTGGAATGATACAGAGGAGACCAGTGAGAATGTGAGGTGAAAGAGAGTGTTAGCAACATAAGAAGAGAGGGTCAAGATGGTAATTTAACAACATTCTCAAATACTAATTTCATACCTGGAGTTTAATTTAGCATTTGTAGAATTGAAGTCACTGATTTGGAATTTTAGAATTTTGATAGTATTTATATGAGATTTTTCCATTAAATATTGTAATTTTGGGATTTATGATTTTAATGGAGATTCTGCCAGATTTTTTAAATTAACAAATTATTGCTTAATTAAATTTTATCGAAATTATTGAAATTTTGCTTATTGATGATTGCAAATATAGATATAAATTTTTCTCCTTAAATTTGTTTTTGTCTTCTTCTTCTTTTTTTCCGAAGTGGTATCAAATCTTTCTTGCTTCTTAACAAATAGTATTAAAGCTAAGAATTCGACTAGTTCTAATACCATGTGAATCACTAACACTATATTATATTGTTGTTCTATAGGGATAAATTTTCAGGAGCAAAATGATATGAAAGAAATGAAACTTTATACAGACAAACATTTATGATATAGTTTTGAATCTCATAATCATCAATACATATCAATGGTCCTCTAAATACAAAATTCTATAATCTAATTATCTTTCATATTTGTTCAGTACTTGCACAATTTTAAATAAATAAATAAAATCACGACTCAACTGATCTACACAAAAGTTAATGGAATAAGATTATAATTTCTTAAAATATTTTTTTAAAGACAGCCACTCATTGTTAATAACAATCATAGTTTTTCAGAAAAAGAGGAAAATAGTATAAGCACAATTATGACAATTCATGCTAACGGTTTTTTTGATAAATAAATAAAAATCTTGTTACCTAATTGTTTCTTTCTAATTATCTTGCACTTCTCAGTATGTAGTATCAGAGTCTCTTTACTTTTTAACAAGTAGTTGTAAAGTTAATTAAAAATTCGATCAGCTCTGATACCATATGAATTATATTGTATTGTTATTACATTCAAATTTTATAAAAGACCAAATTTAGAAGAATTATTTTGTGGAATCAGGAGAATAATCAAAAATAAAAAAAAGTTTGATTTTTTTGGATAATACCTAAAATGAGAAGAATCGATTTAGATACAGTGTCGCACCTGAATCTTAGGGCTACATTAATTATATATGAATAATGATGATGCATTAAAAAAAAAAAGAATATGTCATTTATGATTCTATTTTAAGAAGAATCCTAGGCTAGAGATTTATTCTAAGAAAGGAATGTACTAACTAATTGAGTAGGTCATTAAGTTTCCTCTAATATGTGCATTGATTTTAGGGTTGTTCTAATCCTCACAACCAAAGATCTCCTAGCTGCCCTCATCATAAACATGAAGACCTTATTGAATGAAGTTGACTATCTAAGAACTCAAAAGTCCCATAGGAACTAACTTCATTAAATAGCTAACAACTAAGATGAAGTCTTCACAGTAACCTCCGAGGATTTTGAAAACCCCACAGGAAAACTATTAGAAACTTCTGCTTATTAAGTTACTCACAGACCAGGGTCCCTCATCTGCTAATCAGATCACATAATAAATAAACACAAAGTAAATAAAAACAAATGAGAAACACAAAAATGAAAAGCAAATAATATGCAAATACAAGAAATAGATAAAGAATAAATAAACAAATAAAAGAAAGATAATAAAATATAATTAAGGCCATATCATTTTGAATAATAAATTTAAATGGGTTTGACTCTCCAATCTTTCAAGTGAAGTTGCCAAACTGTCACACCCTATTTTTGGTCATCCCCGTAAACAGGAAAAAAAAGAGGAGTCGCCACCAGAATTTTAAAATGTTAATTTTGGAAACCTAAAAAAAAAAAAGTGGTCTACAAAAATCAGATATGGCTCAGGAGCCGATTATGTGTAGAGAAGGTGTTAGGCACCTCACAACACCCGTTTAAGAGAATAGTTACCCTAAGTTAGCTACTCAAAATTGATATAACCTTTTTAGTATGTTTTAATTACCCAAAAAAAAATTAAGATGGCAACAAAGAAAACATTTTATTTACAAAAAAAATAAATTGTTTACAAATGTAGACTTGACTTAGGATAAAAACTTATGGTCTATGTACCTTTCACAGAGATCAAAATTTCGTAATTTAGGAGTAAAAATACATGTTACTTGGTTGGTATTTTTTAGAAAATATTTATTCAATAAAAAAAGATTTTCTTGTGGGTTGGTATTTTTTAATATAGGAAAAAAATTTGTATTTTTATTTAGAAAATATTTTTTTTGAAAGAAATTTTGGATTATCCTATCTGCGAAGATTCACATACATTACAGGAGAGAATAATTATTTGAGCCTATGGAGGTTCTAAAAACCTCACACGGTTTTGAAAAATATTGTGAGATTATATATATACATATTTAAAAAAGACTTTTTTATTTTATTATTTATTTATAAACATGGGGCTAAAATTATTTTTCTTTTTTTAATTTCAAAAAGAAAATTTACACTACCACATTGGTATTTCTGTGAAGACTCCCATAGTCTCACACGGTTTACCAATAAATCTAGATACCTGTGGAGGTTCTAAAAACTTCATACGGTACAGATTTAAAAAAAGAAGTGCTTTCAAAGATAGAGAGAAAGAATACTCAAAGACACTTTATTATGAAATTCAAATTAAACACAGGAGATAGGAACGGAAATTCATACTTAATACTCTACTTATCAATTGGCTAAAAAAATAGAGAAGACATTATATTATAAGCTAATAAAAAAAACTATATACATATGTTAGCAAAATGACATGGACAAAAATAAAATAAATAAAATAAAATAAAAATAAAAAAGGGAAAAAAAGTATCAAAGTGAGTACATATGGGGGATAATAAATGAAGGCGTATTTCAAACAAATCAAAGAGAAGGAGAGTAGTGAGAATTAACTCAAATTATATTTGATCCAACTCTCTAGCCATTAATGTTCAAGCTCAAAAATATGATAATAACTATAAGCGCATAGGCTCTCCCTGGGCAGAAGAAAGAAGAAGATGAACAATGGACTTTCTTTTAGTTAGGCCTCATCTCTCTTTCCTCAACCCAAGTCATTGTCATGAAATGATAGAGAGCTCTCTGTCTTGCCTTCTTTTTTCACCGAAAAATTTTGAATGTTCTCCAACCCTTACTCTTCTATTTATAGGCTTCACTCAGGGTTTTATAATTTTTTTAAAATATTTTTTTAATTTTTCTTAATTATGACTTATAATATAATTTCCTATTTAAATACCAAATCGTCATCAAATTATGATTTTTTATTTTTATTTTTATTTTTTAGTTTTCACAATTATGATCCCAAAAGATATTTTTAAATTGAGAAGTCAATCATCTTAAATAAGAGATTTTGATTTTTCAATTTTCTTATTCTCTTTTTTTAAAGACTTTGTCCGGTATTTCTCAATTTGGAGGTCAATTGACTTTTAATTTTTATCTTTTATTTTATTCTCATTTATTGTAAAAAGGATGTTCTTATTTAATTTTTTTTATTTGCTACATGATGGATTTCTCAAATTTAGCTTTTAAGAAAAAATCAAAGACTATATTGATCTTTTATTATTCTTATTTTTTTTATTTGTTTTATTTACATTTAATATTTCTTCTGGCCCGAATGAAATTGGATGTTCGCATACGTGATCTAAGAAAGAAATGGTAAGAATAATGTTCATATTTTTATTGGAGGGAACCGAGAGACATGCCGTGATTAGTTGTCAGGTTTGTTGGAAAAAGAGAACAAAAGAGCAACTCATAATATTATGTGAACTGTTTGGCGTTTGTAATATGGATTTTATGGGTCCTTTTCTTTCGTTTTGCCGTCTTACCTGCATTTTGTTGGCACTAGACTAGGTGTCTAAGTAGGTAGAAGTCATCCTTACTACGAAGGATAATGCACAAAGGGGTTAAAAATATTGACAAAGATTGTAAAGCCATGCCAAAAAAACTGAAGCCTGAGGCTAGAAGAGGCATTATGAGCCTTGCCGCACTGCGTTCAAGCCACCTGTCTCCCTATTGCATTGATGCGCAAAATCATGAAGAGCATGAGAATGAGCAAAACTCACCTCCACTGAGACCTAGCAGCAGAGCACGTGAACCAGTTGGAGGCTTTGGCTATTTAATTGGGAATAGTTAGTAGTAGGGAAAAATAGGTTTTGGCTGATTGTTTCCTACTATACGTCATTTTCCTCTGCTATTCTGCTGGTTACTCTTCTACTTTTATGTCTTGCGATTTTAATTCTGCAGCCGGACTTGAGAATGCAGTGTACTATTCATACGCATGACTTGGGAATCAATACAATAAACAGAATGACTAACAATTCTTCTTTTGTTACTTATTGTCCTTATACTCATCCGGTCCTTAATATATGAGTTCGTTAGAAAATTAATGTTGATCCTATATACGAGACTTATTCATATGTTTATCAATTTTTTTTCAAATTGACCCTATTGATATTCTTTCACCAATAATCAAGTAGGAGAGGAAAGAAGAGAATTAAGTAAGATGCTTAAAATATTTTAGAAAAAAAATACTCCTCCGGTCCTTATTATAAGACCCAATTTGACTTTTTATTTGGTCCTAATTATAAGACCAAATCCATTTTGTTTCTTATATTTATGCATTTTTTTCCAAGATAATCCTTCTAATAATGATAGTTTTAGCCAATATACTTAATTAGCAAGGATATTTTAGGAATGACAACACTTATTTATTATAAATAACCAACTTAACTTACTTCCTTAATCTCCTCAAATAAGTCAATTGGGTCTTATAATTAGGACCGGAGGAGTATTATATTATCTAATTTAATTAGTATTCTTAATCTATTTAAATTAGTTAATTAGTTCTTAATATTAAGGATAGGAGGGAGAACATCAAATCTTTCCGGTAACTTCCTCAAAGTAGTGTGCCATTCTAGAGTTTAATATGCCGGTCATCTCTTATATTCCAACTCATCCCCATTTCAGTGCTTTCCCAGAGGTGCGGGTAACTTCGATCTCTTTGTTTCTGTTTCGTGTTGTCCTCTTCAAAATCCAAACTTGTCCATACTTTAACCCAAAGCACATCTATATTGACTATTTACTTTTTGCTCCTAATTTCAAAATTAGTTAGTGAGAATAAAAATAATATTTTGATGATTCAGAGATGCCATTTTGTTAGCTAATAAAACTCAGTATGTATTATATTGTTGGATCCCACTACAACTGGATTGAATTCGACGCTGCAAAGGATTTACGAATTAAAGGGGAAACCTCCTATGAGGATCTTATTTGTGATAAAAAAAAAATAAAAACAAGATTAAGGCTTTACCAAGCAAACAGGATATGCCCAAAGCACAATTGTGAAACTAATGGGTATGTTCTTGATGGGTTGAAGCTTTTTTATGATCAAGGTTGCAAGAAAGTATATAGCAATTCTATTTGAGGCCTTGAATCCAAGTGACTAATATAATTATTGAGATAAGAGATCTAATTACGTGAGATTTGTCTACCACTTATATTCAAAGAAACAAATAAGTGATTATAATTTAGCGGGTGTTTGATTTACTTTTTTTTAAAAATAATTTGCGTTGCATAATATAAATATATTAGAAGAGTTTTATCTTTCAAGGGTTGCAAACCTCATCCTTAGATTGCCAACCACGTGCATTGTTTGGGTGCGAAGTCCTTAACTTTAAGCACTCCCTCATTGTGCTATAAGTGTCTACTATTGTTTGGTTAGATCCTGTGATCTCTATCTCTAGTATGCCTAATGCAAGTGGCTCGTTCATGAAATATGCGTAACATTAGCAAAAATATGCCCATAAATTTATAGGACCATGCCATCCTCCATTTCCATTGATATCATTGATGTGTATCTAAAAGTACATAATTACTCACAAGAAGTTATAATTCTTACGTTTAATTTTCGTCTCAACTAGTTTGCATCCTTTCCTGGGGGAACTTGGGTACTTCCTCTGTTGTACTTAATGTCAAAGTTTTCCCAATCAAATACTGCCAAGTGTATTTTTTCTGACACATCATCACTCATTCAAATAACTCTGCCAAACCTTTCCATGACCCAGCATGTATTCCATATCTTTTCAGCCTCCCTGTCTGAGTGATTTCTTTTGCAAAGGAACACAGCTTGAAGTTGGACCCAACCGCAGTATCATACACCCTCAAGGAGCATACGAACAGGCCATAGTCTCCCTAGCACAGTTCACACCCAAACAAACACAAACATATATAGTAATCAATTTCGTTGAACCTCAGAAAGTTTAAATATACAAGATTCAGAATGATCGATCAGAATTCTAGTATAAATAAATAAACTAAGTGTGGCAAAACACCTTTCTGGAATCTTTTCCCCATTAGAATGAAATCCATATACAAGAAACTGAGGAGAATTTGAGAAGGTGACGATTTTCTCATGGACACAAGACTGCGGTGGAAGAGGAGAGGCATCAGAGAAGCGTAGCCTCTTGGAGAAGAAATGATAAAAGGGAGAGCCTCTCAGAGAGCAAGCAAAGTTGGGGCTTGCTTCAGATTACCGACGCAGGAGACAGTGAATAGAAAAGATATTTAAGGATATTGTAAAAACTTTGTATGTTATATGATGAATGAGCACGTGTCAATAAAATCCATATCGCATTGTATGAATGGGAACCTGAAATTAAGTAACTAAAATATATACTTCTCTCCTGTTTTTGGTATCCTTAAGTTAGATTATGTTCAGAATGCGGTGACAAATTTAAGTGTAGCGTTAGATGTTGCATTAGGAAGAGGGCATTATTATATCAGTAGAAGCTAAGTCTAATTAAAGTACACCTCATGATTAGTGTTTCCTATGTTTATTAATAGATGTTCAGAGCATATTCATGGGGAAGATGGAACCTGAGTAGTTCTGGCTTGGCTCTATAATCTGATATGTAAACACGAAGTTAAGCTTGGTAGAACCAATCCCAGCACAAAAATCAAGGCATATAAAACATCCTACATTTGTATTATCATTACTTAACACCAACTATAGTTTTCTATCACATATTTTCAATCAAAAGCACGAGTGAGGTTTTTCATTCATAAAGTCACTTCTATTTCATTTCACTCTATTTCGCATACTGAACGGGCTCATGGTTTACTGGCATTCGCTAGTTATGAGTGCCATTAGTAAGCTCTTGACTGTGAAGTATGCTATTTACACCTTTTTGTTTCTTCTTGTATAATCCATCTTAAAAATCACTTCACTCGATTGATTTTGTTTCCTAAAGAGCGTCAATGCAGGTGTGAAAAAAATGAACTGACGACAAATTAGATCAGAATCTGGTTCTCACTTTTTGAAGCCAATCAATATGTTAACTTCATAGCCCCAGCATTATTAATAGATTTGAGATTGCGTACGTGTTATTGAATAATCTATCAAGCACAAGGATATTTACCTATGAATATCAATGGTATCTAATGCATACAATAACCTTTTGAATCAAGACAGATCATTCTCGATTACATAAAAACAAGTTTTTAGAGTCACTACCTCTAAGTAGTTACTATAATCATAACAACTAATCAAGTAGTGGTTTCATAACTTACTCTTGCATCATTTCTATTTTTGATCAGTACCAGCAATCCACCACTTCCTCTTGATCTGGCTGATGCCACTTCTTAGGGGGCCCTGAGGTCTTTGGGTGGCCACGAAAAGCATCCTTCCCAGGTTTTGCAATTTCTACATATATTTTCCGACCATCAAATGCCTATAGAGATAAAGGCCAGAACATATGAGAGCTTGTTTGATTCCTTTTCCTCTGTTTCTTATTTTCACAATCAGTGAGAACAGAAAATGGGATTGATAGAGTTTTCAGCGCTTCATAAGATGACTTGGGCATTTTTATACAATATTACAAGAGAAGTGAAAATCAGAAAATTAAGTTAAAGGGAGCCATTATACATATTGGTGGGAGGAAGCAATAAAAGGCAAAAAAGAGAGTCATTTGAATTAGAAGAGCCTCTACTGTCTTGAAAAATAGACAACCCCTTTTCTTTCTCATGTTTTTTCTTCTTGTAGTAAGCATTGATTCTGCACAAGTCCCTTCCATTCACTGATTGGATATGCATAGCGAACCTCATTAGTCATTGCTTAAATAGAGTATTTCAGAGGTTCAAATCATCATGAAAAATTGGTGAAGTAAAATGGATTTTAAGAATTAAAAACAGGAAAAAAAAATAGTTAATTGACTATTCTTAAGAGACCATATGCATACCAAGTTTTCAAGATTTAATAAGATAAAAGAAGGAAGAATAGTAAGAAAATTGAACCTTTTGATCCATGTTTTCTAGTGCAAGCATTGCATCATCTTGACAAGTGTACTGAATAAAGGCATATCCCTTAGATTTTTCGGTGGTATCTTTAACAACTTTAACTGCCAAAAAAACGTAAATAGCATGACTCAAGAGATGCACGTTAAAAGTACTGGAAATTGGTAGTGTGGTATGAAAACTCAAGACTACCTTCAGCTATCTCACCAAAGTTTGAAAATTCCTTCTTGAGAATAGTCTCACCAGTAGAATATGGTAAATCTGGCACAAAAAATATATTAGTACGATTGTATGAACAGAATACTAATACTGAAGGACTATAGAAGAATGTCCGCCCAGTAATCCATCAGAAAAAGAGGCGGAAAATTAATAAAACTAATTTCTAATTTCAACATAATTGTATCCATTGATGTTTCAGGTGATGAATATATCTTGCAATGCAGCCAGAGAAGAGGTGGATATTTTAGTCAAAAACAATTTCTTGCACTAGATATGGTCGTTTATGAGGCAGTATGGTAAGGAAGAAGCAGATGCTTCCGGAAGGTCGATGTCAGCCAGCACATCAGTCAAATCCAGATTAAATCAGTAATTGAGAGAAAGAGGCTCATTTTTGTACGGAACAAAGTATAAATACATGGGATAACAACAGGTAGTTTATAATATCTTATTGCATTCTAGAAATCTATGGGTTCTCCTATATTTTTTCTTGGCCAAAATATATGCTGAAATATAAAAGGCACATAATAAAACCATATATTCATGCATCGTAATCCCCAAAAAAGAAAAAAATGGCAACCACCATTAAACATATGATCAAACAAAATAGAGTTCAAGTATATGTATTTATGTAGTTATTTCCAGTTAAAGCTGCGTATTCTTTCTTTGGACTGAGTGCAGGTTTCCAACATATTTGCGAATGAAGATACCGATTGCATATATCTATCTATGCTAATACCTCAAATCAGTCGACAACGATTTCAGAGACACTGTCAGCAATAAACCTCTGATTGATTGTTTGCTGCAACTCCAACATAGTTTAAGGTACACGTCCCTAAGAAAATCCCCATACAAGGTTTCAATTAGGTCAGCTCAGATCGACTTTTATCATTTTATTGATTACATCAATTTGGCTATTTCCTTGTTTAGTTCCCAAACAAAACCCTCCCACATTCAGCAGCCTATATACGCTACCAAAAAGAAAAAAAAATGTATACCCATAAACTTGACACACTCTATGAACGATTGAATAAAATAAAAAATCTCCGTTTTCAATCGTACAAACTGGCAAGTACTCAGTCAACATAGTTCCATGAAAGCTAAAGCAGAGATGGGCATAAATGAATTAGAAAAGAGGTAAGCATAATAAGATGAAGAAACATCGCATACTTTTAACCACAATTTTACTTGCGAGCGGATAGTCATTGAGCGATGCTCTGAGCTTCAGAGGAAAAGAATTGGTTGAACTGGATTCGGATGGTCTTATGGTGGCAAACCGGAAGGTGTAGACGGAGGGAAACGCGGTCGTGGCAAACATCGCGATTGGGTACTCAGAGAGTGAAGAGCATGGCGGAGCCTGAGCGTCTCACCGGTCACTGCGCAAGTTCGCGCAGCCGAAAACAGCAGGAACCACTTGGCCTCCCTCTAACTGACTTGGATTATCATCATCAAGAAGTTCGGTCTTAAGTACCGTTTTCCCCAATTTTCAATATTTATAATGGTTTTTATCTAAATTATAAAATCTCATTTATAAACTATAAATAAGGTCTTATAAATAGAATAAGAAGCAATAATTTTTTTTGCCAATGATATTAATAATTCTAATTGTCAAAACTTATTAAAAACTCCCAATTTTTTTGCCAACAATATTAATAATTCTAAATGAATCACACATCTAATTCTATTTAAAAGTGCAAGAAAAATATCAAATTTTATTAATTTTATAATACTACCTCCGGTCCTTAATATAAGAGCCAGTTTGAATTTCAATTTGGTTCTAAATATAAGACCATAATCCATTTTATTTCTTATACTTATCTATTTTTTTCAAAGTAATTCATGTAGTAATTGTACATGTTAAATATTTCATCAAATGACATTTGGTTAGTAAAAATATTTTACAAAAAATAATATCTATTTATTATAAATAACTAATTTAACTAATTTTTTAATTTAATTAAATTAATCAACTAGTATTTATATAAAGCATTGGATGTGATAAAATTTAAGAACTTTACGAGCGGCGTTTCTACTTGAAAAAATTACTGATGACATATACAGCAGACATTAACTTTGATTCAATATAGATGGAGGGCGCGGGTGCGAATGGAGAGAGTACGGCTGTGTCGTCCCGGGAAGAAACTGATACCCTGGAATGAAGCCAAAAGAAGGTTCGAATAAGGGAAGCGACTATTGGCAACGATGGTGGTGCTATTCCCCATGAGGAAGACTAGATGACGGATGATGTGGACTCTGGAATGCCGGAACAGCCAAAGAAGACGTACTCGCAGGCCTACGCAGCTGATTGGGTTTCTATAAGGGATGAGGAAGAAGAGTTCGGTTGGTGGCTTGGGGAAGGTTGGAAGAACAAACTACAAGTAGAACAAACACCTAGAGGCCCGAACATCATTGTACTGCCTGAGTTTCAAAGGAAGCTTGAGAAAAAATGGAGACTCACGTTGATTGTTAGACTATTGGGTCAAATGGTCAGAGAGGATTATCTGGGTCAAAAACTAAAGAAGCTTTGGGCAAGCAAAGGTAGTGTGGAAATGTTAGAGTTTGGATCGGGATATTTTATTGTCAACTTTACGCATGAAGATGACTATGAATATGCATTAACGGAAGGCACGTGGCTCATCTTGGACCACTACCTTATGGTTCAACCAGGAAAGCTGGACTTTGATCCAAATAAGGAAGAAGTATCAAGGATCGCAGCATGGGTGAGGATACCAAAGTTCCCTATGGATTATTATGACCAAGGGATCTTATTCGTGGTGGGTAGTCAGATTAGGAGAGTGCTTAGAGTAGATACGAACACGTTACATTGGTCAAAAGCACGCTTCACTCGACTTTGTGTAGAACTCGACTTGAGAAGCCCTCTGGTACTAGTGATCTTGATTAATGGTAAGGAGAAGAAAGTTGTCTATGAAGGCTTGCACCTTATATGCTTTAAATGTGGGAAGTATGGCTATGATCTGGACCATTGTCCTTCCAACACTATGAACTAGCAACCATCACCGATAGCAATTCCAGCAACGTCAGAACAGGGAGAAGATTCGATGTACAGGGGGTGGATGGTCTGACCTTCGAGGTGCAATAACCATAGAATATTTAGGGCACCAAATCAGGGGAGAGCTGAGAAGCCAGAAATTAATGATTCCAAGAATAAGGGCGTTAAGGGGTCACGATTTTTAGCTTTAACGGTTGAAGATTCTGGTAAGCTAGTAGGAAGAAATCAGGTAGTTAATAAGGAAATGATAGTACAGAATATTCCTTCGGAGTCTAATAACCGAACTAAAGGAGGAAAAGCACGTGGGCAGGTTGGTGACAACAAGAGTGGTCTGCGTATCTGATCAGATTGTAGAGAGAGAGAAGTGGGTCGTGGGATAGGGGAAGTAAGCCCAATGGAGGAGTAGACAAGGATTAGGAACCAAAGGGGCCTGGATAAGCGCCAGTCAATTAGTGGGCTTGGGCAACCAAACGAGGAGATGGACTTTGTAGTTGAATCCCTACCACCACTGCAATTGTGACAAAGCCTACGGAAGTGTTGCATGGCCACAATCCAGCAACAACGTCTGTGAACCCGAGAACTGGCGACCTATTGGATCCTGAACCAGGAATAGAACCAGGCTTCCTTATTCCCTCGAACCCTTTGTCAGAGGGCATGACAGATACGATTGATAAACATGAGGTGAGGGCTAGTTCCACCATGACTTGTTGAGTGGTCCCCATGATGTCTGTGCTCCCATCTTCCCCTATACTGGTTTTATGGATAGTAAAATCATGATATGGAACTCACGTGGTGTAGGAAGTCGAGCCTTTAATCAGCTTTTGTGTGACCTTCACAAATGACACGAGGTGACCTTTCTTGCTCTTTTGGAGCCCCGGCAACAGTCTACAAAAGCTCAGGATATAGCACGCTGTCTTCAATGGAGAAATTTGGATATGGTGGAAGCTAGGGGGTTCAGTGGTGGTATATAGTTGTTTTGGCAGGACACCTTCGACTTTAGCATTGAACACAAAAATGATTACCTTATTCATGGTATCTTGAACAAAGGCAGAAGGGACAAATGGGCCTTAACCATTATATATGGCGACCCAACCTTTAGCAAGCGACGATATCTATGGTAAGAACTAACCGGTTTGTGCAACTCCATAGTTGGAAGATGGGTGGTAGCGAGAGACTTCAATGCCACTCTTCTACATGGGGACTGGTTTTCATATTCACAACATAGCAGAGGCCTGGAGCCTGCATTTCGAAGATGGGTTGCAGATGGTGACATGATGGATATTGGATTTAGTGGACTAAAGTTTACTTGGCATAGGGGATCCACCTTTAATCGCATTAACCGAGTTCTAGTTAACAGTAGATGGCACCAAGCTTATCTAAATGCTTCTGTTTTGCACTAACCGATGTATAAGTCAGATTACTACCCTATTATCTTTACATCTGGAGTTGAGGACGAAAAACCCCAACAGACCATTTTGATTCTTTACACCTTGGGTTATGCATGAAAACTTTGCTCACTTCGTGAAGAATAACTAGCAACATCAAGGAGACTGGAACAACAGTATATCAGAATCCATAGGGAAACTCCGTCAATGGAACCATGATGTTTTCAGAAATATAAACCGGAAAAAGGCACACTTGCATAGAAGACTAGAGGGGCTTGACAGGAAAATAAACAAGGAGGGGAGCTCTGTTGCGCTAGAGGAAATTCGTAAAGAGGTGTGAGTGCAACTTGAAGAGGTTCTAGCTCAAGAAGAAGTTATATGGCTCCAAAAATCACAATGTAATTGGTATCACCATGGAGACCGCAATACTCGTTATTTTCATATGGTGGCAAGTTTTCAACGCAAAAGAAATAAAATTGAAGCTCTCAAGTTAGAATCTGGTGAGTGATCGTATGATCCAAAGGCTATTATGAATACAGGCACCAATTTCTTTGAGACTCTCTTTACAAAAGAGGACAGATCCCAACAACTGTTAATTTTTGAGGTGGGATTCCCGACTATGGAGGCTGAAGACTTACATCGCCTAGGAGGAATGTTACAAATGATGAGATCAAAGGTGCTTTGTTTGATATGAGCCCACTTAAAGCCCCAGGACCGGATGGCTTTAACCCACTGTTCTACTAAAGTCAATGGGACACAGTAGGAAGCAAAGTAATGAATCGAGTATATGAAGTCTTCCAAGATCCTTCAACTATCAAGTCCATTAATGACACACAGATAGTTCTAATTCCAAAAGTTGACTAACCCCAAACCATTCTAGACTTCCGGCCAATCAGTCTACGTAATGTTATCTACAAGATTGTGATGAAGATAATTATGAATAGACTCAAAGATCTCACGCCAAAAATTATTGTGCCAAATCAGTGCAACTTTGTGAAGGGTAGATACCGATAACATTATCCTTGCCTAGGAAATAATCCATAGTATGAAAACTAGCAAATATTTGAAAGGTCTTATGGCCATCAAGATTAATCAAGGAAAAGCTTACGACAAAGTCCAATGGAGCTGTATCTTTGACTATTTAAAAGAACTTCAATTCCCGCAAATCATAAGAGAGGTTATCGAGGCTTGTGTTTCGAGCCCGTCCATGAGATTAATTTGGAATGGAGAAAGAGCCAATGAATTCTCACCTATCCGTGGTGTCCGACAAGGGGATCCCCTCTCCCCTTACCTTTTTATTCTTGCTATAGAGAAATTGGGACATCTTATTTAGAGTTAGTGCAGTAGACCAAATGGAATGGCGTCCCTTTAAACTTCAAAAAAGAGGTACTCCTATTTCTCACATACTTTTTGTTGATGATATTCTTTTATTTGCTGAGGCAGACATGGAGCAGACAGGCCTTATAAAGGCTATTCTTGATGACTTTAATTTTTTCTCGGGGCAAAAAGTCAATCCTCAAAAAACAAGGATTTACTTCGCCAAGAGGGTTGGTCATGTTAGAAGCAAAGAAGTGAGTGATTTTCTAGGTTTCCAGCCTACCTCTAATCTGGGACGATACCTGGGCATATCTTTGTTTCATGAGAGAGTCTCGAAGAGTAACTTTCAGTTCATCTTAGACAAGATGGAGTCCTGTCTATTTGGTTGGAAAGCTAACTCTCTCTCACTTGCGGTTAGACATATGTTAGTTTCAACTGTGGTGTTTAGTATTCCGACTTATGCCATGCAAACCACCCCCTCCCTATTACTACTTGTGAGGAAATTGATAAAAAAATGTAGAACTTTCCTCTGGGGAAATGTTGGGCCTAGTAGACGACCTCACTTGCTATCCTGGGAGAAGTTGTGCCGTAGTAAAATTGAGGGTGGTTTGGGTCTTTGGTCTGCAAGAAATCAAAACCAAGCTTACATGGTTAAGCTTGGATGGGGACTTATTAAAAGGCGTGACGCTATGGGTTAGATTCCTACGGGAGAAATATAAATGTGGTCATGACGTTATACCCACGGTGGAAAAAAGAAATAGCAACTCGAGAACTTGGGTTGGCATTTGTTCAAATTGGAAGCACATGAAGAATGGTGTGGGACTCAAGTTAGGTTCTGGTCACTTAGCCAACTTCTGGACTGATCGGTGGCTCCTACAGGGTGACAAACTAGAAGATCACGCTTGCTGTGTAATACCCAAAGAAGTTAGGTAATAGAAAGTTGCTGATGTGGTTTTTGTTTCTGGAGGATGGGACTAGTCAAAACTAGAGACATACCTTCCCGAAGCAACACGAGGGATTATTGCAGGAACTAATGTACCTATACTGTCCATGTGTGATATTCCTATATGGAGACCTTCATCGGATGGTTCTTTTAACTTGAAATTTGCTTATCATCTTCTAAAAGGGAATGGGCAAGGTGGTTCACAACCAATTTGGTGCCATCTATGGAAACTCAGAGTGCCCCAACGTTGTTGCTCTTTTCTTTGGTTAGGAGCTCACGATCGCCTACTAACAAATATATCCTGTATGAGGAAGGGTCTGCATGACTCAGGCACCTGTGAACTTTGTGGTTTAGGCTTAGAGACATCAGTCCATGCTCTCCGAGACTGTGCAAAGGCCAAAAAGGTGTGGGAGCTTTGTATTCCCCAAAAGTGGTCTACTCGTTTTTTTACGCTCACGATGTGAAGGAATAGATTAAGACAAATATTGCCATAGCTGTAAGGTTGGAAGACTTTGAGTGGAGACAGTGGTTCGCAGTCATCTGTCGGAATATATGGCTAGACAGAAATAACAAAATATTTCAGGGCATTGCATAGGACCCCCAGGTAATTCTGGCGCGATCACGTGCGTATCTTGCTTGGAGTCATCCCGCCCTACGACCTTCAAGCCCAGTGCCTTCGATGTGTTGGGAGCCACCGGAAGAAGAGAGGGTAAAATTCAATGTTGACGGCTTCTTTGATGGCTGGTCAAACTCTCGGGGGTGTGGCGGTCTCTTGAGAAATCATGATGGTGAGGTTTTTTGTGGCTTCATGTACAAAGTACCTCTCGAATCCAGTCTCTCAACTGAGACCTGGAGCATCCTTTGGGCCTTAAAGGTTGCTTGGGACCACGGTTTCAGGGAACTGGATGTAGAAGGTGATTGTGTTGAAGCAGTGAATGCAGTGATATTGGGCGTTGCGGAGGAACATCCTGACTTCAATATTGTGCTCAAAATTCAGACGGTGCTCAAACGTGAGTGGACGGTTGAGCTTTCTATTTGTGAGAGAGGGAACTTTGCTGCAGATGCCTTAGTAAAGTATGCCTGTTCGATGGACTCAACGCTGGAAATCTTCAGTGGCCTCCCTAAGCAACTGCACTACGTAGTTCATGGAAATAGTGGCTGTGGCTCGCACGGAGCTAGAACCTGTTTAGGTAGCTAGTTTTGTTTTTACCTGTCCTTATCAAAAAAAAAAAAATTTAAGAACTTTTTAATTTTATCTTTACTTAATATATATTATATCGCATAAAAACAGAATTAATATACTAATAAAAAAGTGAAATTGTATATTCATAGACAATATTTTTTTCTCCTAAAACAAGGAGAGTAATATTTATAATTTATAAATAGTACTAGGATCACTTTTTGTGAATTACTAGCATAACATTTATAAATAAATGGTAAAATTTTGGTTTTATTTAAAATATTAGCTTTTATAATTTAATAAATATCTAGACTATTTTATTTTTTAAGAACCAAAATTTATAATTTAAAATTTGGGATAATTAATCTCCGGATCCTTATAGTTTTATTTGATTTATAATCAGGTCCTTATAAAATTTTTTTCTTAGATTTTTTTACTTTCAGGTGTTCTTAATTAGGTCCTTCTATTTTTTTTTATCGGGTCCTTATAATTTCACTTATATTTTAATTAGATCCTTTGTAGTTTTAAAACTTTTTTATTAAATTTATTCTTTAAGATTAATTTCATTTTTAAATTAATAATTATATGATTTGACAAAATAATTAATATAATCAATTGGTAATTAATAATTAATCAAAATAATCAATTATACTAAACTATAAATTATTTACAATTATATTCTATTTTTATAAAACTTTATTATTATAATTTGAATTTTATAATTATAAAAATTAGAATTGAAAAATAAATAATATATATATTTAACTAAAAATTTAAATAGAAGATTATTATAATAATATATTATTTATAGAATAAAGAATAAAAACTATAAGGATATAATTAAAAATAAGGTAAAACAATAAAAACCTGATAAAAAAATTATAAGGACATGGTTAAAAACATGTAAAATTATAAGGACCTATTAAAAAGAAAAAAATTATAAGGACTTGATTAAAAATTAGTTGAAACTATAAGAACTTACGTATTAATTATCTCTTAAAACTTTAACAACTAAAATAAAAGACAATACTACCTTCAATTCTTAATATAAAATCTTGTTTGATTTTTATTTTGATCCTAAATATAAGACCTTAATCTTCTTTATTTTCTATATTTATTTATTTTTCTAAGATAGTTTTTCTAATAGTGATAGTTTTAGCCAATAAACTTAATTAATAATAATATTTTATAAAAAATAATATTTATTTATTATAAATAATTAAATTTATTTATTTTTTTAATCTACTCAGAATTACACGAGGTAGAAGGAGAAAAAGGTTATACTGGTATTAACTAGTTCAAAAAGAAACCGCCTGGCGTTTACGAATAACATATTTCCAATTTCTTTACAGCGGCGTAGATAACTGATCGCATTTTGACGACCCACCTCCCTTTTAACCTACCAGCCTCCCTCGAGCTCGACCCTTCTGGCCTCCTCCACCTTCTCTGCCTCTCTCCCTCTTGGTCTCCAACTCCTCGCGTCACGACCTCACCTCACTTGACCTCACTCACCCGACACTGCTGCCTCTGCCTCTCGTCACCGTTGGTGTCTGTGTCTGCATCTCTGTCTCTCGTTGTTCACTTTCGCTGTCCTTCTACCGGTTGGTTCACTGACGCAATTTTTGTTTTTTTGTTTTTGTATTTTTAATTGAAAGGAATGCTATTCGGAGCCTCTTAAATATTATGACCGTGTAATTGAAATGGTTGGCTTTGAATAATTTTGGTCTACTTATATGTTCAAGCAATTGTTGCTGCGATATTGACAGTAATACATGGTGATAATCTTGTGAATGGCGTGCTTATGCTCATACTGGTGCTGATGTTAAAGAACTCTTAGTTTTGTTAGTTTCCCGATTTAGTGCGTTGTTCTTATGACAGTGCAATTTGTTATGGTAGAATTGGGAATGCTTAAATTCAGGTTAGTTTATTTGTGAATAGAGGACCAGTTAGTGGTACATTGATAAAAATATGTGAAGTAATTTGCTCAACTCCAGTCCCTGGAAAACATGGACTTTAATCTTGCTGGCATTTTTGTCTTCTGTAAACAATCATGTTGATATTCTTGCAGTAATGCAATTTTTTTTTTTTTTTGGCTCCAACTGCCAAGTTTTTCTTCACCGGTTTGTATTAACTATTAAGGTCTTGACGTCTATATTAGCAATTGTAATTGCTACATTGTTGTTTGGCATTGTGTAGCCTGCTTCTCTAAGATTTCCAGTTTTGCTGGAAAGGAGGGCATTTATATTCATTTGCTTGGGGAGCTTTTTGGGAATTGTAATCAGGGGATTTTCAAGCTTATGCTCTTAAATATATGTGAATCACATCAGTCAAGCATTTGGAAACATGATTTATATTTTGTCAATAAATTTATCTTTGGATTGAATTTGTATATGTTAATATGAAGTTGCGTGTATTCCTCTTTGATTGCCACTTCCCTTATCAACTTGGCAATGGTTTGTATTCTATATTGATCTTCCTGCTTTAGGAACCAGAATACAGATCAGCACAGGTTTGAATATTCTTGATTTGATATGCTTCATGAGTTAAGTTGCATAATCAAATGTTAATGATTGGGTTTGGTTGGTTCAGTGAGATTCAGACCTAGATCAAATCCATTATAATCCCTAGTTTATTTCACTATTTTCATACCACTTTCAGTTGCACTTTTCAGTTTATCTATGGACTATGGTTTTTTTTTTTTTTTAATTCGCTTTTGGTTTTCTGTTAACTAGTAACTTTTAATACCAAAAAGAACATGGTTTTGCCAAATGCGTCCGAAGACTTGTCAACAGAAATGGAGGTCGATGCATTCAGACGCCTCTTTCCATTACGGTATTATGAGCGTCATCTTGTTGAATCTATCCGGCCTGATGGCAGAGCACTTGGAAGGGCTAGAGATACAACTATAGCTCTTGGTTAGCTGCTTCCTTCGTTTACTCACGATCTGCAAAATCTTAGTCTTTTGTTTGGTGCTTACTTCATGTTTTTAACAAAGCTGAGGCTGTTAACTTCATCAGGGGCTGTTGCATCTGCTAATGGATCAGCCCTTGTTAAGATCGGGTCAACTGTTAGTCACTCTGTCTCTATTGCTTTCAATGTCTTTGTATATTGAGGTTATCATTTTTATGGTTGAATGTGCTTTAATCACATAATTCATTCGTTACACAGACTATGTTGGCTGCTATTAAAATGGAAGTTATGACTCCCACCTTGGAGTCACCAGATGAGGGCTGTATAGGTAGGCTGTCATTTGCTGGCGCTGCACAGCTTGAAAATTTTTTGCCCTGTTCTCATTGACTTATGTGTGCCAATTTCTGTCATTTCAGCCATTGATTTCCACATGCCTCCAATTTGTTCCCCTATAGTTAGGCCAGGCAGGCCAGCTGAGGTAGCACCAGTTGTGTCAAAGCAGTTGTCTGACACTATTTCAAGGCAAGTCTTCTCATTTTGAAAGTGCTCTAGGCTTGTTTGTAATTATGGTCTGTCACTTTGTTGTGTTTGGTTAATTTGGATTCTGCAGGAGTTTACCAGTTACAAAGTCTATCTTTCCCTCCTTTTTTGTGTCTAAAATAACAAGAAAATATGAGGAAAACTTTTCTACTTAAAGAAAAGCTTTTTCCACAGTTGTAACCATATCTTGACCACTCTTTTATGCATTGTGTACTTGTTGCAAATATTTTCCCACTGATATTGATAGTGGTTTTGTCTGCCCTTTGGTACATCCTTTGATATATTTTGTTTTTGGTGAAAAATGTATGATTAATTTTAATTATTATCGCTTGCATGAATAACTTATGTGAGAGTCTTCTGTTTTAATTAGTTACTGAGACAGGCAATAAACAAATATTAACATATTATTGTCAATAAATTAATACAATCTGTGTTATGTGCTGGTATGTGAGAAACTCGCAACTTAATTATAAGAGTGCTATACCTGCTTTAATAAAGTTGTGAAGTTTTGATGTTCTCTATTAGAGTCTATGGTCTTTACCTTGATTGACAATGGATGGAATGAAGAAGCAGGCTTAATTTCTAGATGTTTTGGATCTTTTCTGTTCATGTTTCAGATGCCAATGCATCTCTGGGTCGCATATAATTTGATCTTTCCTAATTATATCCTCTTTCAATAATTTTTTAATGATTCCCACATGACGCATGTTCTCATACATTGATCTTGAAACTTACTAATTATTTTTTCAGTACTAATTGTTTGGAGAACAGGAGCACAAATGTATATAGGATTGCATCAGGATTTCACAATCTTGTCATAACTGATTCAATCTGTCAGCTATGTTGTACCATCTATACGTTGGTCTGTTGTGCTAGCCTTGTAATTCTTAAATGCATCAAATTTCTTTTCTCAAGTCAATGTATAGACTATAGAGATTTCTTGTCCCATCTAGGTCTATCCCACTGCCATCCCCAGCATGATTGCGTTTTTTTAAATCTTATTGTGTTGGTCTTTTGTTATTTTGTTTGGGATCGATGACAATATTTATTAATTTAGGCCATTCTTCTTATCTGACAAATTGGATTCCTGTTAAAATCGCCTCATTTGTTCTCATCAACATTTTATTTTTGTAGCTCTGGAATGGTTGATCTGAAAGAATTGTCCTTAGTCGGTGGAAAAGCTGCATGGATGGCATACTTGGTAAGCCCTTGATATTTATTGTTTGGATGACCATGGTTGAGTGACAAAGGTAGCCATCTTTATCATACAGGATGTTTACTGTTTGGATGCTGATGGTGCTGTTTTTGATGCTGCTCTACTTTCAGCAACTGCTGCCTTTTCTCATTGTAAGCGTTGTAACTTCTTTGTTATTCAGTCATGTTGTAAGTCTTTCAGAAGTTAGACCACACTGTGTCTTTTCTACTTTGTTCCTGCAGAATTCTTGTATTACTGTGGGCATTCGTACAGTAAACTGCCAATTAAATATACTTGTATTATTAGCTTAGCTGTGATGTATCTTATACATGTTTCCGTGGCTGGCAGTGCAAATTCCTGCTGTTACCATGAATGATGATGGCAAAATAGTGCTGATGTCTGAGGAAGGAGGAGAAAAGTTGGAACAAGAGCCAATGAATAAGGAAAAGAGGAAGCTTACATTAAGAAGCATTCCATTCTCATTAACATGCATACTTTACAAGAACTACATCTTGGCAGACCCTACTGCAGAAGAAGAATCCATCATGGAAACTCAGGTGACCATAGTTTTGGATTCATCAAGTCAACTTATATCTCTTTACAAGCCTGGTGGATCAGTTCTTGCTTATACGCCAGCTATTCAGGTTTGTTTGCCCTTTGTTTCAAGAAACTAAAATTTCATATGGCATTGATGAACCAATGTTATGTGAACCGCCCATTATGTTTTGGATGTCACCAATAACAAGCTGTCATCCTATGGAAGTTAATCATATCTAAGAGCATGGAGTATTTTGCATTGTGAACACTGCTAATTGCATCTTCTTTTGTCCTTAAGATTGGAATATGACAAAGAAGATCTGAAGTTGTCGAAAGTTATATAGCGCCACAACTAATCACCAAAAGTAATTAGCCTTTAGAATTAATTGATATAAAAGATTTCTGATATAATGTAAGTGTATAGTTTCCTTTACAAGTCATCATAGATGTTCATTTAGGCCATTAAATTGTAAGTACCCATTAAATATATGATACTTGATAAATTTGTAGGCATAGGAGTTAATGGTGATTGTTATTGGTGTGGTTTCAGGATTGTGTGGCATTGACCAGGCAACGAGTAAAGGAGCTACAGAGTATTTTAGATGAAGCAAATTCTGCTATGGAGGTTGAGTAGACTGACGCTAGCATCTTGTTTGTTTTTATTTTATTTTTTTTAATTTTTGTTTATTCTTTGTACATTGTACATGGTTTTAATGGAAATATTTTTTATTCTCTGATTTCAACTTTTTAATTAATCAATTCTGTTGCCCACGTAAAATGCTTGTCAAAGTTTTGGTGTTCTTGTGTGGTTTAACTTATATGCTGCTTCATAGTTTTGTGGGATTTTACTCTTGTAAGATGTCCTGAAAAGAGGAATCAACTGTTCCTTGACGCTTGATGCAGTGTTTAGTGTTTTTTTTTTTTTTTGGGCCATTTAGTTTATGCAGAAGGGATTTGAGGAAAGAGGAAATAAAAGGGAAAATTGCTGTGTAATCCCGTATAAGCAATCTAATTAATAAAAAGTCTCAAGTTGTAAATATACTGTGTTATGTTATCATTTGGGAAAATTGGGGATAAATCCCCATTTGACAAGTTATTCGTAGAATGGGACTTGAATTTTTGTAGAAGTGTGAGGTCCCTAGGTGGCAATAAGTTTAAGGGGTAAAAAAACCAAATTACCCTTAATGCTTAATAGATGAGAAAGAGGGAAAATCAGAAAGAAAAAAAACGTATCCCATGTAAAAGTTTTCTCCTCCCCACGTCCTCCTCTGCATCCACAATCGTTGAGGGTTCTACTGGAGCACTAGTCCGTTGGTGAAGGCTAAGAAGGTAACTTGTGTCAATACCTTCTACGGATTTCAGTGTTTGGTGGAGGTGATTATAGTAATATTCATTATTGACTTAGCTTTCTTTGTTGCTTTGTATGTGGGTAAAAAACTCTTTAATACACTTCTGGCTTCAGTAGCTTTTCCTCCTCCTTCCATTATCCTCCTATTGATTATATAGTCATCGTTATTGTATAAGCAGATGCACTTTATGATATTGACATAATGTACTTTGTGAAACTGTGAAGGAAAATGTCATCTTCAAATATGTTGTTTAATTTGAAAGCTTTTATCGTAATATAGTTTTAGGACAGTAGATTTTGAAGGGGCATCAAGAATTGGGCTTTGGTTTAATTTTTTGAAAGAATAAGCTTTTATCTTACCTTGGTTTGGCATTATACCAACGTGTTTGAAAATTGAGTGAACTCATTGATCCTAGCTATACTGAGTGTTTACTAGTAAAGGATATTGTAAACTTCGGTTTATTTAACATTGATCCTAACTATACTAGGTGTTTAGAAATTGCATAAGCTTGATCTTAGTTGCAGACGCATATTTTTAGTTGCATACTGGACTTGACTGCATACTAAGGATCCTAAGTGTATATTATTGATCCCCACTTGAATATACTTGATCTTAATTGCATATGCGTATTTTTATTTGCATACGAGACTTTACTATATACCAAAGATTGGAAGTGCATATCGTTGATCTCCATTTGTATATACCTGATCCTAGTTGCAGATGTTAGATCTTAGTTGCATGTGCATATTTTTAGTTGCATACTGGATTTGACTACGTGTTAAAGATTCTAAGTGCATATCGTTGATTTTTCCACTTACATATTCATATTTGTTTACATACAGGACTTGACTGCGTGCTAAGAATGGTAAATACATATCGTTGATCCTAGTTGCATCGCATATTTTTAGTTGCATACTAGATTTGATTTTATACTAAGGATTCTAAGTGCATATTGTTGATCCCCACTTGCATATGCTTGATCCTAATTGCATAAGCATATTTTTAGTTGCATATGGAACTTGACTGCATACTAAGGATGGTAAGTGCATATCTATGATCCTCATATGCATATGCTTGATCTTAGTTGCATGGTAATATTTTTAGTTGCTTAATAGACTTGATTGTATACTAAGGATTGTAAGTGCATATCGTTAATCCCAGTAGCATGTACTTGATCCTAGTTGCATATGCATAATTTTAGTTGTATAGTGAACTTGATTGCATAGACTTGATTGTATACTAAAGAGTAAAGATTGTAAGTGCATATCGTTGATCCTAGTAGCATGTACTTGATTCTTGTTGTATATGTATAATTTTTGTTATATAGTGAACTTGATTGCATAGACGATAACTTTGTCGGCCCCAACTACCTCTACTATCTTAATCGAACAACCCACCCTCATCCACCGTCACTGATCACTCTCCTCCTTCCATGTGTCGCGGTCCCCAATTACTCTCCTTCCTCCTCGCGCCACTGTTGTTTCTTGCTCTGCTCTATTTGTACATGTTCAGTCTTCACATTCGATCGGTTGTGATTTTGTGCCTGTGTTTTCAATTTTTATCGACTTCCTTTTTTTAGGCATTTTATTAAGGGTATTTTAGTATTTTTAAATCCGTTTTTAATTCTCCAAATGGACCTTAAACCTTTACAAAAGTCTGGATCTCATTTTACAAATAACTTGTCAAATGGGGGTTTATCCCGGATTTGCCCTTATCATTCCCTGTATCAGATCATGTCCTTGTTATGCTGTTCATTTATGGGATTTTTAGTGATTAATTGCTTATGTGGGACTGGTAATTTTTCCAAAATAAAAGGTAAAATGTTTCTTGTGTTTAGTATTACTTCTGGTTCTTAATATAAGAGTTAATTAACTAATTTGAGTAGGTTAAAAAAATAGTTCAGTTAATTATTTGTAATAAATAGGTATTGACTTTTCTAAAATATTTTTGTTAATCAAGTGTATTAGTTAGAATTACTATTATCATAATAATTACTTTAAAAAAAAAGATAAATATGAGAAACAAAGCGTAATGAGGTTTTATATTTAGAATTAAATTAAAAGTCAAAGTAACTTTTACGTGGAGCCATTGGAAAAGAACTTACAATGTTTATTGGAAAAGAACTTACAATGTTTATGTGAAAGAGTTTTCACATCTTTCTGGTTGAATCCGGGAAAAATTTAGAAACAAATTTTAATCAAATTGAGGAAAAAATATGCTTGATGTAAGACCCAAATTGTAACATACTATTTTCAATCTTTAATATAAGAGTTAGTTTGTCTTTTAGTTTGGTCCTAAATATAAAATCTGAATTTATTTTATCTCTTATACTTAATTATTTTTTCAAAGTAGCCTTTGTAATAGTTACATATGTTAAATATTCTATCAAATGATAATTCTAGATAATATACTTGATTAATAAAGGTATTCTGAGAAAAACGACACCTATTTATTACGAATAACTAATTTAGCAAATTTTTTTAATCTATTTAAATTAGTCAATTAGCTTTTATACTTTGTCTAATAGATTATAAAAGAGATCTTATAATTAAGACTGAGGGTAGTATTAAGGATCAGAGGTGGGACTCTCCAAATGTCACGAGCAACATAAATATAAGAAACAAAAATTAATATAAATTTGTTTTGAGAGAATAATAAATAAAGATTGTGAAAATTACAAAATCTCAAATTATGATTTCTTACAATATTTTAACAGGCTTTGACAGCAATTGACTTTTAAATAATAATACATTTTTTGTGAAAATACTTGATTTGAAATTTGGTAATTTTTACTGTCTTTTTTTTTTTAATCATTTCTCCCCGGTTTTCAAATAAACAAAGGACGTCAAAAACAAAATTCTATCAGGTCATACACTGCATTTCAAATGGGCCATACCTTACGGCTCGTTTGATGCTTGTGCATATCATCGAACTATCGATAGTGTGATTCATCAATATAAACAAATAGAGGATTGATTAATCAGTGTTGAAATTAAAATAAGATGAATCATAATTATTTAATTATTTGTTAAGTTTAAGAGGTTTTGACTAATCATTTTTTTAAATAAAAATTCACACATAGACAGAAACAGACCCCCCCAACTTCGTGCAGTTAATTGCATCGACCTAGTTTTTTTCTTTGTTATTTTTCCAAAAAAAATAGTGGATCCAAACTTATTTTAGTCCCATTTTTTTTTGGCACAAGTATCCTCTTATTAGAAGTAATCTTATTTGAAGTAGACACTAAATATGAACACCTCTCTCAGCGAGAATTCAAATTTTGGTTTACCATCTTATGATGGATTAGCTTCTAATATCAAACCATCTTAGTTTAGAGCTAAAATTTAGTTATATACTAAATGATATTTTGTCCAAATATTATTTTAAAGGTAAGGCAAGAATTTTTAGTTTCTGGTATTTAATTTTTAGTTTCTCTTCATATTTGAATTTTATATTCAATGATTCAAATAAGTTACTGATTACATGGCTTTCATATTTGTATGTGACCCTAGAATAGTTGGGTCTCACATTCCTATTATATATACTTCGCCAAATTATTTTGTAAATTCTTCAACTATGTTGATTTGATAGTGGTAGGTCATTAATAAAAATGAAGTATGATGAAAAATTAAAAAGACGAAATTACAAATACATAGGGATGATTTAGCTATTGTTTCCAAATGAAATCAAGACATTGGATATTATTACTTAATTATTTAATTTAATTTAATTTTAAAAATAACTATTTACTAATATTTTGTTTAAAAAAATGAAAAGACGAAAAGATAAAAAAACCGACACCGTTGCAGGACAAGAAAACAAAACCAAAAAAAAAAAAAACAAAGAAAGAAAGAAAGGGGACATTCTGTTCAGGTGATAAATTTATTGCTTTATAAAAAAATTTATGTTTATAAAAAAAATTGCTAATCCTTAGTAGTTAAATATTAGTCACTTTACTCATAATCTGTTTTACATGGCTTGCGTAGATACCAACTATGCACATGTAAGTTGCCACAAAATGCAAAATGAAAAAGAAAATTTTTAAAATAAAATGATGAGATAAAATTTATGTATTATCCTTCTATTAAAAGAATATTATACTCATAACCGTCTCACATATAATCTCAAATTGTCAATCACATATTTCAACCCTATTCTTTTCAACGAAAATTTTGGCCTGATTGACAAATCACATATGGCGGGTGTTATTAGATAGCTTCACATTTATTTGCTACATCACAATTAAAAAGAAAACTCCAACGAATATTCAAATTAAAACAATAAAGATAGTACATAATTATTTAATAATTTTTATATTTAACCTTACAAATAATTTTGGACAAATCGCTTTTTTCAAAAGGAAAGAAAAAAAATCTTTCAAAGACATTAAAAGTTAAAAGAGAGAAGTTACATCTCATTTCATGCTTCAACTCTGTTCATTTCAGCAGAAGTTTCGGCATGAGTGACAGTTGTTATTAGATGGATTCACATTGGTATGCTGCCTCATAATAAAAGAAAAATTCTAACCAATATTCACTTGAGACAATTAAAATAATGTATAATTATTTAATCATTTTTATATTTAAGCTTGAAAATAAATATTGACGAGAAAAAACTCTTCCAAAGACATTAAAAAGAAACACCTAATTTCACACTACCAATACATCATGCATGTATCAGCCCTAATCTTTTCAGTGAAAATTTGGCATGAATGACAAGTGTCATTGCATTGCTTCGCATTTGTACGCTACATCATTATAAAAGGGAGAATTCTCGTACAAATCTCCTCATTCTTAACAAAGATTTTCTTTCATCTCTTCCCGTCTTAGAAGAATACATATGAAGTTGTTATCATCATGAAATGTATATACTACAAATTTACAATGCAAGTTCTTCTATATAGTTGCTAGTACAATCTATTGTTAGTCTGACAGTTACAGATTTTTCTTTTTTATTTCACACCCTATAAATGAAGCTCATCATTTTTATTTCGAGATAGGCTAGGTTAACAGTTTTCTGGAAGGCTTGGAAATACCAGTTGTTACTTACAAAGACCATGAATTTATATTCAGTTCTTCACCTTAATGTGCATGAGTTTACTCATATTCTAAACATTAAAAGATTCTCCCAAGGTATTGATCCACGGCACATAGAATTTGTGTTTCAGCTGGTAATGAAGAAATCTGTGATGGTCGGATCGTTCTGTAGGAGATCACATCTATGGTAGTGTTTGTCATCAGAACTTATTCTCTCTTGAATATTCTTCAACTGGTGCTGATGCAACCACACGCTATCAGGTGGAATCGCGCCCATTGTAAAATTAGATCGGAAAGAGTTTGATTCTATGGTAGGATCAGAAATATTAACACTAATGCTGATGAAATTAATGTTTGGTTCCATGAATATTGTTGTTCTTATATGAATTTTTAGGAATGCCTTCTTCTGGGGACATCCAATTCGCTGCTAAGTTCTTCAGAGGAGGTCTAAATTTAGTTACTCACATTCCAAACATTATTATTATCAGATTCTCTCCGGTCCCTTCGAATTCTCTACGCACAAGGGTCTAGAAATAATCTGCACTTCCGTTTCTAAGGCATAGAGGGAGGCATTTGCCTCTAAACATTTTTGTAATGCTTCAATCTCTAATTGAAGATTAATAGTTTTTATTATTATTAGATTCTAAAATCAGTGACATTTTGATATGATGATATAGTGCAGTTTATTTTTTCCCCCCATTGAGCACTTCACTACAACAACATTAGATAATAGAGTTTGTTAGTTAATATTTGTCTTTGAAAATACAAGACGACGACGAAAATGGGAAGCTGCCTCAAACAATTTCACACTATCATCTTATTTATGTTTTATCAAAGATCAAAAGCATTCGTATGAAGCTTTCAATGCCAGACAATCAGATTCAAGACCACTGAAGTTTTTAGTTTTTAAAAATCAAAGCCTTTAATTTTGAGTTTTTGATAAGAATATGTAAGTTAAAGATCTGCTCGATCGGTGACATTTCCAGCCTAATTTACTTTTACCAATTAATTTAATTCGCTTCTATTTTTTGTTGATTTGAAAAGGGCTTTAATTTGTTGCCTGTTCCTAATATTAAATCATGACGCATTTGTCAATTTAATTAATACTATTATTGACTAGAGATTGGATAACTAATAATACTTCAAATGGATTGTGGGTTTCTGCAATTTTAACAGATAATTACACTGCAAAATACTAAGATTCAATCGTAAAGTTTATTCATTGGCAAGGAAAAATTGTAAAGTTAATTTTAAAAAAATTCCATCACAATAAAATGCTCTTTTTATTACTATCCTTTATTTTCTTGTTATGATACTGATGACTCAAAATATTATTTCAGAAGCTTTTAGTATAGTTTTCACTCAATTTGGAATTATCAAGGTGATTTTAAGGTCAATTGGGTCATTATGTGTGTAAAGTTCTAAGGAAGATGAGAAGAGAGAGTTGATAGTTATATTTGAATAGAATTAATTTATCGATTAATTTTAAATAGTACATTGATTGGTGTTATGTCGTGTAGGGTGGCCAGTCATGTGCCAAAAGTTTGAAACACAAAATTTGAGGGAAAACATAGTTGAGGATTACTCCCTCTACCATCATTTCTTTTGATATAAATATCCTCCTATCAGAGATAATCCTGTTTAAAACACTATCGGGTACCAAATGTGGGTACCTCTCCTAATAGGGATTTGAATCTTGGTTCACCATGTTATAAGGGACTAATCCTAATCGTTAGATCTAACTCCATTGGTCCTCTACCATCATTTATAAGTTATAAAAAGAAGATATTTTTTTAAGTCCCATCATTAAATTTTTTATATGAGTATGTAATTTTATCTTTTTTTTATACCTTTTATTTATTTTTGTGGAAACTGTTATTTTCTTAGAAAATGTATATATTAAAGGATAAAAATGTAATTTTATCTTTGATCTCATTTATCAAGTTCATCCAACACTTTGATTGTTATAGTGGTGCCATTTTACTCACCGTCTTTTTTTGGATGCCATTTTGCCCATGATCGTCTTAAAAAGTATACCTAAAAAATAAAATTAAGAGTAAAATTGCACCAAAAAAGGTAATAGGTAAAATTGCTAAAAAAGAATATGGGTAAAATTGCCCCACAAAAAAAATAAAACGCTAGGTGCACTTGAAAAATAAGATTAAGGATAAAATCACACATTTATTCCTATATTAAATAGGGAAAAGTTATAAATTTATTAAGTTTCAAAACAGAGTTAAGGAGGTTTAAAGTTTATTTTCATTCTGGTAATACATATTGAAAACGAATTATAAATGGAATGACGCCACAGCGTAATTTGTTTTTCAGGTAAAAAAAAATAGCATAATGTTTTCAGAAATATTCACAAACTTCCTATAACGGCTTGAATTTGATGCCATAATTCTGCATTTAATAAAGGATTTTCTTCTTAAAACAATCAGGATACTGCATAATTATTTAATTATTTTCATGTTTAATCTTATAAATAAGTTTTGATAACTAGATTTTTGGAAAGGAAAAAAATATTTTAGAGACATTAATGAGAAACACTTCCACTTAATTTCAGTCAATACATGCATGCATTAACCCTGTTCTTTTCACTAGAAGTTTCAGCATGGATGACAGATGTTATTAGATAGCTTCATTATCATATCTCCATCACAGTATAAAGAGAACTGTAACCAATATTCAAATTAAACAAAGAAGATATATAGTGTATAATTTCTACTTTTGTCCTTTAATATAAGAACTAAATAATTAATTTATAAATATTAAGAAAATTAGTTAAATTTATTATTGTAATAAATTAATGTTATCTTTCATAAAACATCCTTATAAATCATATGCATTGAAATTATTTCTTAATAAAAACTTTTTAACATGTGCAATTGCCATATGAATTACTTAGACAAAATGGATTGGAGATATTCAGAACCAAATAGAATTTCCAGCTAACACTTATATTAAGAATAAGAGGTACTGTTTAATTATTTTTATATTTAACTTTATAAAATTTTTTTTGACAAATAGTTCTTTTTTTAAATATTTCAAAAACATTAAAGAGAAAAACTAACATATAATTTCAGTGTCAATACCTATGTGCGTCAATTTTGTTCTTTTCAACAGAAGTTTCGGCATGAATGACAGATGTTATTAGATCGATTCACATTGGTATGATACATCACAACAACAAAAAACATTCTAACCAATATATATAGTGCATAATTATTTAATTGTTAAGACAGGCATGGATCAATCCTGATCTTCTCAACAGAAATTTCGGCATGAATGACAAATGTTACTATATTGCTTCACATTTTGCATGCTACATATCGTTATAAAAGGAAAATTCTCTTACAAATCTCCTCATTCATATCAAAGAATAATTTCCTTCATCTCTTCCCCTCTTAGAAGAGTGCATATGAAGTTAGTATCATCATTATTGACATGGACATGCTGCAAATTTACAATGTAAGTTCTTCTATCTCATTTGCTAGTACAATTTATTATTAATATGACATATAGATTTTTCTTTTCGATTTGACACCCTATAAATGAAGCTCATGATTTTTATTTCGATGTAGATTAACAATGTTGTGGAAGGCTTGGAACTACAAGTTGTTACTTACAAAGGCCATGAATTTATATTCAGTTCTTCACCTTATTATGCATGTGTTTACTCACATTCTAAACATTAAAAGATTCTCCCGAGGTATTGATCCACGGCACACAGAATTTGTGTTTCATCTAGTGATGAAGAAATCTGTGACAGAAGGATCATTCTGTAGGAGATAATCTATGTCAGTGGTTGTCGTCATGCGTTGTTCCCTCTGAGATATTCTTCAATTGATGCTGACGCTGCCACACACTGCCGGTTCCGAACTTTGCTCCCTGTAAAACTAGATTGGAGCAATTTTGGTTCTATGCTATGGTCTGGGAGATTAGTACTTTTGGTACTATTAATGTTGATGTTGTTATATGAAGTACTACCTCCGATTCTAATTGTAAAATTTCGTTTATAGTTTAGAAACAAGATCTTATAATTAGAACCAGAAAATATTAAGAATGTCTTGTTCTGGGGGCATCCAACTCGCTGCTAAGGTCTTTAGAGGAAGTTTAATTACTCACATTCCAAACATTATAAGGACAGTTTCTAAAGTATATAGAGCAGCATGGGTGGGTTTGGGACTTCCTTAATATGTCTCCTTAATACCTTCTAAACTTTTTTTGTTGTGAGCTTTTATATAAAAGCAGCGACATTTTTATATCTCAGGATAATGAAACAGTGTAGTTTTGATTCCCCCCCCCCCTTTCCAATTGAACGGTGCACTAGGACAGTATTAGATAATGAGGTTTATGCATTATGAAATCATCAAGCAAACCCATATCAACTTTGATTATTAACTTAATCAGATTAAAAAAGTTCAGTTTACATATATATATTGTGTTTAGATATTGAATTAAATTAAATTAAATTAAAAGCTCCAATTTTTTATTGAAGCTTGAAAATAAGTTTACTAATATATTTATTTTTAAAGTTTCATTAAAAAAGAAAGAAAGAGAAACCGACCAAATCTAATTTTAAGGTACCCATCAACCTTATCAACTCATTTCTTTTGAACAACAAAGTTTTGACTTTTTTCTTTCAAACTCGATATATATTGACAAATAAGCTAAAACAGGTGTTGTTACCTGAAATTAATTTATTTGTATGCACACAACGCTGACCATAAAAGATTTATACATGGATCTTGACATTAGTGAGCTTTAATATTGAGTTCGGGTATTAATTTAAAATGAAATGCTATATAATATATTATTTAACCTTCTTGGATTATTTTTCCTGGAAAAATAAGTCTTCATATATAAATATATATATATATATATTGCATCAAAAATCTTAATAGATAGCTCTGCAAAGAAATTATAATATAATATGCTATCCTTGCGATGGGTTACGGGTTCAACATTCCTTAATATGTAGTTGCCTCGAGTAATATTTTCTAAATTATCCAACTATTTTGATGGTGATCGATCATATATCATTGTAAAAAGATTAAAAAGCTAGAATGACAAATTGTGCATCAAAGCTACGAATCAAAGAGAATGGACTAAATAAATATTCAAATTAAAATAATTAACATGATGGTGCATAATTATTTGATTATTTTTATCTTTAAGCTTACAAATATGTTTTGAGAAATACTGTTTGCAAATAAAAATATCATACAAAAAGACATTAAAACACACCCACAATTTCACACTGTCAACCGCCATATGCATCAGCCTTGCTCTTTTCGGTCAAAGTTTCGGCATGATTGACAAATCAGCTACGATAAGAGTTACAACATTAATTGCTTCACATTTATATGCCACATCACTATGAGTTTCACACTCTCAAATCTCAATGACATGTATCAACCTTGTTCTTTTCAGCATAAACTTCGACAGGATTAACAAAGTGTCCGTAATAGACAAACAGATGATATTAGATGGCCTCGCACTTTTATGCTGTTCCACTATAAAGGGAAAATTATTTTAGAAATCTCTTCATTTACATTTGTATCCTACATCACTATAAAAACAAAAATTCCAACCTATTAATATTCAAATGGAAACAATTAAGATGCTGCACAGTTGTTCAATTGTTTTTATATTTGAGCTTATAAATATATTGACAAATATTTTTTCTAAAAATATCATGCAAAGACATTAAAAAGAAGTATACTCACCTAATTTCACACTGTTAATCACATGCATCAACCTTGTTCTTTCCATTGGAAGTTTTGGAATGATTGATGAATCATATATTATCATATATGACGCATGTTATTAGATGAGTTCACATTTGTACGCTACATCAATATTCAAATTAAAGTAATAAAGACGTTGTATAATTACTTAATTATTTTTATATTTAAGCTCACGATTCTGACGAATATTTTTTTCATAAAAAGTTCATACAAAATACATTGAAGAGAAAGAAACTCACATGATTTTACACAGTCAATCACATGCATCAACCTTGCTCTCTTAGTCTCTTTTCAGCAGAAGTTTCAGCAAGATAGACATATCATCTATTACTAGTGTTTTTAGATGGCCTTGCATTTGTATGCCAAATCACTGTAGAAGGGAAATTGTAACGAATATTCAAATTAAAATAATTAGGATACTGCATAATAATTTAATTATTTTTTATATTTAAGATTACCAATATGTTTTGACAAATAGTTTTTTTCAAAAAATAAAATTCATAAAGACTAAAAAGAAACAGATCAAACTCACCGAATTTTGTGCTGGCAACAAGGTTCAAAAAAGGGGACCAGATATTAAACTAGTTGAGATAGTGATTTAAATGCTAGTGGATCAGATCAAGATCAGATCGGAATCAAACCGATAATAATTAAAATAATATAATTTAACTAAAACATATAAAATAACCATATTTAAATGTAAAAAAAAATATTTAACATTATTTAAGATATCCAAACTGTCTCCACATCCCTTCTATATATACACAATATAAATTCTTTCTTCTTTTGCCTTTTTCCTATCTCCTTCACGTGACCCATCCTTATTTTTCCCCCCTTTTTCATTCTCTCTCTTCCCTAATGGCTTGAGTCTTTAACACTCTAAAGGCTACACAACCTATAGTGCCAGACTTTTCTTCCTTTAGCTTCAATTTGTGTCTTCTTCTTTATTATGTGGGTAACCATTTCTCTCACAGCTTCCATGGTTTCTCACTTCCAATTTGATCAACTCTTACTAGAGGAGAATGGCGATGGCACAATAACTATCACGGCATGTGAACGATGGTGACTGTCACTCTTCTTCCTTCTTACTTTGGTCTCCTTTATCTTTTAGATCTGTGCTCCTTCCTCTGTCTTCCTCCTCTCCCCCCTCTTCTCCTTTCTCATAAGCAACCTAATGTAACCTGCCAAACCAGCAGTTTACTCCGATTTTCTCCGGCTCACTCCGGTTCAGGCCGAGTTACAATAGGTTGGTTCTTTTTGATTTAGGAGGTGAATCATACTAGACAACTGGTCGGTTCACCAGTTTTCAGTTTGAATTGGCCTGTCCAGTCTAGTTTTTTGAACATTGGCCAGCAATCACAAGCATCAGCCATGTTCTTTTCAGCCAAAGTTTGGGGATGATTGACAGATGGCATTAAATGGGTTCACTTTTGTGTTCCACATCATTATAAAAGGGAAGTTTTCTTACAAATCTCCTTATTCATATCAAAGATTTTTCCTTCATCTCTTCCCCTCTTAATTAGAAGAATACATATGAAGTTATTATCATCATTGCCATGAATATGCTACTGCAAATTTACAATGTAAGTTCTTCACTTCTTCTAATGGTTTCGGGCATACTTGGAATCTATAATGATGTCAAATAGCCACGCGAAGGTCCGATCATAGTGACAGAGTCAGATTAGTGTTTCACAGTAAATATACCAAGGGAGAAAGAGAGCAGCCAAAAGGAAAAAGGAACCGAGGGGAGTTCGATGAGTACCGTGCGACAGTTGTGGTGAATGATTTTCAAGTGGAGAACCATATACCCACTCTTTCACGGTTACCATAACGGTTCCCCCCCCCCAACGCTGTGTTGTTCAAAATTAAGAAAGGGAAAATCACAACTAAAGACCTATATTTCTTGTTATTTTCATTAGAACCCCAAACTTAATGGGCTTGGGTCCAATCCACCAAGGGTGGACTGGCCTATTTTCCTACATCTCCCACTCACACTCGGTGGATTAGATGCCATGGGTCCAGTCTCTTTCTCTCCCTTTTATTCCATACTTTTTGTTTTGCTGTGACCGCATGGGCATGACGTCTTCACTCAGGTGCCTGTACTAGAAATCCCTTTTAAAGGACCAGCACAAATCATTCTATCCTTCGTGCAGTGTGAATTGTAAAATTGTGCCTCAAATGTCCTAGATTTACCTATATACACTTTTTCATAGTAAATCTAATCCCTCTCGAGTCAATATTTGACTTAGATTACTTTCCTCGTATGTCTAGTGTCAACACTTGCGACGACAAAATGTCATAGGGGACATGTCACAGACACTAGCATAGGCGTTTATATTGCAGTTAATCTTCCTTTCGCCTAAATATTACTTTGATATGAATCAGTTGCTTTCCTAGCATAATACCCTAGATCGTATCTATCATGACCATAGGACACGTGCCAAAGTAGCAGTCATTGAAACATATCTTCGTGATATTGTCAAAGTCAAAGGACACCAGCGGGAGGATAATTCCTCCCTGGGACTCACACAGCAATGAAGTAGGGATCTTTCACTTGCTTCCCTTTTGCAGTTCTCCCAGCACATGTGGTATGAAACACATGCTACGATGTTACTCTTTCACTATAAGAGCGTACGTCGTTTTAGACTTATTATTAACACTGTATAGACTTAAGTCCAGACACACTTAGTATCTAAACCCAAACTCTTCAACTCTGCTCATATCTACGAAGTCGATGTTGAAGAGTTTGTTATCTGGCTACAGGTATTATGGAAGTGGGATTCTAAACTTTGATCCAAATTTATCAACGTGGATCTCATCTTGAATGCTGCACTTTAGTCAAGGAAATATAAAGTTTGTGTCTCTTCCTTACCATATCAGCATTCTTTGCTGCTTTACTGGTGAACACAAATGTCTCATCTTTGCTCACTCTACCTGAGTGTTAAAGGCGGTTGCCTATGTGAGAGAGCCAACCTTTTTAACTTGTACGACATACTAAATAATGTATACTTTCGAACAGACACATAAAGTGATGACAGAAAAATATAATTTCATTAATGAGGTTTACATATTACACCTTATGCATGCCAAGGGCTTGCACATGTTCCTTAAAAACTTTTTTGCTTATTGGCTTTGTCAAAGGATCTGCTACCATACATTTGGTTGAAATGTATTGTACAGTAACAATCTTTTGTGCTATATAATCTCTAACAAAATTATACTTGATGTCAATGTGCTTGGTTTTGCTGTGATACTTAGGATCTTTAGTATAGGCTATGGTTGCAGTATTGTCACAGTGTACTAACACTAGATTGGTACTCTTGTTTCCAAATCCAAGGTATTCTATAAACCTTTTCAGCTATAAAGCCTCTTGCACTGTTGCAGTGCATGCCACAAACTCAGCTTTCATTGAATGTAAGGCAATACACGTTTGCTTCTTGCTGCTCCAACATATAGCGCCATTATTTAGCAAGAAGGCATAACCTGAAGTTGACCTTTGTTCTTCTTTGTCTCCGCCTACATCAGCATCGAAGTACCCAACAAGGCACAGGTCACTTCCTTCATAGCACAATGCATAATTAGAAGTGCCCCTTAAGTATCTCAAGATCCTCTTCACTGCTTTCTAATGCTTTTCACTGGGGTTAAACTGGAATTTGCTTACCAGTCCCACTACATAACAGATATCTGGTCTTGTACACATCATTGCGTACATCAGACTACCAACAGCACTGGCATATAGAACTCTTCCCATCTTCTTTTTGTCAGACTTGGTTTTGGGACATATGTCAGGACTCAAGGCCACTCTAGTAGCAATCGGGGTACTCATGGGATTGCAGTCTTTCATGTTAAATTGCTCAAGAATCTTGTTGATATAATTCTCTTGTGAAAGAGAGAAGATTTATTTTGAGCAATTTCTTTGAATCTTAACTCCAAATATATACTCTGCTCACCTATATCTTTCATTTTAAAATTTGACGAAAGTCATTCTTTAATAGCCACCACCAAATCTAGACTATTTCCGGCTAATAGTATATCATCTATATATAAGGATAATATAACAAAATTATCCTCAAACTGCTTAATGTAGATGCAGTGGTCTTCCTCTATCATCTAGAAGTCATATGAGGTTATTGTTTTGTGAAACCTCAAATACCACTGTCTGGATCATTGTTTCAATCCATAAATGGACCTTTTAAGTTTACAAACTTTTTTCTCCTTTCCTTTTTCAATGAAACCTGATGGTTGTTCCATATAGATTTCTTTATCCAGATCACCATTCAAGAATGCAATTTTTACATCCATATGATGTAATTCCAAATCTAAACTATTTATTATTACCAGAATAAGTCTAATAGAGTTGAAACGCACAACAGGTGAGAAAGTATCTTCATAATCTATGCCTTCTTGTTGTTTGTATCCCTTTGCCACTAATCGAGTCTTATATTTGTCAATTGATCCATCCACTTTTCTTTTAATCTTGAGAACCCATTTGTTCCCAATGACTTTACACCCTTTTGGAAGATCAACCAACACCCAAACTTGGTTCTTTTTCATTGAGTCCATTTCTTCTTCCATCACTTTCTTCCATTCCTCCTTGGCAGGACTTGATAAGGCTTCTCGTACAGAACGGGACTCATCATCCCCTTCTGGAGTAACTAAGAAAGATTTGCCTTCTATTTGAAAGTGTCTTTTGGGAATACTTTCCCTATTACTCGTTCTGATGGGAGTTGTTTGTTTATCTTTCTTTCTTTGTTCAGGTCTTAGTGTTGACTTTTCTTGGCTCCCACTCAGATTGACAGACCTAGGTGATTCTAGTTTGTTAATTTGTTCTGCACTGTCTTGTTTTTGTGTCTCATAAAAAGAAACATTGTGATCAATATCTCCTATATTAGGAAATTCGGTCTCAATGAACGTTACATCTCTTGATTCTATTTCAGTCACCGTTCCATCTTCGTTTTCACCTATGAAAACGTATCCCTTTGATTGTTTAGAGTACCTTATGAAGATACATTTCTTTCCTCTAGGACCCAATTTCCCAGACTTGTAGGAATTGTCATGGATATACGCCACTGACCCCCAGGGTCTTAGGATGCTTAAATCTAGTTTGTGTTTTGTCCATAACTCGTAGGTGTGGAAGTGACTAATTTTGAGGTCACACGGTTAAGTATGAAGGTCGTCATTAATAAAGCATCACCCCAATATAAAATTGGCAAGTTTGCCTAGGCCATCATAGACCTAACCATGACTAGAAGAGTTCTGTTTCTTCTTTTGACAACTCTATTTTGTTGTGGAGTACCAGTGATAGTCAATTGTCTAATTATCCCTTTCTCTTTACAGAACTATTTGAACTGTTCAAATAAATATTCATGACCTTAATCAGTGTGTAATGCCTTAATTTTACTATCTATTTGATTCTCTACTTCGTTTATGTATTGTCTGAAGCACTCAAGAGCTTGAGACTTATGCGAAATTAAATAGACATGACCATATCATGAAAAATCATCAATAAAGATAATAAAATACCAAGCTCTGTGTCTCGCTCTCACACTTATTGGACCGCATATATCAGAATGGATTAGTTGCAATGGATTTTCAGCTTTTGTTCCCTTACCGAAAGGCTTTCTTGTTGCCTTACCAGCTAGACAATTCTCACATAGTGACATTTCCATATTCGGAATGGCACCTAACAACCCTTCTTTGGCTAATTTAATCATTCTATTTTGATTAATATGTCCTAGTCTAGCATACCAGGTATTTATGTCAACATTACTCGAAGAAACAGCAAAGTATTCATTATGATTAAAATCACCAACGATAACAAAAAAAAAGAACTTTTTAAACAAGAAAGCTGAACCATAAAGAACTGAGTTGCTTAAAATGTCTGTAACTTTATCATGAAAGTTTACATCAAACCCAAACTCTAAAAGACATAAAATAAAAGCCAAGTTCTGCCAGATGTCAGGAGCGTAAAGTACATCATAGAGTATTAAGGTCTTCCCACCACGCAAAGTAAATTTGCAGGTGCCCAAACCTTTAACCTCAATCCTCGCATTGTTCCCAACGTAAAGCCACTTGGTTTGATATGGCAACTGACGATACTCGATAAAGGATCCTTGATCCTTAGTTACGTGGTCTGTGGAGCTTGAGTCTATAATCCAAGAAGAAGAAATAGGTTCTGTTAGAAAAACAGTACTAGAAACATATGAAACATGTGAATTCATATAATCCACTAATACCTTTTCGCTCTCAACCTATTTTGAATAGTCACGTGCAAAACGGCCCATGCTCTGGCGGGCGAAGTATTTGATCTTCTTTAGGTCTAGCTTCTTCTTCCTACCTTTCTTTCCCTTCTTCTTGAATTGCTTCTTTTCCTTTTTGGGTTGAGGACCACCCTTCTTCCCTTTCTTTTGGAACTTCTTGCCCTTCTTGGAATCGGGCCTTGATTGGGAAGTGCCAGCATCCTCAGTGTAATAAGCTTATCCAGAGGTCTTGTAAGCCTCTAAACGTTCATCCTCCAGCTCCAAGTGCTTAATGTCACACCTTACTTATATAGTACCTTAGCATTCATTTAGAACCATTCCAGACCATGTTGGATGGTCTTACACTTAAAAATTTCAATTTGGACGTTAATTTTCAGAAAATTACTGTTCACTATCCAGTTTTTAGATTACAGGTCCAACTTTGAAAAATCATAACTAATTCTAGAAAAATCGTATGGAGGTGTTCCAAAATTTTACAGAAAGCTCTTTCAATGCTCTTTAAGGAAAAAAATATTCAATTGAACTCACCCTCACTGAAAACGTACAGTTTATTGGATTAAGATTACTATTCGTTTGGTAAAATCTGGACTTTCCAGATTCTCTGTCTTAACTTTGAAAATTCATATCTCTTCGTATAGACATCCAAATGAGGTGATTCACAGCTCATTTTAAAGCTTGGTATGTGCACTATAAGTATACCAAATTTCGTAGCTTAACTCATTCATATGATAGGTCAAACTGAAGCTCGAAGCTAACTGCTCCATGACCTACGTTTTATCCCTTATCATCTCTTTACTTTAATTCTTTTTATTTCTTTGGCATACTTAACATGGGCTTACTTTTTCCCACTCATGCTCATACATTCCTATACATTCCATAAGCTTTATAATTAAATATATGGCATTCACAACATAATTATAACATAGGAGAATTATACATTGAATATTAGTATCAATCATTAGCATCAATAATTCTCCACTTCTTCTCCTTGCTTCTCATGCCATTAATGCCCATCATTGATTGACCTAAATGGTTGGTTACGAAGGGGTGAGATTCGGAGGAATCTCAGTAGCAAACATTACCACATCCATGCACAAGATGGATGCTAGTGTATGGTATGTAGTTTTTCATAAACTTAAGTTAACTAGTGACATGCCATCATGCTTTATGCTTGGTATAAAAATGCATGGCCATGAGAACATATTAAAAACAGCATTTCCAGCAACAATCATCATGTCACAACATCATTCAAACAACAAATACAAACCAACACATGAGCATACCATGTCAAGCACATAAAGGGTAAGTTCACTACCTTGCACCTCAAGCTTTCCTCTTACTTTTCCTTTGACTCCCTTGACTTTCCAACCATGTGGGCATTCGGTCAACATCAACAAACATCCTCTTGGATGTTCCAAAAGTCCTAAACATAACCATAATGATCACACAATCCATTAGGACCATTAGATTACATAAAGTTCAAGATTAGCTTTCTTGAACCTCAACCCTTTCTCTTAGTCTTAGGGTTTTCTTTCTAACTTTTCTAATATAAATCTTATCATTTTCCATCCTTAAGATCAATTTCTTGTCAATTAGGACCACTTTAGATGACCTTAGATTCAAGAATACCAAATCTGGAAATTTTGGTTCGTGGGTACTGTTCACACAGAAACTCTAGAATTTTTGCTCAACTTTGAAAATTCATAATTAAATCTAGAAACATCCAAATTGAGTGATTCCAAGTCTCACTGAAAGCTCCTTAATTTAAATTTAAAGGAAACATAGTTTTAGGAACCAATTCTATGTTGAACAGTACCGGAATTGTATGGAACTCAAAACTCTTCCAAAAGTTCAACACTGTTTCCAGATTTCAAACCCTATCTTTGAAAAATCACCATAAATCGTACACATATCCAAATAAAGTGTTCTACCCATGGATTTAAAGCTTACAGAGTTTACTTTAAGCATGCAAAATTTTAGAATCAAATACATACAGTAACTAATTTGAAATAGGTATCAAATCAGAGGCTACAGCCACCACATACCTTGATCTTGAAGCTTGAAATTAGGTGGACTTTCTCTCACTAGAAATAGCTCTTTTTCTCTCTAGATACAAGGGCAGCAGAGTTTCACCTAGTGTTCATCAGCTTGGCCAAATTGGGGGGAAGAAGAGTGCCTATTTATAGCCAAAAAGTTGGCGTGAATGGACCAAAATGCCCTTGGTAGCTAGAAGAAGGAGTAAGGGCAATTTTGAAAGTTCAAGTGGACTTTTGCATCATCATTGCATCACCTTATTACATCATCCTTGCATCATGCTTCTAGAAGAGGCCACGTGTCGCAAAAATGGTGGAGGAGAAGGAAGATTAGATCATAACCGTCGGATCTAAACTTAGCCCTTAAGTTTCCTCCTATTTTACTTGACCCACATTTCTCCGACTTTCTTTATGGCCTTCCAGGGTTTAGAAAATTCTTCTATCTACTCCATAAATTCTTCTTCATTCTAGAGAGTATCTATGAATTTTTCCAGGCCATAACACTTTCTCTAAGCCTTGTATAAAAAATCATTTACTAAAATACCCTTTTATCGGTATAATCTGCTCTTTAATTTATTAAAGCCATTCCACTGTCCTTTTGGTTGCGGGACTAATTTTATAAATTAGTATAACCTTTCAACCAATTAATCCTCATTTTTACGTACATTTTTGAGGTCTCTTGCTATTTTAAATAATTACCTCAAACAATGTACTTTTTACTGGCCATAACCTCATAAATTCCATTTAAGCTATCTCAGGGGTATTTTTGTCTTTTCCCTTCATAGAAGAGTCTTAGAATATTATTTTCCATTTTTTGGGATTTTCTTGGAATTTTCTGTACACTCTTTCATTTTTACCCTTGCTGGTCATAACTTTTTGAATTTACAGTTTAGTCCCTGTTTGGACTTAACTTCATATAATCCTCTCTTTGAGGCTTCTAACTTAACCTTTGACCTATATCTAGTCTCTTTTCTCTCTCTAGGCCTTTAAGACTTTACTGGAGTCTCTGACCTTGATTATACTGAAGCCTCTGAAAAACTTTTACTTTACAGTTTAGTCCTTGAAACTGCTTTGACTTCCTTTCTCATCTTTGGGACTTCTGCTCAAAAAGGGTCTGGTAGCCTATCCAATTCAGGCTACTTTTGATGCTTCTAGGCCCAAAAGTCTGGATGTTACACTTAGCCATATCGTTAAAAATAACGATGTTTTCATTATGGGTCATATTAACCTTCATATGCTCCCAGCTAGCAGGGAGCAATCTTACAACAACCTGCACTTGCTGTTCATCACACAGAACATGTCCAGCTTTCTTAATTTCTCTAATCATGTTGGTCATCTCTCTTAAATGTTGCTTCATAGGATTGTTTGACTTAAGTTTGTAGGTATTGAATTTAATCGTTAACCTCTTAAGTTTAGTAGTAGAAGTACCACCAAACTTATCCTTCAATGCTATCCACATATCTTGTGCAATTTTGTGCCTTTCAAATTCACACATTATGTCATCAGCCATTACACTTAGAAGCATGATTCTTGCTATGCTGTTTTTCTTCCTCTAAACTTGGTAAACCTCTTGGTCTCTCCTATGTTGGGCCATATTCCTAGCTTCAGGTTCGACCATTGCAGTGGTTAAAGGTTCAACAGCATCTTGTTTCTCCGAGATGTATTAGACCTTTCGGTGCCATATGTCCCAGTTATCCTTGTTAAGCTTTTCCCCTTTATTAAGCTCAGTAATTATATTCCTGGTTGCCATTTTCAGTTCTGTAACAAATTTATCCCACATTATTCTATGTTCTCTCTAAAAGAGAGATGTACCATAGAACATTTCAGTTATATAGCACAGCGAAGTATACAATGTCATTTACTTATATCATCCTTGATCAGAAAGTAATGACATTGCAAGATCTATGATCAAGAGCATACGTTTATATCTCCCATCACACAGATACAGGCAATAATCACTATGTCCTATCAAGAATTCTATATAAACACTTCAAAAATTGTGATTCTTATAAGTCTTATCTTTTAAGAGCTCCCACTTATAAAAAGCATACATATATTATTCACAAAATAATCATTTAACAATAATTTAAGTAATTTCATTAAATGAAATAAGACACTTAGTCTGTTTACAATGCATGAAACCAAAAACTTAACATAACAAACATTAATAAAGCGAATACAAATATTACATCACTTGATATGAACATAAAGGTAATCAAGCATTACTTTTCTCAGTTTCCTAAGTTTGCGCATTTTGGTTATAAAGGAGGATACTAAATCTATAGCGCAAATCCAGTAAGATTTCCTTATGGGTTTGCCTTTAGATCCGCCTCTGACCCTTATTGCTCTTATGTATTCCATTATGACTTTAAGGTAGAATTCGGTATTCTTCTTATCGGTCATGTATTGGATGTAACTGGTGAGCATGCCATTGATGCCTTTTATGTTTGTCAGTTTAGCCGCATCTCTTTCAGCTATACTCATAACTAAAGCAGGGGTACAGGGTTGATTCATCTCTTTTCCTTCCTCAACTTCGGTTTAATCAAGAAGACCAAGTAAATCATTAAAGACCAAATGAGGTTCGACACAAAGGGGTTCAATGGGAAATAAAGTTTCCGACTCAAGTCCGAACTCCATTAACTCCTCTAGGTCTTCTTGAGGAACCTTTTCAGGGTCCTCCTCAAGATCCTCATCCTCAGGTTCATATTCCAAAACTCCAACATTCATGTATGAGTATTCCAATGAACCATGTTCGATATTTTTAGTGCTACTAGAAGCCACTTGCTTCATTTTCACCTAAAACAAAATAATATAAATTATTTTGAATATTCTAGAATTTTTATCCATATAAATATACCAAAAAATGTACTGAAATATTCACAAATAGATCCTTAATTGTCTCAAAAATTAACAAATTATATATCAAAATGAAGACTTTGATTTTAGGGATTTTTAAAGATACACCGCACCTTAAACAGAGCTCCTACACGCCCACACGCACCCCAAGAAGCATAAAATCTGAGAAAATAAAAAAAATTTTAAGTCCCACTTGCTTTGTCGGCGCATGAACTCCACACGCCGCCATACAGCCCATCACCGATGGCCTCCATGTGCCACCACCTCTCAGGTGGTGGTGTCCACATGTCGAAGGGTGCCACGTGGCGGCACGAGCCACATGGCAGTTCTGGCAAAAAAAATATTTTTTTAAAATCTTTAACCTCCAGCTAGGTCAACCCAACCAGCTGGAGCGATGGGTCAAAAACTTCTCTCCTCCGTTTCTTGGCTATCCGATGTCTGTTTTTCACGCATTTTATATCATTTTTTTGTTTTTTTGTCCTCTTCACAATGTGATAGGTTTTGGAGTCTAAAAACTTGATTTTAAGTAGACCCAATAACAAAAAAAAAAAAGCAACTGAAAACGAATATGATGCAAAATGTGTTTCATTGAGGCAGAGAAATAATCCACTATGTCTAATCACAATTATAAGACACAGAACTATCAAGTAATATAAAGGATTTGCATAATATATTGAAGCAAATTACAGAATTGTCACTGAGCACCAAAAAAAAAAAAGAACACTGGATATAGAAAGAAAAAAAGGACACAAGCTACAGATAAATAAAGCAGCGGTAAAAATTGAACCAGAGGCTCTAATACCAATAATGGTTTCAGGCTTACCTGGAATCTATAATGATGTTAGATAGTCATGTGGAGGTTCGATCACAATGATGTAGTCAGATAAGTGTTTCACAGCAAATACACCAAGGGAGAAAGAGAGAGCAGCCAAAAGGAAAAAGGAACCGAGGGGAGTTTGATGAGTACCATGCGGCAGTTGTGGTGAATGATTTTCAAGTGGAGAACCATATACCCCACTCTTTCACGGTTACCATAACCGTTCCCCCCCACGCTGTGTTGTTCAAAATTAAGAAAGGGAAAATTGCAACTAAAGACCCATATTTCTTGTTATTTTCACTAGAACCCCAAACTTAATAGGTTTGGGTTCAATCCACTAAGAATGGACTGGCCTATTTTTCTACATCTTCTATATAGTTTGCTAGTACAACCTATCATTAATTTGACAGTTACAGATTTTTCTTTTTTCATTTGACATCCTATAAATGAAGCTCATCATTTTTATTTCGATATAGGTTAACAGTGTTGTGGAAGGCTTGGAAATACAAGTTGTTACTTACAAAGACCATGAATTTATATTCAGTTCTTCACCTTAATGTGCAAGAGTTTACTCACATTCCAGACATTAACAAGGAAAGCTGTGAATGTAGCATCATTTTATTTGAGATCATCTATGTCAGTGGTTGTCGTCATACGTTATTCTGTCTTGAATATTCTTCAGCAAGTGCAGATGCAGCCACACACTCTCAAGTGGAAATGCGCCTACTGTAAAACTAGATTGGAGCGGGTTTAGTTCTATGGTAGTGTCAGAGAGTATTACTGATGCTCATGAAATTAATATTTGGTACTATTAATGTTGTTGTTATGCATTGTATTAAGAATGTTTTGGTCTGAGGACGTCCAATTTGCTACTAAGTTCTTTGAAGGAGGTTTAATTACTCACATTCCAGACATTACAAGATGGGTTTCTAAAGTATAAAGCAGCATGAGTGGGTTTGGAACTTCTGATATATCTCCCTTTAATACCAACCTTCTAATTTTTTTTTAAATTATTAGATTCTATATAAAATTAATGATATTTTGATATCTCATGATAACGAAATAGTGTAGTTTATTTCTTTCTTTTCTTTTTTCTTTTTTCAATTGAACGCTACACTATGACAACATTAGATGATAAAGTTTATTAGTAGTGGGAAAATTAGGAGGAATTGAAGGACCTAGAGAAAATGATTTTACCAGAGAGGACCATAAAAATTGTAATTATTAAGAAGACTAAATACTTAAGTGTTACCGCTGGCTTCCTCTAACCTCCAATTGAAAGCTACTTTATAACTATTACCTCCATTCTAATTTTCTAATTATAAGATTTTGTTTGTATTCTATAAATATAATATAAATAGAATAGAAGAGTATGCCGCAACATCAAGGGATGCTACGGTCAACTATATTGTATCGGATTCGTTGGTAAAAGATCCAAAGAGCAATGATGCCGTGGCATCATTTTTCAGAAATAGTCACAATTTCCTAGAATGGTTTGATGTCACAATTCTGCATTTAGTGAAGGGTTGAATTGCGATATTTTCTTCTTAAAGCAATCAAGATACTGCATATTTATTTAATTATTTTTATATTGAACCTTACAAATAAATTTTGACAAATAGTTTTTCTAAAGAAAAAAAAATCTTTTAAAAACATTAAAAAGAAAGACTTACACCTAATTTTGCATTGTCAATAGATGCACACATCAAGCCGGTCTTTTCAGTGATAGTTTCGGCATGAAAGACAGATGTCATTATATGGCTTCACATTGGGATGCTACATCACAATAAAAGAAAATTCTAACCAGTATTCAAATCAAAACAATTAAGATAGTCATAATTATTTAACTTTTTTATATTTAACCTTATAAATAAGTGTTCACAAATAATTTCTTTCTTTAATCTTTCAATGATATTAAAAAGAAACACTTGCACCTAATTTGACACTATCAATACATGCATGTATCAGTCCTGATTTTCTCAAGGGAAATGAATGATCATTGTTGTTAGATAGCTTCACGCATGTGTGCTACATCATTATAAAACAGGAGTTCTCTTCCAAATCTCCTCATTCATATCAAAGATATTTCCCATCATCTCTTCCCTTCTTGGAAGAATACATGTGAAGTTATTATCATCTATACATACAGCAAATTTACAATGTAAGTTCTTCTATCTAGTTTGCTTGTTACAATCTACTATTAATTTGCCACACATAGATATTATTTCTTCTTGATTTGACAACCTATATAAATGAAGCTCATCGTTTTTATTTCGATGTAGGTTAATATTGTTGTGGAAGGTTGGAAATACCAGTTGTTACTTACAAAGACCATGAATTTATATTCAGTTCTTCACCTTAATGTTCATGAGTTTACTCACATTCTAAACGTTATAAGATTTTTTCTTGATATCGAGGTAGAGCACACAGATCTAAAGGCGTTCTGGTGACCTCATTAGCATCCATCATGATGAAATTCAGGTAATAACAGACAAAATAGCTATTAGAAAAGCATCGTTCTTCTCAGATTAACACATAATGTTGAAATCATCATCTAAATAGACTACGAATTTCCATTATGCTCGTGCCTTTGTCTGTGTTTGAAGATGAAGTGCGAACACCACACACACACACACTCATTTATATTCTCTATTGGCATTTTGTCTGTAATGGATAAATGCATCAACTTAAGGAGTCAACTTAATTACTTATCTTGTTGAAAGGACTAATTCTTGTGTTATTGTTGAGAAGTTCTAATTTATTTCCCAGAGTGTTCCCAAACTAATAATTAAATATATATGCATCAATGTTTATCTATTGATGTGTTTGACAGTTTCGTAAGGTGGATGAGGAGTTTCTTCTTGATGCCCAAAAGGTACGCGGTGGGGGCACCAGAATTTGTGTTTTTGGAGCTTTGTGCTGCCATAAAACTCGATCTATGATGGGTTCATCAGAGAGATTAGTGCCGATGCAAGCATGAAATGATTCGTACTATTAATGTTATCGGTACATGAAGCATTAAGAATGTCTTGTTCTGGGGACATCCAATTCGCTGCGATGTTCGCCGGAGGTTAAATTACTCACACTCTAAACATTATAACATTCTCTCCGATTTGGCTTCTCAACACATGAGGGTATATATAGAGATCAGTTTCTATATGCATAGAGAGAGAGGCTAATCCTAAAACAGATGAAATTATAGATTGTAATATATGAGAACAAGCCAAATGGCAAATCATTAAGCGTTTCATTTTATAACAATTTGTGTGAGTTGAAGAAATGAAATGAATGGCAAAACTTTATATAATTTGCCTCATATTTCTGCTAATCCGCTCTCTTGAGCGTTGCACCTTGACAATATCAAATAATAATTTTATTAATATTATTTCCTTGAAAATACACGAAGAAAAATTAAATGAGAAACCACCACCTCAAACAATCTCAATCTTTCTGCCTTATTATTTATGTTTTCATCAAAGATCAAAAGCTTACGTATGAAGTCCGTTAAAGTTTTTAGTTTGAAGCGCTACATTCCTAGCTTTTGATAAGATTTTCAATTCCCGATTTACTTTTACCAATTATTTTAATTTGCTTCTATTTTCTGGTTGCTTAAAAATGTGTTTTGTTATGTGTTCCTATTCCTCAGTTTAATTAATAATTTATTATCGCCTTGATTGGATAATTTATGGAACTTCAAGGGGTTTATGGGTTCCAGGTTCTTAACACTCGGTGAGTTTGATTCCACACTGCTGCTGCAATGTATTATCTTTTAATGTAAGAGTTTGATAATTAATTTGGAAATATTCAGGATATTAATTAAAGGGAAAATTAATTTGAAAGTTCTTATAGTTTTCCTCAATTTTAAATTAGGTCCTGAGTTTTTTTTCCCCCTTTTTATTAGATCCTTTAACTTTTTGCAATTAGAACTGTTGATCCCTACCATTAAATAAGTATTAACACCCTTAAATACCTCCCGTAAGAAGCACTGAATGTCTTAAACATCTTTTCTACTAACCAGCTCGACTTTGTTTGGAGCCTTTATTGCTTGACCCACTTCCTACCCAAGCGATACTCACACAGCGAGTCACCACAAAAGTTTTTGGACACCACCAGACGATTGCACCTCAACCCGGTGGAACTTAATTAAAGTACATACCCAAGAATAAAAGAATGTTGATTGGTTTTCTTGGCAAATCACAAAAGGTTAGGAAACCATATGAGCTTTTAATGTAATTGCTCTTGGGTAACCAAAAACAAGCTTAGATCCCCTATATGGAGAACTCTCGTTATATACAGAGGGGGTGTTTAGAAACCTTGAAAAGTATTTTTGAGAAGTACTTTTCTGTAAAATGAGACAAACTCCTCCACATATTTATTCCGTAAAGCGAAAAAGTACTTTTAAAACTATGGTTTGGTTTCCATCCAAACACCCCCATATAATGATTCGATGGAAAGTACAGAAATTCTGCTGTCATATGTTATAAAATTATATTTCTCTGATCCTAAATATAAAACCTACTTACACTAAAATGGGTATTATATTTAGGCTTAGAAGAGTATATATGGTGAAGATTCTGAAAAATCTATAATTGATTTTTGAAGGCACAGGGGATTACAATAGTACTCTAGATCATTAGTGGTAGCCTTTGTGTTGCTAATGAACACTTTTAGCCTACTCTGTTTTTCTATTACCAAAACAGGGAAGCTTGAAAAGAATGGGTTGGTGTAATAGTATGCAAATGACATAATATTCTATTTTACATCATAAACAATTACTTTCATCCCGATACCTTATATAAACTTCTTATAACCATTACTACTTTATACACAAACTTTGATCCATTTACCACTCAAAATTTTGAATTTTCTTGAATTGTACGAGGAGAAAACTTCTTATATGTTTTTAGGTGAGGAGCATTGTTTATCTATGTCTATCCCAATGAGTCATTTGTGGAATTGTTGCAATTGATGTTCGATGCTGAAAAGAAAATGTTTTATATAAGATCCCGAAGAAAAAGAGGAGAAAACTTCAGATATCCCAATGAGCCATTTATCAAATTGAATCTCGAGAATTTACTAGAATCATGATATGCCCGGCACACGCAGGGACTGCTAATAGCCCGTTGTTATACGCCTGAGCCCCATCTTTCTGTTGGCCTGTTATTTACTCTCCTATGGAAGTTTAAGTTCATATATACATTTGGTCTTCTTCTTACCTTTCTCTTGCCCCATATATTTCTGCATGAGGCCCACCTTTCTCTTGGTTTATATACACTTTCCACAACACCTCAAAACATTCATGGATATGCTGACAAATTATCCAGCAATAAAGTCACACCAATAACATAAGAATTTCTCTTTCTCATAGTCACGTTCCATTGAATATTATTTAAGTAATGGTAATCTAATAACTTTACTATTTAATTTTTTTTTAACTTTCTTACTTTTCTTTACTTTCCTCTTATTAGCAAAGTTAGCAACTTGTCTAAAAGAGGAAAGTCCATGTAAACTCCAAACAATTGTTAGACTTTATGGCTGAGTGATTTTGCTAAGTTTAAATTTTCTGTAATTTGCTACTAACTATTACTTCCAGTATTCAATGTAAGACCTAATCTATATATGTTTCAATCTAAACTATAAACTATATCTTATATTATGAATCATAGATTCATAGGTAGTGCATAACTGTTTGCAACGAACATTATATTCCAAAGTTTAACATGAATTGCTTTAGGGAAAAGGATAATATGCAATTCACGTAATTTAAGAAATTGGAAACAATAATGGGAAAATTGGGATATTGATAGTGGTGATGTCATAGAATCGCAGTTTCATATTTAGATTTCAGTAGTTTCAGATTGAGATGAGAGAAGAATGAAGAATAACAAAAGATTTTAAAAAAAAAAACAGAGAGACAAACGATTAAGAGAGAAGGTGTAACTATGTGTTTCATAGCTAGCAAAATCTTTTGGATCTTTACAGGTGGCGTGTAGATACCATGAAAAGTGTCTGATGCAGCGCAAGAATGAGCCCACAGCATAGTAACCTCAATAGTCAAAACAGTGTGTCCTACTTTGACATGGATATCAAGCTCGAAGAAGGCATGCAAAGCAGAGCAGTAGGAAGGATAGAGAAGAAAAAAATCTGAGGAAGAAGTCACGCAAAGAAAGATAAAAGAAAGGCGAGATCTGTTCTAGATATAGGGTGGTTTGTGAATTCTTACTGGGGAGGATCATAACGAACGTGGCTTGTAAATTCTTATCGGCAAGGATAGATAATAACGGAAAGCAACTAAGATAATGATCTTTTTTGCCTTTTGGATTCGGGAGTAAATAACGCTGGTTACTGGAATCGATTCTTTTTTTATTTTGTGCATCTTCTTGATTTGTCTTTTCCCAAGCCATTTTTTCCTTTGGACGGGGCCTGCTATTTGTATGGAAGTGCATGCTTATCACCACCCGATTCAACGTGGAATCATTTTCCTTCCTTATTTGCATAAACAGTTTGATTATTGTGGAAATTTGAACCTCAACATTCTCTTTCTTCGTCCTCCATTTATAATCCGGCGTGCTGTATCATTATAATCCAATCTTACCCGCTCCTGTACTGTGCCCTCCGAATCTAAGGGAAAGATCAATGTCTTTGCATTGGGCAATATACACTACTACAAAAAAACAAAAAAAAATCATTTTGTTTATTTTGGAGTTTTTTTTTTGTCTGTTTCAAAGAAGACATTGACATAACAGGCGTAGATAATAGATATATATATTTGTCTGTTAAAAACATACGAATATTGCAGCTCATACTTGTCTGTTCATGAACATCATACTCATCTGCTCCCATGAGAATAGATGAGTATATTAATCTTTTCTTAAAATTATAACTTGTTAAATTGTATATACCACTTTTCATTTGAACCCTACAATTGAAATTGAATCAAAATAGACTACAACAATGGTAGCAACTCAGCAGATACAATTCATTCTAAAGAATAACTTATCAAAATAACACTCTAATTAACTTAGTTAAGCGAATAAAACCTAAACTCCCTGACATAATCATATAACACAAGCAATTTTAATCTAAACATATCTAAGCCTTTCAACCTTATGTATCATTTTGAGAGAAAAAGTCTTGAAGAAATTGTCCTGCCAAACGATTTCAAATAGAATCAATCTCTTCATTAGTGTAAGAGCTTTGATCATGAAAAATCTGTAAGTTTGTAAATAAAAAAAATTAATTTAATCAAGATAAGATAATTAAAAAAGCAAGAAATCAAACGAAAAAAAGAAAATAATTATAATCAAACTAATTACTACTAACTCGAAATTCTTAGTACATCCAGACTCAATAATTTCATACATGAAACAGATAATATAATATTCACATTCTGTACTTCCTGGTTGCATATGACACTGTAAATCGAAAGTGAATAACAAAGATAAATATAGGTATATATGAAGTAATTGTTGATGAAATTAAAAAACTTAAATTGAAACACTTACTATTGGTTTGTGCCAAGTCGTCTTGTCATTTTTACCCTTGCGCTTTCCACCCCCTCTATAATATGTTTTCAAAAACCTATGACCAAATGAAAATGATTAGACATTAGAACAGTTTAATGAAGTAAGAAAATCATATATAAGATGACAAAAACTTACATATTAAAAACACATTTAATATCGCCACTTGGGCGATGACCCAATGAATCAAACTAATAAATGACATTGTTTGGGGGGCAAGCAATGCACAATGACCAATGTTTGCTGAAATATAAAAAGAAATAAAACTATTGAATTCATGGGAAATTGAATATATATATATATATAAATATATATAAGCTACTTACTGTTCAATAATTGGGGCAAAATAATAAGGTAATTAGGTTTCTCCAATGGTATTATCCACAGATCTCATATGCTTATCAATAGGTGCAAAGTAGCTGGACACATGAATCTATACAAGTCTCCCTTTCCTATTGAAGCGCACAAGTTGTAGAAGTAACTATAATCAAGTTAAAATGAGTAAAAAATTAGTTCATATGCATAAGTTAAAACTGAGTAGACACAAAAATTATAAAATAAAATCACATTATTGCTAATTGAATCCACACAATGTTCAGCTCATCCATAGATAGGAAGTCCTTGATGGAGTTCTAGTCTAGTCCAAAATAATACGTCCTTTCCTCCCCCACAATCCCTAGAGGTATTGTCATGTTGACCTTGTTAATTATATTGACTCGTAAATGTCATATAGTTCTGCCGAGCAAGGAATTTAGTGGCCCTTTTAGTATCCTAATAAAAATTGAATAAAGATAAGTATTATAAGGAGGATATGAACGAAAAATTAGAAAATGCTAGAGTGTTTTATATCATCAAAGATATGACATCAATGAGTCTTTTAGGCCATAAAATAAACTATCTTTTTGCTTGGCCTAGTTTGGCAACCTTTTCACTAAGGAACGAGACATCTATATCTACCTCCTCCTCTTGAATAGCTATGACCGTCACCTTAACCAACTTCACTTTAGGTTTCTTATGATGAATTTTAGACCCTTTGTGTATTTAAGAGCATTGGCAACAGCACGCATATTTGGGTCATCTAAATAGAAAATCATTGCACGCAACTTAAATGACTCGTGCTTATATGCATCAAACACTTCAACACTTTCCTCCCATAATTTCTTCAAGCCCTCAATCAAAGGTGCCAAATAGACATCAATATTGTTTTCTGGCTGTTTTGGTCCCGAAATCATCAAAGACAACATTATATACTTGTGTTTAATGCATAGCCAAGGAAGTAAGCTGTAAATCACCAGCAAAACTAGCCATGCACAATGTGTGCTGTTCAGAGTATGATAAGGATTGATTCTATCTGTACAAAGCCCAAGATAAAGGTTTCTTAACTCACCACCGAATTCCAAAAACATTTCATCTATTTTCTTCCACTGAAGAGAATTCATGGGGTGCTGGAGATATTTTCTATCTAATATTTTCCCATGAAAATGCCATGTCAACTTTTTTGCCTACATTGCATTAGCAAACAAACATTAAATCATGGTATTATCGGAAGATATCACAATACCTTCAAAGGATGCCTTTTAGTTGTCTTATTAACATCACCATCACAACTCGTATTCTTCTTCACTTTGTAATTGGACACTCATTTAGATCGATATACCCTTTTCTATATAACATGCAATCATTAGGACATGTGTGTATCTTTTTATAGCCCATATCTATTTGAGACAAGATTTTTCTTTTTTCGCCTCATACACACTATTTGGAAAAACATTATTAGAGAGAAGCATATCACTCAATAATTGAAACAACTCTGTAAAACTTTTATCAGTCCACCCATTAGATGCCTTTAAATTGAATAATTTTAACACAGCTGTTAACCATGTATACTTAGAACACCCAAGGTATAAAGCTATCTCCGCATCATTATTCAAGCTGTCATTTATATGTGATTGTGCAAAAAATCCCGTTCCAATATCATGAATAGCATCACTCATTCTGTCATTCAAGCCACTCATAACTTTTTCTGACTCAACCAATGGTGTTATTCCTCTTTCACCATATCATATCCATCTTGTATACCAAAGATTTATCCCCTCACAAAATAAATGATCCCTTATATTATTAATAGTCAATCATTTCTCATTTAAACAATTAATACTAGGACAAAAATACTTTTCTTTTTTGTTATAAGCACTTCTTTTAGCAAATTCAATAAATTATTCGATTCCTTTCTCATATTCTTCACTCATTCTCAAAGCACTCATCCAACTATGACCCATTCTGTTAATACATAAGCAATTTTGAATAATTAAATTGAAGAATAATATCAATTATATTTTAATTGAATTCAACTTAATGATGAAGGGGAAAGGAAAAGAGAAGAGATTTTGATTGATTCAAATGTTTTTTCAAAAAATGACATACACATAATTCGAAGTTTAATGTAAATATTATGATGAATATGCTATTTTTTCATTATCATATATAATATACAAACTTCAATGAAATCTTTGACATAATAAAATGAAAAAAAAAACTAAAAATTAGTTCAAATAATAAAATAAAAGGCTATAAGCCTAAAATAAAATTAAATAATGATGTCATGATGTTTCAAAAAAAAAATTAAAGCATTTCAAAACTAGTTGAAGTAATCAAACAAAATTATGGCTTACAACAATTCAAACTTACTTGTAAACTATGACTTACAAGTTTTGAAAAAATTTTGGTAGAGTTTCCCCTTAAAAGTAACATATCCAAAAATTTTAACAATAAACTTATTCAGGTCAATTTCAACAAACATTTAAAGTGCAACAATAGAATCTCAAAAATCTACCTTTGATCATAATGCATAACTACTAATTTTAACTAGTCTAAGAGTAGCAACACAAGTTATAAATTAAACTATTGTTCCTACTATGAGAAAATAATTATAGAACTCACCAATTTATTCAATCTAACCATTGTTTTAGTTCAAACTCATAGCTCATACACACATAGGCATTTCATCAAACACCTTAAGAGCAACAATAAAATCTCAAGAAATAATCTTTTATCATAACTCATGGCTACTGATTCTAACAAGTTAAATAGTAACAAATAAACCATCAGCCATACCTATTCAATCTCAAATTCATAGATTATAATAATTGGCATTTCATCAACACTTAAAGTGAAACAATGAAATCTCCAAAATTCATCTTCAATCATAGTGCATAAACTGTTGATCTAACAAGTCCAAGAGTAACAAAACAACTTATAAGCCACCTTTAATCATACCTATGTGAAGGAGAGTCAAGCTAACCCACAAGCTAGAAGACCCACAAGCTACCCATGACAACAATGCAACACCAACGACAGTGAGCTGACGCAAGCAACGACAAGCTTGAAGATATGGCAACCTACAGCAGCGACGACAGCCCTCTTACCAAGGCTGACATAAGCAACGACGTGAAGAATGAAGAAGGAAGAAGGGGGAGCTAACGAAAAGAGGCAAAATGGCGAGTTGAGGGGGAGAGAATGAGGTGAGCTGAGGGACCACGGTGAGCTAAGGGAGCGAGAATGAATGGCAACGCGAGTTGATGGCGATGTGAGCTAAGGGAGCAAGCTGAGAATGATGGCGACTCAAGCTGAGGGAACAAGGAAAGGGGGAGAGAACATGAGCTAAGGAAAGAAGGAGCTGATAGGTTTTGATTGATATTTTAAAAAAAGGGGGGGCTCATACTCATTTGTCAGCCCAGAACAAATGAGTGTGGGGCCTCATACTTGTCTGTTCAGGGCCAAAAGACGAGTATTAGGCCCTGTACTCGTCTAGTTTAGCTTAACGGATGAGTATAGGGTGCTTTTCTCCTCTGTTCTAAATTTTGGATGAAAATAAGAGACAAAAATAGACTTTTTCTATAGTAATGATATCTTCTCGAGGCAGCTATTTCTTTATGTTTGTTGTGTTTGTTGTAGTTCTTTTTTTTTTTTTTCAATATTCTCTTTTCTCACGGGTTCTTAGGAGTTGCGTGTTTTTAGTTTCTTTTATGATTCAGGGTTCAATTCAATTAGTAGTTAATGGCCGATGAAGGACTTGTTCTGTCGACAAAAGAGGAGTCACGAAGAAAGGTTGCCATTCAGAAGCTCGAACAGCTTTTCTTGCTCAACATAGCATGTTACTTGGTCTCCTACTTTTACTTATTCTACTTTTTCCACAATGTTTTGTCTTTTTTGTGTTAGATGTTGCGTTCTTCTGATCATTCTAAAGTGTACTTGGCTTTTAAGTGTTTTGATATGGAAACAGAATTGTGTTTTGTCTTCCCCGTGAAAATTCCATATTTTTTGGTCAATTAATTGTGGTTTTAACATATTAGGATTTTTTTTTTTTATCTCTAGTGTACTTGTTTAGTTTATTAGGGCTATGTATACTTGACATCTACACATCCGTTGTTGTTCATTCTCGGAGAAATTTGATAAAAGTTCTCAGAACATTCTTGGACAATCATTTTTTAATATGCTTTTTCATTCCTTTTTTGTAGCTTTCTTTGTTTTTTGCACATGGTGAGTTGTATCATACCTTTGGTGTGAAAGCTAATGTGTAAAATCATGAATTCATTATTCTAATCCCTCCTTGGATGGGAAATGCATTGTTTTACCATCTCTGTGAAATCATATTTTCTCGATTCATTCACATGCAAGATGTTGATATTGATAGTTTGACAGCATTTTCATGATTTTACATAATGAAATATCACGAATTTGTGACTCCAATAAATTTCCTTAACAAAAGTAGGATTGCATTGTAATTCTAATGCCATAAACTTCTGGTGTATAATACGTCACATTATGAAAGGAGTTGATGTGTTGTCAACCTTGTAAGGACTCCAACAAGGCTTGTGCAGTATATGTTACTCTTGCAAGATGCTAGCGTTATTGATGGACAATGCTAGTTATGTGAATGTTAGCAATCTCTATGCTGCAAGTTTTGACCGAAAAATAATTATCATTCTTTCACTTAAAGATGTAATTAACGTCTACGTATGTGAGGTATTTTTCCACAGTACGATGAATGAATGCAAGATCATTCAATTTGGAGTTGTAGAAATTTGTGGTACAGCTAATGACCTAAATAAAATACATTGCATCTATTGTGTCTTTTAGTGAATGAGTAAGGACATTAGGATCAGAATACAATAAAATACCTTACGTTAGTTGTGCTTTTTTTTTTTTGGGTTTTTTTGGCCAACGCATTAATTGTGCCTTTTAATGAAAGAGTAAGGACATCTTGTAGAAATTTGTGTTGCAGCTTGCATTAATTGTCCCATTGAGTGAAAGAATATGGACATCTTGATTAGAATAACTTGCGTGAAGATTGCTAGCTACCACATGATGAATACGGAGGTTCAAGATAGGATTCCCTTATCACTTTTAATCTTATATTTGTTTCCTTTCTTATATGGTTGCATTGGAATAATTATTTTAAATGTTCTGTGTTATGCTATCTTGATGATATTATCATTCAATTACCAATCCTGCACTTCTATTGTATGACCTTCTAAAACTGTTTATTTGATGTTGCACATAATGACCCATGGGTCTTATAGTCTTGGAGTACGTCCTCTCAATTTCAGTTTGTACCATATAATTTCAAAGATGTTAGTTTGCTATTTATAGTTTATGTCTTGGTGGAGTGGTAGAAGTTTGGAAATATGGCATTTTGAATTCAGTTGATCATATCACATTTTTACTATTAAAGTTCTTTACCTGATTTAAGGGCTCCTTTGCAAAAATTTGTGTGTTCATGAAATGCTCACTTCCTAGAGATGTGAATTAATTCACACATGACTGAACTACATGTTTTATTCCTTGTTGAATAGAACACTGTTAATTTTATTTTACTTTTTTTGGTTTTTAGGTATATCCTTAGTTATATTACTTATAATGAATTGCGACCCACCATTGAATGATGAACTGCTTTGTCTTTGTCTGGTCTGATCTTTTCAATATAAAAACACTGTCAAGTGGTTTTACTTGATCTTTTGACTATCTAAGCCTTTTCCTTTTGGGGGATTCACTAATGACTCCTAAAGTTGAAAGCTCTAAGTTTTACTTTTTAATCTTCAACTAGCATTTATAATTTAATTTATTTTGATTTGCTACCACTTGTTGACATGTCAAAAAACTTAGTTTATCTTCTAAATTTTTTAATATGTTCAGGTTCACAGACCAGAATCTGATATTGATGCTTTTTGTGTTGCTCCTTTCCTTGCTTCAATGGCTGTAAGTCTATTGTGTTCTTCTATTTATCAATAATTTTCTATTTGGAAGGGCAATAATTATCTTGATTTTCATGGCCTATGAATGATGCAGGAGGACTTTTTTGTTTGTTTGCACGACATGCTTCAAAAGAGACTTGAAGTATCTGAGATAAACTGTGTTAAGGGTGCAAAAGTGCATGTAATGTGGTTTAGGTTTGACGGCATTTCCATTGACCTACCATATGCCCAACTTAAAGTTAAATAGTTTTCTAAGGTGAGTATGTTTATTTGTTAAGTATTTTTTTTTTTTTGGCCATTTGTTAAGTATGAAACTTTGTTAATATGACATTTGGAGCAAATACATATGTGAAGAGTTAATAAATTCTTGAATATTTGTGCCCAATATTTTGTACTAGATATGTCATGAGCTCTTTAACTAGTTGTTTTGTGTTAATTCAGAACATTGTTATGATTTTTTTTTTCCGACCTTTATTTAATGAATTTCTTCACCCTTGGTAATTATTTCCTGGATATATTGGATTGCTGAGTCTTTGGTCCACAATGTGTAGACATTAAACCCAATCTTCATGAGGAATATTGATGGCACCAGTAAGGAAAGCCTGTCTGGAGTTCGTGCAAATAAGCATATTCTTCATCTTGTTTCAAATGTGGAGGTAAAATGCATGCCAGTCTTTTTTATCCTATGACATCAATTTTTTTAACTTTTTTCACATATATCTATGTAATGAAAAATATAAAACCAGCAGAACGTCTTGTTGATTGATTTGGGAAAGAATGACCGAAACCTTAGTCCTCATTTTTTTCATTCCTCTTCGGCCATTTTGGTTTTGTTGTCTCTCATATGTGCAAAAATTGTTTTCAGAATTTCCAATCTATGTTGAGATTTCTTAAATTATTGGCAAAAAGGAAAGGAGTTCGTGCATTTATACTATAGCAGTGTTCACTTATATTCTTTGCTTCAATTATGTACTTAAGTGCACAACCTTTAAAAATTATGTGAAAATACATTCTTGTTTACAGTTACTTGGTTATTTGAGAGGAGTTCACTTGGCTATCCTTGCAGCTTTTATTTATCAAAGACATCCCAGATGCCTCCTTAAATGCTCTTATTATGCACTTTTTTCAAACACTTGCCTTTTGGCCCTGGCCTAAACCAGTAATGGTGCAAGGAGTATTCCCAACAGTAACAGATGTTATAGAGACACAATCCTTGATGGCTATAATACTGCTTCTATCTAGTCCTTATGAGTATTGCCATTCAAATATTACTAGAAGCACATTCTATCGAATCAGGAATGAGTTTCTCTGTGGGTATCTTTTTCCTTCAGAAAAAATATTAACATTGATATGCTTGTTGCCGTCCTACCTTGCTTTGTCAATAATTTATTCAGAGGCGCTTAGTCATATCGCATCATATATTGTGATGCCTTTCTACTTTTGTTTGATAACTGCAATTGAAGTATACTTGACTGTTTTCTTTCAATAAATTGCATATATGTCATGAATTAACAACATGTTTGCTTATGAATATGTCTTGAGTCTCGTTTCTTTATTTGGCTGCATTAATGGATCTTTTGAACTCAGACTTCCATTGGGATAATATCTCTAAGCCTTTTCCATATTGAAAAGAATATTCACCATTTGTCAAGATTTATCCCTCTTCTCCCAATAAAGATGATATAGGAGATTGGGTTGGTTGGGTCAAGTCAAGGTTCCATGGTCTTCTTCTCATGATATGTACGTTTCTTGAATTATGTTATCTAGTTGAGTTACAATTTAGACCTTTGAAATTAGACTATCGTCACCGATGAAAATGGTTATACTCTTCAATGAATTTGAAGAGGGGTCATTGGTCAATAATGAGTGTATGCTTTTATCTCATTATTTCAATAATTTATCTTTGGTGTAACTTTTATTGATGATGAGGACAAAAATTTCCTATACTAGAGGAGCAAGAAATAATAGAGATTGATGTTAATAGCACTAGCAAAAAAACTGGAATGTCTATTTTCTTTCGTTACAGAATTAATTTCAGCATAAAAATCACGGGAAAATTAAAGTCTCCCCTTGGAAATATGTCAAAATATTGCATAAATGGACTTGTTATATAGTGGGCCCAAAGCACTTATCACTTGGAAGTTCCCAATAGTGATGACAGGAAGTAATTATTGCCAATAATATCCCCATTATGTGTTATCCTCATCTTTTTTTGTGGTTTTACTTGTGTAGTTGGGAAAAATCCAAGGTTTTTGTGATCCTAACCCAACAGAATATGTGGATACTGAGAAAACTGATGAGCCTAATAATGTGGTCTTGTATTGGGGCTTTCTAAATGCTAAGAATAATGTAACTAACAAGATACAATTGTTAGAGAAAGAGTTCATGAGTAACCTTAGCACATGCCATGATATTTTTTCTGGGAAGATGGAACTCTCCATTCTACTGGCCTCTGAGCTGCCCAAGAATGCTCTATCTGATGATGATACCTCAATGCCCACAAAGACATGCTGGAAGAAATTCACAATGGCCAGTGCGTACAAGTTAATTCATCGAGATGACATAGGGGCTCGAAGTGGAATATGGAAGAACGTTTAGAAAGTAGAAACTCAAAGTACCGGAGAGAGTGAGAGTTTTCATGTGGTTAGTGACACACAAACGGTTACTTACAAAAAGCTGTCACGTGCAAATAGAGTTGAGGCAACAGTACTTGCGATTTATGTAATCAGGGTACGGAGGACATGATGCACTTTCTGAGAGAATGTCCACATGCTTCATTCATATGGAGAAAACTAGTTCCTATTAATAATCGAATAGATTTCTTCAGTGCGGAATGGAACGACTGGATTTTTTACAACCTTTCAGGGAGAGACAAGGACACAGAGGAAGCAGGCTGGCCTGAGATGTTTGTAGTAGGTTGCTGGTATATATGGCGATAGAGAAATGAACAAGTTAACAATCTGGACTATATTTTACCTCAGAACCCAGTCCAAGTAATCAGAAGATATCTGGCAAACTATAGGATGAAATGGGAAATGGAGACACCATAGGTGAGGAGAGAGGAGTTGGAAATGGTATCATGGCGCAAACCACAGAGTAGATGGTGCAAGCTTAGCACAGATGTGCAGGAGTTATAAGAGGAGATTGTGGAGAATGGCCAAGAAGATTTTCCTTGAAACTAAATGTCAGCAAGAGTGTTGATGCAGAAGCCAAGGGACTTCTAGAAGGACTCATCACTTGTTGGAATTTGGGTTTCAGATAGGTAGAAGCTGAATGTGACTCCTTACAAATCGTAGATGCAGTAAACAAAGGGACACATTATGAAGGAGACAGAGCCATATTCCGGAAAATTCAAAATCTCCTACAGCGAGAATGGCAGGTAACAGTGACTCACATATACAGAGAGGGGAATAGGTGTGCGGATTTCTTAGCTGATATGGGTATACACCAACTTCCTGTATATTCCGTTGGATTCGGTATCTGCATAGGGTCTAGGGAATAGATGATGTAAGTACTTGTTAATTTAGTGACAAAAGAAGAATGAATAGTCATGAAAGTCAATTTAGGATTTGCTTAGGTGAATAGATGATACAAGTCCTTCTGAATAAAAAGCTCATTGTACCTTTCAAATGATTTTGCAAAGCCAAATTTAAGAAAATTGTTTTTTTTTTCTTTTTGCATTTCATGAGTCGATATATGAATTTAAGGGCCTAGTGTTATAAAGTGTTTATTATTTATCATTGGGTTGTAAGGTATTCTATAATTTTCACCCTTTTAATGTTGTGTGCAATCATTGAAATATCGTGTAATTTTTGTTTTATAAATCATGAAATGTAAATTTTTCCCCCATAAATTCATGTATTTCTGATAACATCACTCGAATTAATATCATATGATACGTTATATATTGAAATCAGAATGCCATATTGTTCTTATATTTTAAATTGATATTAGTAATTGAGTAATAATTCTTCCTTTCTGTTTGTATGTTCGTAGTCTTCTCAAAAATGCTTGTATTGCTTGTATATCAATTTAGGGACATTAGGTGTGAGATTTTCTCTCCTCTTTAGGAGGGTGATTTTCGCCCTTAATTATTGCACATCGATTTTAATTAGAGTAGTAAATATATCTTTCAAATTAACTTTTGAAATCAAAATAATATAATTATCATTATTTTTATATTTTGAGTTTGAAATCATGCAATTAATAATTTATAAATTATGAAATGCAACGTTTTCGTATATTTTTTATCACATGAAATATTACCGAACATCTTGTTATATTTTACATCATTAAATTAGAGTATTATTACTGCCCATAATACGCATTATACTTTAAATTGATTGATGCCAATGATCTTGAACAGTAACTTCTCTTTTTGTTTGTATGGTGATCATCTTAAACTCCAGGTGTGAAATTTTCTCATCCATTCAGAAGAATATTTTTGTTGTTAAATGTTGCATACTAAACTAAGCTGGAGTACTTAAAAAGTCTCTCAAGCCTTTGGAAAAATCTTTAGACAAAATCACCTTTTGTTTTTAAGTACTTAATATTCATTTAATATCTTGAAATCAGAGTGCTCATGTTCTCAACTTATAAATAATCAATACTCATAAGTAATAGATGCAATAAAAGTATTCTTTCTTCTGCACAGTCATTTGAAAGTTACAATGCGTTTTTTATTCACAAGGACCTATATCATTCTATTTCATGATACCCATGCAAATATTGAAGCTAGAAAATATAGGACTTGCTAGTACATATAGGAAGCTAAGAAATGGAGTAAATTAGAATTTTTCCCCTAGAACCTGCTCTCTAACTTGCTATTATTATATGCCTTTGTTGACAAATTGATGCGGAAGATACTGCAGTGACTATGCTGAGGGGCTTTCTAAGTTTATCAAGGTTAATTGTCTTCTTCCAGTATGTCTTTGCAAGATTTGCATTATCATGATCGGACAAAGCATTCTTGGGCAGCTCAGAAGCCAGTAGAATGGACAATTCCATCTTCTTGGGAGAAACATCATAATATGTGCTAAGATTACTCATGAACTCCTCCTCTAGCAATTGTATGTTGCCGGTTACATTATCCTTATTATTTAGAAAGCCCCCAATAGAAAATCACATTAGGTTCAATTTTCTCAGCATCCACATATTCTGTTGTGTTGGGATCACAAAAATTTTGGATTTCCTTCCACTACACAAGTGAAACCACACAAGGAGATGAGGATAATATATGAAGAGGATACCGTCCTTCCTGTTATCACTATTCGGAGCTTCGAAGTGATAAGTGCTTGTAGTCTATTATGTAGTCAGTCCGTTTATGTAATATTTTGACATGTATGTAAGGCATCACTCTAATTATTATTGATTTTTATGCTAAAAACTTTTGTAAAGAAGGGAAATAGGCATTGCACTTTTCTGACAGTGTCATTAACATCTGTGTTCATCGTTTCTTGGTCCTTTGGTATAAGAAATTGTGTTTTTGTAATCAATAAATGTCTAAAGTTGCACTACAAGATGAACTGTTGAAATAATGAAACAAAAGTGTCAAATTATCACTAACCAATGACTGCTTATGTCATTCATTGGACTACATGACTATTTTCATAAGTGATGGTTTTCTTATTTTAAACATCTATCTTGTAGTTCAACTGAATAGGAATAGTCTTTGACCAAAAAAAAAAAAAGAATAGGAATAATCTCAATAAGGTACATATCATGAGAAGAAGACCATGAATCCGATACTTGACCCAACAAACTTGACCTCTGAGATCATTTTTATTAGAAGAGAGCTAAATCTTGGCAAATAGTGAATATTTTTTTGAATATGGGCAAGGCTCAGAAATACCATCTCAATTGAACTCTAAGTTCAAATGTTCCTTCAATGCAACTAAATGAAGAAATGAAACTCAAGGCACATGTATGAGCAAGCATGTTTTTTATTCACAAGCGTATATGCATTTATTGAAAGAAAATGGTAGAACAAACTTCAATTATGGTCAGCCAGTAAAATAAAAAAGGCACTAACATATTGGAACATAATGATTAAGTGCTGAATAAAATTATTAACGAGGCAACAAAGTAAGACGCCAAAAAGCATATCTATGTATTGTCACCAAAAAAAAAAAAGGCACACGTATGTAAATTTCTTTCTTAAAAAAAAAAAAAAAAAAACCCATAGTCGTATATGTCCTTGTAAAAACTCAGTCCTAATTCGATAGGATGTGCTTCTACCAATATTTGAATGGCAATACTCATAATAAGAACTAGATAGAATCTGTATAGGAATCAAGGAACATGTCTCTATAACATCTGTTACTGTTGAGAATATTTCTTCTTGCTCCATTACTGGTTTATGCCAGGGCCAAAAGGAAAATGTTTGAAAAAAATGCATAATCAGAGCATTTAAGGAGGCATCTGGACGTCTTCGACAAATAAAAGCCGCAAGGACAGCCATATGAATTCCTCCCTAATACAAACAAATATTCAGTATTGTCACATAAGCCATAAAAGTTCTACGCTTAAGTACATACTTGAAGCAAATAATGTAAGTGAGCTCTGCTATATTACAAAAGCACCTGTAGTTCCATACATTCCTTGCCCTTTTGCCCATGATTTAAGAAGTCTCAGCATAGATTGGCGGTTTTCTGAAAACGTCTTTTGCACATATGAGAGACCACAAAACCAAAATGGCCCAAGAGGAAATGAAGCAAAACAGCACAAATTAGTTTCTGTCATTGTTCCCCAAATTAGTCAGCAAAAAATTCAGCTGGTTGCACACACACACACACACACACAGAGATATATATATATATATATATTCTGTGTTGCATAGACATAAGTGACAAGAGACAGAAAACTTGATGCCATAAAAGAAAACAGATTGGCATGTATTCAAATCTCCTTGCATGCATTCTTCTTGTCAATTGATTTTTACCTTAATCTTTCTGATTAATTATGAGATAATAAATAATGGAGGTGAAGGAAATTTTTATTAAACCAAGGTCAGAAAAAATGTGAACAATGTCATGGCTCCAAAACTGAACAATTAGTTAAAGATCCAATGACATATTCAGTAGAAAATATTGAGCATGGATGTTCAAGAATTTATTTACTCTTCACATATGTAATTGCTCCAAATAAAATCATGTTAATAAAGTTTCATGCTTGACAAATGGCCAAAATAAAGAGTTTCATAACTAACAACTAAATGTGCTCACATTAAGAATATAATAATGCTTTAAGTCTGGCATATGGTAGATCAATGGAAATTCCACCAAACTTAAACATTATTAGAGGCACTTTTGCACCCTTGACAAAGTGTATCTCAAGTATGTCTCTTTTCCAAGCATGTCACCGAGATAAACGAAATGTATGTGATCATGAAGTTAATTTGGGCAGCTTAAAAGGATAGTTTGAATTGAGGTTTGTTTCTTCTAATGTGTTGCCAAGTCAAGTGTTTGACATATGTTGTCTAATGATAATAGAGAATGTTGCTCTAGCATTTTTGGGTTGGATAATGTGGCTTGTCTCTATTTGCTTATTTATGCACTTATTTCTTCATGTAGTTACTTGTTAATTTATTTATTTAAGTTTTCATTCATTTTTATTTTATTTTATTTTATTTATTATTTAATGAACCCCTTGTGTGTAATTAGTCGCTTGGCATATACGAATGCCATTTAGCGTTCTTGTTTGAGAACAATTTTTGCACGTATCATTCTTCTTTGGCTTCAGTACTTCACCCACTCTGATCAAGACTTGGGGGAATACTCATAGCCATATGTTAATAGGATTTTGAAGTGTCATTTTGTCTTTTTTCCCCCTTCTTTTGGTGATAAGTAAGATTATGTATTTTATTTGTGATTGTGTGTGTATTTGATGTAAGCATGTAACCACGGTATTCCTCCGCCATTCTAAGTGAGGGCAATTGATAAAATTCAGCGCTACTGTTCTCTTTTCCCAACAAAATCTTACTCGTCTAATCCTGAGTTTAAGGCATTAATCTACTTTGTTTTTAATGTTTATTCATTTTGTCCCATGTAATCTCTATAGCGATTGCATGTTTAAAATGTTTTTATCAAATAGTCGTTCTAATACACAGGATTTACAATGATATTTCAATAAAGACAATATCAATTTATTAAAAATAACTAACTCAATCTAATTTTTTTTAATATTCACACATTAGTTATATAGCTTTTATATTAAGGAATGGAAGTAATATTTTGATTAAATTAAAAAATTAGTTGAGTTAGTCATAATTAATATAATGCTTTTTTTTCCGTAAAATATCCTTGTTTTTGGAATTTACATATTCACAAAGTCTATATAATGATTTTTTGTGCATTTGAAGCTAGTTTATAAAATTTTTAAAAATAATTAAAAATAAATTTCATGCACGAAGAGTGCTTTATGTATCACTTTAAACCACTCATCATCACAAGCTATTTAAATGAGCAAGTCATAATGGGTATCTTGTTCATGATCAATTGGGTTAAAGCGTGCAGTTCGAATTGGTCATTAATACCCATTGCTTTCATCTTTATGTGTGTTCGTCTTTAAAGTCATCATTTCAACTGAAAATCGTGATTTTGTCAAAAGTTTTTTTTATTTTTTATTTTTTAAAAAGAAAAACTTGTTTCTTTTATATCGCAAACTCCTATTACAGATAATATGATGATGGCTTATGAGATTTGTGAAGCACTCCATGGTATATCATGCACAAAGGGTGTTGCACAAATCCCCCAGGAAACTTGAGATGTCATTTTGGTGATAAAATATTAAATATGTAATGAGATACTTTGAACACCCTAATAATTCTCCCTTGTAAAAGATGACATATCAAATGTTTTCTAAATTTAATAGTGATCCAAGAAATTAACCTATAACTTAGACCCTAGACAAAATGAATAAACCTTCATAATATTCTCATTAGTTGTTGTGTACTTTTTTATTAGTTTAGATTAGTGCAATAGTTTAATTAGCTTAGATTCCACTACTTCCGGTCTTTAATATAAGAGCTACTTGACTAATTTGAGTAGATTAAAAAAAATAGTTAAGTTAGTTATTTGTAATAAATAGGTGTTATCTTTACTAAAATATCATTGCTAATCAAATGTATTGGCTAAAACTATCATTATTACAAGCACTAACTTGAAAAAAAAATAGATAAATATAAGAAACAAAATATATTGATCTCATATTTAAGACCAAAATAAAAATTTAACAAGCTCTTATATTAAGAACAAGAGGAAGTATTGCATTGAATGATTGGAATTAGTAACTCTATAAAATGAAATTGGTTCACTGGTCTTGGTACTGCCTACAGATTAATCATTTTATATATTGTGCTGGCTCTGAATTATAGGTGTGGTCTTTAACTGAAAAACAGAAATTATATTTAAACAATAGCTTATCCTGCATTGGTTATAATCAACCTACATAGAATAAACTATCCACATTGATTCTCTTAGGTAACCTATATAGATACTGCAAAATCTACATCAATCTTTTAATCAACATAGAAACTATTTGACAAAAGGATATACTGATTTGAACTCAATTTTATGTAGCAAAGAACTTTCTGCATCAGTTTTGAAACGAATGAAGAATCAATCGATTAAAAAAGTCAAAACCTTCCACATATGGTCAAACAACCAATACCCAAAGTCAAGATCACAACAACAACAAAATAGAGGTATTTTTCTTAGCTGTAAGTGACTAGAAAAATACCTCTATTTAACAAAAAAAACATAAATAAGTTTTCCAATTTAATAAATAGGCAAATGGAAGCTTGATCATTGCATAACTCCAAAAGTGTTTAAAACATTCAAAATACAATTAATTTCACTATCTATCACATATACTACATCTCATGTATGGCAAAATCCATCAAAAGAGAATTTCCTGTGGTATGATCCTGTCCCACTTTCTTCCACTCCACGAAGTGGTAATCCCCAACCTACAACCTGCGTCCAACACTATCAATCTTAGTGTACATAATACTTCCTTGGGTTTAAAATATAAACTAAACTTCAATGGAGGGTTTAGTTTTTTTTTTTTTTTTTTATAAGATAACAGTCATTTTTATCTAAGCATTTAATAAAAGGAAAATTGCAAATAAAGACCTTTGAAAATATAAAATTGCAATTTAGGTACTTCAATTCATAAAATTGCTGTGAGAGACCGGGTCTCAAATATGAATTATGAAATGTAAGGAAAAAGACTAAATTGCCCTTCTCTTTCTTCCATCACCTTATCTTCTTCTCTTTCCCACTGCGGTCCAATCCAGAAGTTCTCTCTTCCCCCCTCCTTCTCTCTCTTCCATCACCTCATTTCTTTCTCTCTTCCAGTGACCTCGAGGCTCTATGTGGGGTGTGTGAATTAGTGGGGATTTAGTTTAGGGAGCATGGTGGAGTGATTTTATCGACTAAGGAGAGAGATTTTTTAACTGGGAAGATTAATGGAAGGGCGGTGCTCAATAGGGGCTAGAGTTATGGAGATTTATGGATGAGAAATTCTGGTAAAAATTGGATCGATGACAAAGTATAGATCCCCATTGCTCTGTCACTGCATCCAACTACTTGTCCGCTCTAAGTTCCACTGTGACAAGCAAAGCAAAGATGAACTCAAGGGGTGGGTGGAACTATCAATTTCATGCACGTGTTGAAGAGCTTGGACGCAAGCCTTCTCCCATTGCACAAAATATTGACATGAAACAAAAAGAAGGGAAAGCACATGTGCGGTTTGGTTGGGAGAATTGGACCGACCCCTTCACAATGTTGCTCAATCACAGAAGCTCGAATGGGGTTTTGATTGCAAGATTGGGCCCCCCTTCAATGGATGCCGCTAGGTTGAGAAGAATGATACGAGGTTGGGGCATCCTAGATCTGTGACCATGAAAACGATGATGAGCAATATTTTTTTAGCAACCATGGGGAAAGAACCAAAGTGGAGGAGCTTGGGCACCCAAGTAGTGTTTTTTTTTTCCCCCCTGGTTTTGGTTTCCTTGATTTTAGTTTTGCTTCTTTCTCCCCCTCACATTACAGAATCTCTTCTTTTTTCTTATTTACTCATTTCAACAGAGAAATTAGAATTATATAAAAACCTTATCGGAACTTGTTATTGGTCTTACTTAACTTGTCATTGACCTAATTGAATTTGTTATGAATCCTATCTCAGAAGTGCTTACTATCAAGGAAATCTGTAAATTTTGATTTCAACAGAGAAATTTAAAATTGTATCAAAACCTTATAAGAACTTGTTATTAGCCTTACTTAACTTGTCATTGACCTAACTGAACTTGTCATTTTATAAATAAATGTGGAAATTCAGCTATTTTAACAGAAAATCTCAAATTTGTATGAGTAGCTTATCAGAAGTTGTCATTGGTCTTACTTAACTTGTCATTTCGTAAATAAATGTAGAAATTCAATCATTCTAACAGAGAATCTCAAATTTGTATGAAAACGTTATTAGAAGTTGTCATTTGACTAACTGAACTTGTCATTTCGTAAAGAAATATAAAAATTCTGTCATTTTAATAGTTTAAGCTTAAATTTGTATGAGTAGCGTCATTCAACTTATTAAAGCTGTCATTAGCCTTACTGAAGTTGTCATTCATCCAAGAATGTGAAAATTGTCATTTTAATGCATAAACTTAAATTCTTATCAAATGCTTATCAGAACTTGTCACTTGTGTCACTAAACTTGTTATTCATCTTAATAAACTTGTCATTGGCATCTCATTGGCATTAAATCAACACTTGTTATTAAAAGTTTGTAATAGAAAATGACAAGTTTGTAATAAAAAATTACAACTCTGCAATAAGGAATAACAAGTTTATAATAGGAATTACAAGTCTGCAATATGAAATTACAAATCCGTAATAAGAAATAACAAGTCTGCAATAGAAAATAACAAGTCTACAATAAGAAATAACAAGTCTACAATAAAAAATAATAAGACTGAAATGAAAAATCACAACTTTAATATAAGAAATTATAAGTTTGCAACAGAAAATAACAAGTCCGAAATAGAGAATTATAAGTCTAAAATAAAAAATTATAGGTCTAGAATAGGAAATTATAAGTCTCTAATAGAAAATAACAAATCCAGATAACCATCTAACATCGATGACATCAAAGCTAATTTTGAACATTTCTTGACAATATCAAGTCCAGGCAAGCATCTGATAACTGCATTCATGGATAAAGTAACATATAATTATCATTTGATAACATATAATCATCTGAATGAGGGGGTGTTATTGGTAGGCTAGGCTTCACTCACCTGTTTCTCAAAATGCATCCTCTTCAAACCCTGCAACAAGGATGTTAAGAGTTGTTAGCTTATACTCGAAAGGCTTGGATTTCAACTTTTGTGCTTCTCGTTGGGCTGATTGATTATTTGTTCATCCCTTTCTAAGTTCAAAGATAAAAAAACGTTGGGACCTAGGCGAGTGCTTCGCTTGGTTGCTTGAAAGAGCTAAAAAAAAAAAAAAACCTACCCACCCACAACTCAGCACAAACACAAATGAAATCTATCTGATATATTGACTTAAATGCTTAGTTGAAATACTTAGTTGAAAGAGAAAGATGAAGCAAGAGAGAGGAGAGAAGGATATGGGTTTGAGAGGACGGAGCAAACGAGGATATGTGAAGCCGGTGGGTATTTTTGTCTTTTAATCAACATTTCATAATTACAAATTAGGACCGAGTTCTTTGCAGCAAATTTTCAAATTTAGAGTCCCTGATTGCCATTTTATATATTGAGGGGTCTTTATTTGTAATTTTCCCTTTAATAAATCTTTCCAATTTTATCTCATACATTATCTTCCTCTTTGATTCATTTATTACATCTTTTACCTATTCTTTTTATTAATAAGGGCATATTTCAAAAATATTTTAAACTGATTTTAACTAATTTCTTGATAAACATAAATGGATAAAATTTATTTTATATTTTGAACAGGAGAGAGTAATATCTGAAAATGCCATAAAACTCTGCTCTGTCCTGTTAGGGGAAAAAACGATAATGCCATTAAGTTACAGCATATAAATTCATATCTCCGGTTTAGTCAAATACAGTTCATTCATGGCGATACATGGCGATACTAGGAACTTGAAGAAAAACATTCTTGCAGCATGTGAACTAAACATTGGGGGTTTGTGAGGATAAATTGCGCTCATAAGAAGAAAGAACAATTATAAAAGGAGAATGGTTACATGTGAAATAGCGTCATAGATGAGCATGCCTCCAGAAGATATGTTCCAGATGGCTTCCTTTAGCAATATAAAGCCATAGCATACCTGAATAGAATTGTCAACTTTCAGCCATGACTTGGGGCAATTCTTCAGTTCTAGAGGGAGTGTGGCATAAGGCTTTAACCTACTGTTATCAAAGCATGGCTAATCAGGACGCCATTCAGTTCTACAGCCATACCTTTCATAGAAGGCACCAGGAAACAGAGAGATTAAAGAGTAATTAAGATGCAACATGACTCATTACACTGAATCCGATTTTCAGGACCATTTCAAAGGCTTTGTTCAGTGCTGTTCTCCCGATACACCAATCATCCAGATGTGATCCATGACATTTATTGTCTAGCAAATGGAGCAACACTAAGACATGAGGAGTTAGGACCAATTAACCAGCTCAATTTCCATTTAGATTTCCTGACTTCGGACGCATACTTTTGCAAATCATCCCAATTTATTTTTATCTCATTCAACATGTAAGGAGTTAGGACCAATTAACTGGCTAAATTTTAATCCATGGCACAAAGACGCGTTATCCAAAATTAAAGGACAGCAGAGTGTATGTTACCACTGATTCTGACAATATTATTAGTTCCAAAAAGTGCATCGCAGAGGTATGCTGTGACACCTTTTAAGCTGAAAGGGTTGTGTAGTCAGCATGACTTCTAATCTTCTTTGTCAAATAAGGAGACCTGCAGAGAGTGATAGAAATGCTGGTAAATTTTTATCAACACCATAAACATTACTTTTCAAGAAATAGAAAAATGTGACACAGTTGCAATAGTGAGCGGTTAATTATTTGTTCTTCCTCATGCCTAAATTGCAACGAGAAGAGTTTATCATGGGAACTTTATTCACTACAAAGCATTAAAATAACAAGAAAAAAATTGAACATTCCGCATCCTTGAGTTGGGTCTATTAGGAGTTTAGGAATTTAAAAGCCTCATTCTTAATCTTCCCTGATTGGAAAGTAGCAGAGTTACAGTCAAAAGTCTTTCTCTTCTCTAAGCAGACATAGCCTAACTCACTATGATGAGAACATGATATTACAGTCACCCATAAAGTGATATCCAAAAGTGCAAAATGAAGTGAAGATCAAGAATAATCCTTTTTCATGATTTTGTTTTAACCATTTCTGAATGAAAGGGAAAAGGCATTCCAGGCCTGTACTTTTGGTGATCAACAGAAACAATTATGATCCTTTAAATAATAGGTTTTAGAAATAATCCAATATAAACAGCATAACAATGTTAAAATTGAAGCCACGTTGCAATTTCAACAAAGAAATAGTTCAGCTACACTCAAATGAGCTAAATTCAAAATGCCACTAAATTTGTCTGCCCACGATGGGAGACGTATAATTCACAGAATATTCTCAGTATATCAGTATATCAAACGGGCAGGCAGAAAAGTTGTATAGAATACCTCAGTTCTTATGAAATAATGGTGCTCCTCTTTTCCTTTAATCCACCTTCTTTCAGAAGGAAAAAACGGGAGATTGTCTTGCAAATTGCAAGCACGTGATCAATTGATCATGTATTAATGCATCAAGGCATAAACTTAATGAGCATCATGACTAACAGGCCTTGACCATTTTCTATAGTAATGGAGATTCTGTAACTTGTCACGGCATGGCATACTCCAAAGCTGAAATACGGAGCTAACTGCCTCCTTTGATACATGCAGCAAATTGAGATAGAATTAGTGTTCAAATTTCGCAAGTTGATACATGATCCACTCTTCCAGCCTTGAGTACCCATGCTTCTTACAAGCATCACGGGCTATGGTTAACATTGGAATTGAAGGCTCAATAGGCATTGTCTTCAAAAAGTTCTCAAGTTCATCCATGTGTCCATGTCGGCTGTAAAGTTCAATCATGCAGTTATAGTGCTCCAACCGAGGCAAGATACTGAATTCATTGCTCATTGACCTGAAGCATTGGGTTCCAAACTCAACAAGGCCTTCTTCTATACAAGCAAACAGGATACCCTGAATGGTCACATGGTCTGGTTGGGTGCCTTCCTCCACCATTGTCCTAAACAATTCAAGGGCTTCTAGACCCCTATGATTGTACCAGCACCCAAATATTATGTGATTCCAAAGGAACACATCTCTAGAATCTGCCCCTTTAAAAACCTCAAAAGCATTCTCAAGAGAACGAGATCTAGAATACATGCATATCAAAGCAGTTACAATAATAGTATCCATCTCAATTTTATGTCTAATTATATATCCATGAATTTGTTTGCCATAGTGAATTGCACAGGTATTTGCACAAGCTGTCAAAAGGGTTGCAATCATATATTTAGTTGGTTTTATCTCCCACTGCATCTCTAAAAATATTCTTAAAGCTTGCTCACCTAATTGATGCTGAGCATAGCTAGTCAACAAAGCATTCCAAGAAACCATGTCATGCCCGTAACTCATTTGGCTAAACCAAACTCTGGCACAATTCAACATTCCACATTTACCATACATGTCAAGAAGGGCATTGCTGACCATAAGGTTAGTGTGGAATCCACGTCGATAGATATAACCATGAATTTGCTTCCCCATTTCATGATCTGAAAGTCCAGCAGACAAGTTTAACATCAAGCTAAGAGTGACATGATCCAATGCGTTAGTTTCATCAAGCATCAAATACACAAAATCCAATGCCTCTGACCATTCAGAGCAACGGGTATATCCTGCAAGCATGGAATTCCATGAGATCACGTTACGTTCAGGCATCTCATCAAAAAATTTCCTTGCCTCTTGTGTTTTTCCACTCATCGCATACCCTGACACAATTGAAGTCCAAGTGACCAAATCCTTTGAGCCAAGCTGATCGAAAATCCTAGAACCATTATCTAGTTCACCACACTTCACATACATGTTAATAAGAGAGCTTGAAACAATATCATCTTCTTGAAAACCCAGTTTAATAATAACTCCATGTATTTGCATCCCCTCCTTTAGTGCAGATATGCTCGAACAAGCGACAAGAGCATTTGAGAATGTAAAGTTGAATGGCTTGATTTCGGTGGAGTGCATCCGTGAAAACATGATAATGGCTTCCTGACCATCACCATGATCCAGATACCGTCTCACAATCACATTCCAGGTGATGGCATTAGGATATTGGATCTCATTAAACATTCTACGGGCATCACACATAACCTGACACTTGGCATAAACATCAACAAGAGAACTCCCTAGAATTACATTGCGATCCCAACCATATTTTGTTATGAGCCCGTGAATTTGCCGTGCAAGATGAAGCTCAGATACCGCACCACAAGAACCAAGAATGCTAGCAAATGTGATATTATTTGAATAAATTCCCAACTTATTCATGCATTGGAATAATGACAATGCCTCATCTGGGTAACCCCCTTGCGCATAGGCCGTGATCATTGCATTCCAAGACCCTCCATCTCTTTGTGGCATTTCCTCAAACAGCTCCCTGGCATCATTCAGAGAACCGCATTTACCGTATGTTTCTATTGCCCGGTTAAGAAGAAAAACCGGCGGGACAGGAGAGAAGGTGACCAAATGAGACTCGACCTTCCGAGCCTCAACAATGGCTCGATGATAGGAACATATCTGGAACAGATGAGCATACAGGCAATACGGGAATTGTTCAGGGAAAGCGAAAAGTACGGACACAGCTTTTCGGAGGCGACCCGCTCTGAGGTAAGTGACGATTGAGTTGATTGCTTTTCGAACACTTGGGGGTTCAGCTTGGACCTTGAGATTTCTGTTGTGAAGGAATTGGCTGAGTACAGAGGCAAAAGTCTCACCCATGCAACAGGCAACGATGGCTTGATACTCAAATTTGCCAGACCCAGAACTTTAAATGGAAAAATCCAATTTCCCATGGCATGTTACTCAATAGGGCTTGAAAAGCTTCCATCGTATTCTCGCTATGGTTCCAACTTCCTCAACACATGATCACAACTAGACAGAACAAACTCACAACGAAAATGCCATAACACTAATTCCTCTAACTAGAGTATTGCTCGGGCCCCCAAAACTCGAAGCCTTGCATCGTCTTATTCTACATTAAATCCTGACCCTCTCTTCCCAAGTTACCTCCTGCTACCTTATATCCGAAACATTTTTGGCAATGATTTAGGGTTTGTTTGATTTCTTTTTTCAAAATAATTTTTTATTTTAAAAAAATTGTTTAATAATTTGTTTTTAATAAAATGTTTTTAAAAAAACAAACAGTAATATGTTTTTAAAAACGAAAATATTTTTTTGTTTTTATTTTCATTTTTTTTTCTATTTTTTGTTTTGAAATTTGGAAAAGAAGTCTTCTTTTTTGCCTGCCACCCGCTATGTATCACTGCTGCCGACAACCACCTCTTGCCAAATATGATTTTTTTTATTTTTTTTAAATAATTATCCAAACATATTTTTTGTTTTTTTAATTCTCAAAACTTGTTTTAAAAAATAATTTTACAAAATTGTTTTGAAAACAAGGGGAGGAAAATAATAAAAAAACCAAAGAAGCCTACAAAGTCCGGTTTCTCTCAGAAGCCTCCTTCTCAGCAATCTAGTCAATCATACGGCTCATAAATAAACACATCATGCATTAACCGGCTATAGACAAACAATTACAGATTTGCTCCATATCCTGCATTTCAACAATGAAGAATCATCTATTACAGATTTGTCCAAACTTTTGTTAACAAAATTTAGCAGAATAATTAAGAATAATAATATTAGCAATAAGCAGCCCTATTCTTATCCATTGACTGAATAAGAACAAACAAACGCATTTGGAAGCTAAATTTTAGCACAACTAAACAACATTTTTACTAGAAACTAGAAAATATAATTCAAAACAAAAGCATAATTACTACAGAAAACTAACAAAGAAATGAAACATCATTTGCATTTAGACAGAGTAAGAAGAATGAGGCAGCCGTTAACATAGACGGAGATTAAGCCAATTAATAATCATCGCCTTCTAATCAGACGCATGACTTCGCAGGCCAAAGAAGCAGAAGTCAAAATCATGGACAAAAATCTTCGCTTTTCTAATCAAATGTGTCAGCTTTTCTAACTACACTAACTTTTTTCTCCGTACTAAAGCCACCATCGATGGGCAACACGATGCCTACATTGATGACAAAGCCACGAAGCTTCTCCGTGTCCTAGAATGTCACGACAATCTCCATTGAAAAAAGGGAATTGCTCTTGCTTTTTCACCAGGAGAAAACAGACGAGTTTGAAATAGTTTATAAATAACTTTTTAATTATGATTCATAAAATATAAAGTAAATGTATAAAAAAAATTTTGTTTCAACTTATATGAATCATACTTATAAATAATTTTAATCATGATCTTAAAACAAGCCCAACATAGCCGGCTATGCCATTTTCCTCACCGTTTCGAAGCTATGCTCCAATGGACTGGCCTGGGCATCATATGGCTTCGGCAATCGTTTGGAAGATTTTTGTGAAACGTGGAGGAAATGATGGTCGTGGCTCTACTTTCCCAAATATACCATTTACTTCTATTTGTACAATTTTGCAATATGCTCGCTCCTACCAGAAACAAAATATTAATACTCCAACAAAAATGTAAGCAGGAATTTTCCAAATCAACTCAATAATACAGCACAAGAACCAAATTCCTCTTTTACACCATTCCACAAACAATTTAAAAACATTTAACCATCTTAATTTAATTCAATTCTTTTACAAGATTGCATATCTCAGATTAAACCATACAATAAACATCACACTTAACCAATCAACAATTCATATACCTTTCCAGGATTAATTACAACACTCTTATTACCTTGTTCCATTAGTAGCCAAGCAATTTCAAGCACCCTTGCGACAACACGCAGTGACATATGTTAACTTCTCAACATTATTAAATTGACACATAATTAAATTCCATAATTCTCTTTTGCAATCATCAAAATTTTAATGCCATACAAATCCAAATAAATTTCATTCCTCACGTCTAAACTAAACAAAATCTCCAAGTCTCATTCTTCTTTCGCGCAGTTCGTGAAACACTTTATTAGCATTCAACTTAACTCAACAACCAAACATCTTAATCCGCAAGCTAGCAGCCATAAATTATTGCTAACCCCTTAAACTTTAATTTTCCCTTTCAAACATTTCATCAAACACCCATCATGCATCAAAATTCAAGTTAACAAAACAAGTTTCTTTCTCCTCAACTTGTAGCAATGACCTATTCAATCCTCCCTTCTCTAACTCGAGAATTCTACCAGAGCAGCATACAATAAAAGCGGAAAAGTTTAATCTTACCACTAGAAGATTAAAAAAAAAAAAAAAAAAGAACTAAAGGAATAAGTGGCTGAAATCCATACATCTGCACACACAGCCGCAGACAAGCCACAGGGAAGAGTCAAAACGCAACAGCAAGAGGAGTGAAACTCATCTAGACTCACACTTCAATCTTGCACATCACATGATCAAGAGAGAGAAGAGAAAGCGACGCAGGCTCCCCAGACTCAAGACAGCATCAGTTGAGGAGGAAGGAAAGAGAAGAAAGAAAACAAAGATCACCGCAAAAGCAAAGAGACGGCGGCGGATAGACGGATAGCAGCACACACACCATCGGCAAATATGGAAACCGGGGAGGATCAAGGAAGGAAAAATGATTTGGGGATTTCAAGATTCAGAAGCCTCCAAGCTTCCTCGCCTCAGCGCACTGAACCCTGGGAAAGAGGAAAATTAAAAATAAAAAATTTAATACAAATTTCCTTTTCGACAAAGCCAGGATTCAAAGTAGCTACCTCATGCATGATGAACAACAACCTCCGCTGTCACCCACCCAAGACTTCTCTTGATCAATAAGCTACCATAAGTCACAGGAGAATGCTAAAGAACTTATAATTAAATTATCAGGGTATTATCTTTCTTTTTTTTCTTTTTAAGAATGCTTTTCTTTTTTTCTTTTTTTAAGATGATCATTACAACTATTTCTTTCACAGTCTTGGGTCATATAATCCCCCCCCCCCAACCTAGAATTCTACATTTGGAATACACTCTAATTCATTCTTATCTTCTCATGGACATGGCGGATGTCATTTTTGCCACATTTCATTTTAAATCAGTCTCATGGTTTATATTGGAGTGGAAATATCTCAAGAATTTATAAGATTAAGATGGGTTTGTTAGATTCAGACTCGAATAGGTAGAACTGATGATTTTTTAAAATTCTTGTGAAAAATTAATCTTCATTTAAACAATTACTTTTATTTAGAAAATTGTATAATGCAATTCCTTCATGTGATATGTCGGAGTCCCACCATATAGATACTTCTGGCATGTGTCTTTTTGGATGCACGGAAAAGAGGCTTTGGAGCACTCATTCATCTTTTATCCTCTATTAAGGGCTTTTATCGTTTGGCTGCTTTTTTATTAGAATTCCACAAATAGACAGTTTTTGAGTTTAAAAGCTGGCTAAAAAAAGAGCGTTGTTGTATCTTCACAATGATGGACACTCATATCTAGTCTGTGGCATAATTTGTCTTTAACACCGTTTAGAAGAAAAGAATGTGGCTCTTCATAAAGATATATTACCTTATCCTCAAGAAATTATTTATGAAGTCCAAAGTTTCCAATCCTTCTTGAATCCAACAGCCTCATATAGTAATTGATAGATGTTGTCATTACATTTATAGCCTAACCACAAGGGTGGAATATTTTCCTTCATAAATTTTAAAAAAAAAAATCAAGGAATCATTACTATCATGGGATCATCTGCTATCTAGGTTTCCTCTTGGAAGAATTTTGTGGAGATGCAACAATGAAGCTGTTCAATCTTTTCAAACAAGTGTCTTCGCACACCCTTGCCATGTATTTCTAACTCTAACCTTCTTGATGCAGTTTCAAGACCTATGCTATCGATCTCTTGCGTCAAGGAAAGATTCATTTCTCATCCCCACATCCAACTATCTTTAGCAGATATTGTTTGGTAGGACATTTTATTTCTTTTGTCTGAGTTCTCTAATTATTTTGTTCATGTTGTTTCCTTGACGTCTGTTCATAGTTATCTAAATCAGTTTATCTGCTCGTCATCTAATTGTAACCTTTAAAAACATCTTTTCTTCTATATTATTTTGTCTTATTTCCCAAAAAAAAAATCACACGTATTCATCATCACTAAGCTTAGCCTTCCTGTTTGAACTTCGCTAGTGCTCCCAGTCGTGACATTGACATTGTCCTTACTTTCCGTTCTTGCTTTGTCACTGTGATTTGCACTCCATGGCTGTGGCTGCTGTCTTCATCTCATTCTTCCTCTTTCAAGACTCAAGTCACCCAACTCGTGCTACTCATGAAGGTAAGGAGGAAGAGAGGAAAGGGAGGAGAGAAGAGACTCACCCGTGAGGAAGTTTAGGAGTAAAAGAGGAGGGAGTGGGGAGAAGAAAAAATCGCATGCTGCCCTTCCATTATACTACTATGAATTGACTTGTGTTAGAGAAGGAGAGAATGGTAGAAGAGAAAAAATTTATTAAAAAAAAAATATAGGAGGGGGCAGAATTTAATGGGTTATGGAGAGGAGGGTGAATAAAGAAAGTGGGAAAAAAAATTATTAAAAAAAAAAGTTAAGAATTTAATATACATAAATACTTTGTGATGCGAGTATCACTTATTACTTATTAGTTTTCATAATAAAATATGAATATTTATATATTAATTAAATTACATTATTTTTAGTTATGTCTACTTTGACTGATTTTTTAAAATACTTTTTAGTCTATGGCAACAAATAAAATACTTTTTTAGTCCTTAATGTGATAGATATTAAATTAATTTAAGTAAATTAAAAATAAAATAAATTACTTAATTCTAATACTAGATTAAATCAACTTCTAAATTAAATAAATTAGTTTGAAAAAATGATAAATATAAAAGATAAACTAAAGATTTTATGTTTAAGATTAAAACCAACTCTCTATGACATGGCTTGAAAAAATTAAAAACAACTCCCAATCAATTATAAGCATGGGATTAGTAAACAACTAAACATCAATTTGTGAGTTACTACCAAGGCAAGGCCAATCAAACCATGACAACACTAGAGACCGTTACCCTTAATGCCTGAGGCTTAATGCTTATGAGAATTGTGTGCTCCATTACTAACAGGAATTGGATCAAGCAGAGGGGCTAGTCCCCACAAACCTAGTAAACCAAGATTTGAATCCCAATTGAAAGAAGTTGCCTACATTTAGTGCCTTACAGCACCTTAAACAAGAATGTGACTCCATTGCATGCATTTCAAAGAAGGTCATACAATGACAAATCACGCAAAACCATGACATCACTACGGCGAAATATGATCACAGCCCGATCCCTTGCCTTCCTGATCTTTATTCAAAAATGAATGCATGTAAGATCAAAATAGAGGGGGGTAAAAATTGGGTATAGAAAATATAAGGACATGTGAACTCTATACCAAGCCCCATTCTTTTATATCACTTTCTTTTCTGAATATATAATGCATAAAGAAGATCCAATGCACTGATCCCGGATGATCTATTGTAATGCAAACATATTCACATAGAAGGGACGGGCTACATTTAAACAAAAACTCGCCAATTGATAATAGATGCAGTATCTATTACCAGATAGAAGGGCACACACTGCCTTCTAAGACCTGGAGAAGTAAATATGTTCCTTATTTAGTATCTGATGCCTTTGAATAGCTTCAAGGAACAAAGATGCTTCTTCTTCGGGATTTGAATTCTAAATTCTAAGGAGCTGAATTTAATCCTATCAAAGTTCAGTGGCAACGCTAAAGGTGGGTTCAAACAGAGTCGAACTCACCAAAAGCTGCATGGGCTTGGCATCCTGCCAACACCTAAATTACTGTATCAAAGTTATGTCAAGAACAAAAATCGCAAAGCAAAGGAAACTGTTTATTGAAGTATATGGTGCAGAAAGGGGGAAAATGAGATTGAATTCATAATTGAAGCATTTCTCAACGTATACCCCAATAAGCACATGGGTCTCTATTCTTTTTACCTTCAGTGTCAAAGCTCAGAAGTCAGAAATTGGAGAAGTCTTTACAGATCTTAAACAATAATTAAAGAGATTGAATTTTTCATTTAATTTCTGTTCTAGTTTCTTCTTTTCCCTAACAGAAATAAGGGGAAAGAAGGAAATAATCACTCACTAATCAAACAAACAAGGACTTTAGGGTCCATGAGTGTTGCAGTAGAGGGCACCAATTGAAAAAGTTCCACAATTCCTTGAATCTACACTAACATAAGATATCATTCTTGCAGTGGCCACAACACTGTGTAGAGGCATAAGCGACTGCACACATCCTAACTTGTACACTGAAGTTCTGTCAAAGATAGCATATGGATTGTGAGCACAAGACAAAATCCAACTTTCAGCAATTCTTATAAGAAACCCCATAAACTGATCTTGTGCATGCAAACACAAACATAGCTAACAACTATTAGGAATGACCATGAAATTGCTAAGAATGCTCACACGCCCACCTACACAAGTAACAACTATCTTTCAATTTGAAAGGGAAAAAAAGGGCATATTACAAGAAATTTGAATGTAACAAACCATCCAAGAAATAACCTTACAACACTATGTACATGAACAAGCAACTACAAAACTCCTATGCCCTATGTAGATGAACAAGGACTTCAAAAACCCTGACTTCTGCTTGAAGCTATTTCATGAAGAATCCCACTTCAACTAACAACAAAAGCATACGCCCAAATTTCAGTAAATCATAGAAGTAATATATAAACTGCCACTCATGCATATATGCAAACACGGCAAACAACTAATTGCACAAGAATTGTATTACTATTTCCTGTTGACGCAATAAACAACAACAAAAACGGAAAAGGAAAAGGCAAACATACTACCAGTAACAGACAAATTTTTTTCAAATCCTCGTTAACGCTGAAGCTAGGAATTAGCAGATGCCTAGGGAATGTAGTTCGCGCTTCTAGCACAAGTCAGACCATGAAGAAAGACCAAGGGTTTGGAGCTTTGGAATACAGGAATTACCTGCTAAACGATGGAATGAACGTTGAGACGGCATTGTTGTTGAGGCATTCCGACGCGGAGAATGGCTTCCTGATTTAATGACGGATTTCAAGAAGGAGACGGAGGGCGTTGCGACCAGACGACGAGAGAATTCGAATAATACGCCATCGCCGGAGCAATAAACATAAACAGTAACTAATTCCGCTATCTTTGTCGTTCGAGACTCGAGAGGGCTTCCAAGCTTTTTGTTTTTGTATTGTACTGGTGGTAAAATAGGGGCCTTCAAGTTTATTTGGGCCTCAGGCTAAAGCATCCCACGGCCATATATTTCACTTACAGGCTACAGAACCCAATTAATCATGAATCAAGGCCAGACCTCTTGACTTTGGGTCATCAGCCAACTAATACAAAATCTTAACTAACTAACTACTGGTAAACTAAAATTTAAATTCCTACTAAAAAATTTATATTTAGTACTGGATAGTACTTTAAATAAGATTATTTTTAATAAGAGAATATGTGTATGTGCATAGAAAAAAAAAAAAAATCTTAACTAAATATCTCATCTTAATATCTTAATATTCTTCACTATAAGAATTCAATTCACTCTATCTATCATATTTATTTTTTTAAAAAATTCTTATTTGACTATAAATTGATTTAGAGTCTAATATTATAAGAATATATATTAGGAAAATCAATTTGTATTAATTATAATTAACTTATTTTCTTAATTTTTTAATTTATTTAAATTATTTAAATATTTTTTATATTAAGTATGAAAAGAGTTTTTTTTTTCAATAAAAGAAATAGTTCCATGTGATAAAAGAAGCATTCCCAAGCTTTTTCTACCCCACGTGGCCAGGAGCAGACAGGCTTCCTTGACGCTGGTGAATGGGAGGCACCCTTAAGGAAAGAGATCCATAATGGAAGGGAGGGTAGTTGGGCCCATTGGGACCCATTTAAGACTTTGCTTCTTGCAATTGTGGGGCTCTTTTGCTTAAGAGCCTTTCACTTATTGGGCCCATAAAACCTAATATTTCAACGGCAATGGCTAGGCTGTTCCATCTGCCGATTGGGTGAGTGGAGTTTATTCTGACTTACTATAATAAAAAAAATTATTACTAACAGAGTTTAAGATGAGGTGAAAATGATCTGTAAACATAACGAGATAGAGAATTTCAGTAAGGAAAGAGTTTTGAAAATTTTATCAATCTAATGCATCTCTAATATGAGAAGAGAAAATAAATACAAGTGATTTATAATAAAGACTAGAGCAGTATTCTTCTGGTCCTAATTTATAAATCACTTTATTTATAAAACATTCCAATATAATTTAATAATTTTTAATTTTATTCTTATTTAATATATGTGTTTTTTACAAAAAAAAAAGTAACCGTCCTAATAAAATGAGGATAAAACTACACAATCATATGAAAAAATCTAATGATATGAATGACTTATAAATATGACCAAAATAAACTTTCTCTGCCTTACAATAGGACAAGAAAAGTAAATTTTATTGAAGCCAAGAAAAATCTTACATCTCATTAATTTTTCTTAAAATTTAATAACTTTACAATTTTATTTGTATTTAACATATATTCTTTCCAACAAAAATACAACATAATAACAATCAACAAAAAAGGCCCATGACACGTATTATATAAGAAATTTAATGATGAAGTGGACTAAATATCATTGCAACTTGGGAATATAATTATTAATATTGCAACTTAAGATGGAGTGTGCGCATGTTTCACCACTTATTTTATGATGCTATTTATTTTTTTATATGTGAAAAATCTGACTTCAACTTGCAGACAAAAGGATTACTTGCTTTGTGTGTGATTAATGTTTTATTAAAAAGGACTTTAGTTAGCCGTCAAAAGTCCAATCTTAATTAACTTTAATAAAGCCTTAATCATGCTTTGCTCAATGTGGTACTTGATCTGATAGTGAAAAGAATAAATAAAATATAGAAAAAAAGGAGATTCGGATCAACGTTGATGGAGAATCGTAGATCTTGAAAGAGACTCAAACTTTTCTTTTTATGACTTAAGACGACGTTTCAGATGTGGACACTCATCGGATCTTATAACTAATATTATATTTTTGAAGATATACACGAACCCTATACTTTTATATTACTCCTCTTATCCTAAATATAATATCCTCATACACATTAGTATAAAAGTCTTATATTTAGATCAGAGGAATATGTCTTAATATTAATTTAAAGAATCCTCAATCATCAATATATATATATAGACATTTTAGTTCTCATTAAGTACTTATCAAGGCAATGAGCATTACATGTTCGTCACTGTGATTAAATCTGAGACATCCAAAATCTAATTTGGACAGTACTAATTTAAAATTTTTAATCTACAATTATTTTAATGGTAATTTTTTAGGAAACTGTAAATTATGAGATCCTCTTTATTTTAAATTATATATCAATAAATAAAAAAAAATTATTTAAATATTTAAAGTGAATTTGGACCATTCAAAATCAATTTGATGGTTCAAATTCATACTGATCTTTTTTATGAATATGGAATGTGCTCCTATGCGTGCGCATAAACGTATATGCGTTTGTACGCATTTTATTAGCAAAGTGCTGAAAACTAAAAAGGGTACAATCATGATTCAATTAGGATCAATAATTATAATTAAAATAATATAATGTGATGATTAAGCATATAAAATATTGATATGTAACCCCTAAAATAATAATATTTAAATGAAGAACATTAATGCATCAATAAAATGAGACATTAATGTATAAATCATATATGATCCAAAAAACAAGGCTGCTGAAGCATAAATATGACAGATTATTATTTTCCTTTAAACTCAAATCATGTTGCTTTGGTTCACAACAAGGGAACAAAAAAATATAAAATCTACCTTGTCCACCTGTACAAAAAATTTTATTAGATCCGCCAAAAAAGAATTAGTTCACAACAATTTATTGATCTGATTGACTGAACTAGGCTTTAATGCTGTGATTATAACAAGTGACTTTATACATTACACGGTTGAATTAAGTAAAAGGGATTCAATTTCTCTTAAATAAATTAAGAACTAAAGTATGCATTTAGTCTTTTTAATTTTAAATAAGGTTTCAATTTGTTCCCTAACTTTAAAAAGTATTTTTTAATTTTAAATGATGATTTTTTTTCTGTAATAATCATGGTTGTTTTGAAAATTAAAATTAACATGTTAGCATTTGAAAATGTTTTATCAACATTCTAGATCTCAATATCATAGGGCCCGTTTGGTTCAAAGAATCATTGAAATGGAAATGAAGGGAAAAGAATGAAAGGAAGAAGAGAAAGGAAAATTGCTGGCTGAGTGAGTGTTTGGTTATCACTGGAATTGAAAATTGTTGAATGAAAAAATATATGTTTGGTTGGATGAAAAGAGGTGGGAAAATAAACAAAACGACCGTATTGTCCTTGACGACATGATTTAATAATATTTATGTGAGTTTAGAAAGCAAACACATCTTTTAAGTCCAACCAATATCCCCTCTGTGTGCCAAGAAGAGTGTGAAATAGGGGCAAAATGTGCCATGGAGAGAAGATAGCAGTAGTGGGGATCTAGAGGCAGCTAATGGAGTCATTATCGTGTCGATGTCCAAAGGTGGTCGTGCACCATGAAGGTTTTTTTTTTTTCCCGTTTTGATAACGCAAGTGTTATGGAATAGTGGCTCGTGTGTGGATGGATATGAAGATTCAACTCTTGTGTTAATTATCCGTGATATGCGACTTAGGAAAAGTTCATGAGAGGTTCAAGGCACATGCCAGGTTAATGGTGTGTATATTGAAAAATAAGATGGAAGATATCTGCTGCCAAGATGTGGGTTGAAGGGAAGCACTGACATACTCCCTCGCATAAGGAGCTTGAGGAAAGACTGGTCCATTGTGGTCGATATGCTTTATGGGCGTCCCCAAAATAGCCTTAAATGGAATCGCACCGCCATTATGCCATCAGCGATGAAGATGCATGGGATGCATATGTTCAAGTAATGAGTTTATTGGAGCAGACATAATTCTGTGCATATTATGCATGATTAAATAATAATTTGGTAATTTATTGATTTACAAGGGAATAGAGTGGCTGCCAAGTTCAGAAACAGGCCTTTCCCCCACTTTGTCAACCGATGTGTCGCTTAGAGAGATTAATACTTTACCTGAGAAAAAAAGGAATTGTCATGTAATGATGGTTCTATTTTGTGCTGTAAAATGTATGAAATTTTATGTAGGAGAAGAGAGAACATTGGCTAATGTATTAAAATGGTGAAGTGACTATGTAATTTAATTGGGAGAATGAAATTTCATGAACTTATATTGTAATGAAGTTGTTGCATTAACGTTATAAAATTGTTAGCTAAAATCATCAATCAATCATCAATCAATTATATTCTTAAAACTTGTAATACCTAATCGCTTAAAACGGGTCGGGTATGATATTATAAGATCTGAATATATTCAAATTAATAATAAGATCTGAATAAATTTTGATTGGGATTTAGATATATTGAATTAAATGAGGAGCATCATTATTAAATGAGATTTTAATGGAAGCTCAAATGAAGAAATTACTAATTAATTTTGAATTTTGATAATATCTTAATTGGGATTTAAGTATATTAAATTAAATGAGAAATATCATAAAATAATATGTCAATTGGGGTTTAAATGGAGAGATAAATAATTAATTTTGAATTTTCATATATGTTCCCCAGCCCTAAATTCCACATCTTTAATTCAAATACAATTTGAATGAATAAAAAAACACACTTATATAAAAAGTAAATCTTGAGCTATCTTAAATAATGTAATTTATCAGAATTTAAAATTTAATCAAATATTTTAGTCTGTGCATTGCATGGGGGAGAAGTTTCTAGTTTCTTACTATGCACAGTTGGCATTTTATTCCTAGGTAAATTTTTTCAATATGCTATTGAGAAAGTTCTTTTAATGTTGTTATCCCCAAATTTTTAGATTTAAAATCTTTGAGATATTTTTGATAAAGTCCTTATAAACACATTATATTGATGTTTTGGTAAGGAATCTTTAGTTGATAGAAAAGATTTTTCAAATATGTATTTGAGAAGTTCAATTCTCATATATGTATTAGAAAAGAGACCGATCTTAAATATATATTCAAAAAGACAAATTGTCAAGTACGTATTAAAGAAAACTTTTTAAAGATCCGTGAGTTCTTCTAATAAGGTAATGTTTAGTAAAAACGAAGTAAGTTTCTTGAATATGTATTCAAGAAGTCTAATTTTCAGCTATGTATTAGAAAAGGCTATTCAAAGAAAGGTGGTTTTTTTGCAAAACATAGGAAGCTTCTGAAATATGTACTTCCTCCGTCTTTTATTATAAGATCTAATTTTTTTAATAAGTTTGTCCCTTTTTATAAGATGCTTTTGGAGTTTGTTTGAACATTTAATACATTATTACCTATTTTACCCCTAGTTTAATGTATTTAATACATTCTCTTTCTTCATTTATCTCATTATTACTCTCTCACATCTACCCATTTATATATAGGGGTATATTGGAAAAAATTGTATTTGTTACATATTAATCGCTTTTAACTAATTTTAACTGTTTTCTTAAACCGCCTAATTTAGTTAAAATGATCTTATAATAGGAACGGAGTAGTATTTGAAAAGACTAATTCCTGAATAGTAATAGAGAAAACTGATTAAAAAAGGTTCTCACACCATAGTTTTGATTTTGTCAGGAATCATAAATTTAGAAAATATATTTGTCATCATCAAAACATAAATTCTAACACGTATTTGATGACGAAAATCCAACTTATTTCATCTTCTCCACGCACTGGTGTCTTTCGTCCAGCGCTGTGCTCTCGTGTTTTTATAGCTGAGTTGAGGGGCAAATAGGTCAAATATTCAGTCGTGTTGGCAACTAAAATTTGTTCCCTCCCCTTTGGGTAGGATCGGATTTTCATTTGTTTAAATAAAAATCAACGCTTTCTTTTCATTCTCACCTCCTCTGCGAAGCAAACTCCCGCTGTCATAGAGAAAATTGAATTTTCCAAAGTTAAAAGATCAAAATAAAATTTTGTATATAAGTTAAAGAAGTAAAAAGCTAACTGTTTAAACTGTATGGCTAGGAAAACAAATCTTGTTAACCAGAGCTACTACCAATCGCGTCTAACCCAAATAATACAACCTAATAATATTGGATATCATCATGTAAGTGTATATAATAGAAGTAATAGCACTATTGTTAGCCAAAAAAAAAACTAATAGCACGATTCAAATAAGCTCGAATAGCATGATTTTCACTCTAGTTTGGAGATCTAAATTTAGAATAAACATGATTGGTCCAAAAAAATTTAAAATACAATATAATAATGTATAAATCATATGACTAATTTAATTTATTTAAATACAAGGGATCCATAACTCTATGAGAAATAATTAGGGGAAGTATTAATTAAGCGTGGATATTCTTGTGGGACTCATGGGGATTGAGGGGAGATATCCGCTTTTTTCCCCCTTTATTTTGGTGGAGATGATGTTCAAAAATCAGATTTGGATGATACATTGATGACGTGGATGTGATGTGGAAATTTAATCAAGTATCAACATATATAGGAAATTTTCAATTTTTATATCATTGACAATACGTAATAATCCTCTTCTTTTTATGAAATTAACCAACCAAAAAAGTAGATTAAATAAGAGATATAGATAAGAAAATAAAAGAATAATATTATATTCCTTCACTTGCATCACAATACAATAGCATATCTTATTTATAGGCATAGTCTTACACTTAAGTTACACTTGTACTTAAATAATAGATAGTAGACAATAAACCACGTAATGTGAGTGTGGGGGGTAAGTTACAAGATTAAAGGCATAGTAGGAAGTAATGGAGTAGTGGAAGATTAATACCTAGTAGAAATAGTAAGAGTTGATGAAGTTGAAGAGGAAGAAAGAAAGATGGACATACATACTTAATAATATTCATAACACTCCCCCATAGAAATCCATTGCATAAGAATGTGTTTCATTAAAAAAACTTCAATTGGGAAAACAAAAACTTAGCAAAGGAAAAAGAGTACACATTTATTGATACATATTCGATACTACCTCATTAAAAATCTTGTTGGGAAAACTCAATGAAAAAAAAAACCATAGACAAGAAAGAAAAGTACAACATGTATTAACTCTCCTCTTCATAACATCAATTGATATCCTTGAGTTTGTAACATCCGATATCATGAACAAACTTTTCATATTATAATAGGAAGTGACTTGATGAACAAATCTACTAGAGTTTTATTTGAACGGATTTGCTAGATATATATTTCACCATCTTTTGAATATTATGAGATACTCTATCTAGAATTACCAACATGTAAATCAGAAAAGAATTTATAATCTTTATTTTAGTGTCTTCGTATTTGTAAAGAATTATATTTTACTAGTAAGTGAATAACAAATAATATATCAACTCATAAGACTAACACGATATATAAGTGTACCAATTGTACTAACATATGGTATTTCTAAATCAAATAGTTCTTTATCACCTTCTCAAGGTCTAAAAGGATCTTATTCACCTCCACAAATCTCACAACCTCTGAAGTATATAATAGATGTGATTTATCCATATAAAAACACTTTAAGACCTTTCTTGTATCAATTATTTGATACACAAAAATTTTATTTCTCAAATTCAATTTGCAATCCGAGGCAAAACTTTGTTCTTTCCAAGTTCTTCACTTCAAATTCTTTTCTTGTAAGCAATTTATAGCTTTTATGAGTTCTTTAGAAGTTCTAATGATACTTATGTCATCAATATAAACAAAAATTATAACAAACTCATTTCAAGAACTTTTCAAAAGAATACATGGGCAAACTGAATCATTTTTTATATCATTTTTTAAACCGATATTTACTTAATCGATTATAGAACATACGCCCTGATTGTTTCAATTCTTATAGAAACTGACTTGACTTAATTATGTATTATTCAAAAGAACTTGAATTGCATGCTTCTGACAACTGAAATCCTTCAGAGAATTTCATATATTTTGATCAAGAACTATAAAATGGATGATACATACTGAAATTATTTTAATCTTCGTAATATTTCATATACTGAAAGATTTTCTTATATATACTCCTGGCATATTTTGGATCCTTCAAGGATTATTATGTAAATTTTACTATTAATGATCCTCATGCATATTTTATAATAATATCTAACAAATGCATTTTATAACTGTCAGACTATTCATATATGCAAAATTATATCCACCACAAAGTAGTATGTCTTATCGTAATCATTTGTGAAAATAAAATTTCACAAACGTTCATATATTCTATAAAAACTTTATATTTCATGTGTTCAGACTACAGGTCTATTTTCATGTATCGAAATGATATTTTATCACGTCTTTTCCTTTTTACTTTTCTTCTTGGTCAGATCTATGTCTACTTTGTATGATAGATCTATGTGTAAGATTCTCTTTTTATCACGTGATATTCTTATCAAAATGTTATCGACAACTTTATCGTTTCAGTTCTATTTTGTCTTTTGTCACATAACTTATTGAGATCTCTTTCTTATTTTTTTAAAATACCAACCCTTCTGGGGGTTTTTAATTAGTTATATCTTGACACTCTTCTAGAGCATATGCCTCCTCAATATAACTTTTAAGTTGTATGCTCCTCTTTATCTAATATATTTATATTGGAACCGATTGACCTCTCATGCTTTCGGCATGTCTCATTTTTTTAAAACTAATTGAAGCATTTTTAACTGGAATAAGAAATTTAAAAATTTTCATTTGGATTAGTAAAATATTTTGTAGCATTTCATGAATACAATGTTCGATGAACTTCTAGTCCATACTGATATATTTGAGGATCTATATTTGATAGTAATAATGCATTCCATACATTCTCTTTTCCAACTACTCAATTTCTCCCCCTCATGTTAAGAAAACTTTGTCCAATAACAGTCAGCTAATTATGCAATATAAGTCTCCTAAATCCATTTGCTTCTTTTAGGAACATTATTTTGTTCCATTTAGAGACAAACAACAAGGAGGAAGTTCTTACCCAACATATGTCCCAACTTTCTTTAAATATCCATCTATGTGCATTTTGGTGGATTTGTGGGAATAAATATTGCACATTTCAATCTTTAGATGGAAAATATCTACTCCTAACCAAAAGCCAATTTTAGTGGGAGAATTTTGTTGTCTTGATGTGCATAAGTGCTGCAATATATTAAGTTAAATATGCCAACACTAAAATAGAAAAAACTTGTTTTTATAAATATTGATCCAACTATTCACAGAGGCATCAACAAATGATTTTGCTAAATTAATTTGTTAAGCAGGCTTTTCAACATTAAAAGCCTGATATATAAATTCACTAGTATCTTTAAAATCAAGTTTTTAAGATCACATGGTCCAGAAATATTTCTAAACAATCTTGCAAACTTTATGTTGCAAACTAATATTAATTACACATGATACCATTTTATGTAGATGCATCCATCAAATATTAAATACTTGTATGGGTTATGTGCTTCTAAATGGGCCCACATATATGAGTTTAATATATTTCCAGAAATGTAGTGATCCATTTCAAAACAAAACATAACTAGTGATATTTTATAATCAGTTTTCTTTGAGAACAAGCAGCATATACGAATTCTTAAAAATGTTGGCTATTCAAAAGAATCTTCTGGTTCCTCAATAGATATCAATATATAATCCTCAATAATTTGTTGCATCATATAGTTCAAGATGATCAAACAAGTCATGCCAATAATAAATCTAATTATATTAGTAAAATTCTAGTTTACTGTACCATGTTTTATTACCAATAATAAACTTTTCAATATAATATATGATTGATTTTATATGATATCTATTTATGAAATTGATATGAAAAATATATCTAATATCAACTCATACTTGTATTCCAATAGTCTCCCCCTTAAGATTGAGTCATTCAAACATGATTCTTTTATTCATATATTTCATAAAACAATTACTATCACATAATAGGCTAAGGCTAATACATATCTTTTGCTTGGAAGCCCAAGTACTTCCTAGTTTATATATAGTTACGAGCTTTAATCCAATTATGCTATAGCATTTACACTTTTTGGAGAACCAAAGTTGTGATGTAGATCCATGAGTGTCGTGCCGGAATCCTGATCATCCCGTAAAAGGGAAAGAAAAAGGAGTTGCCACCAAAATTTTAAAAAGGTAATTTTAGGAACCTAAAAAACATGGTCTACGAAAACGAATAGGGTTCGGGAGTCGATTGCCTGTAGGGAACATTTTAGGCACCTCACAACACCCGTTCAAGAGAACGGTTACCCTAAGTCAAATACTCAAAATTAATATGGCCTTTTTAATTATATTTTAATTACCCTAAAAAATATAGAAACAAAGAAAAATTTTTATTTACAAAAAAATGAAAAAAAAATAAATTATTTATAAAGTTGGACTTGACCTAGAATAAAAATCTAGGGCCTACGTACCTTTTAGAGGGATCAAAGCCCATGTAGTTCAAGGGTAAAAATGTGTGTCACTTTGTTTGTATTTTTCAGAAAATATTTATTGAATTAAAAAAATGTTTTTGGTAGGTTTGTATTTTTTTAATATATGAAAACAAGTTTTTTTAAAAATTTATTTTAAAAGTTTTTTTTAAAGAGATTTTGGGTTATCCTCCCTGTGAAGGTTCCCACAACCTCATACGGGAGAATAATCGTTTGAGCCTGCGGAAGTTTTAAAAACCTCACACGGCTCTAAAAAAACATAGTGAGATTACTTGTACATATTTAAAAAAAATTTCTATTCTATTATTTATTTATAAAGATGGTGTCAAACTTATTTTCTTTTTTTTTATTTCAAAAGAAAAATATGTATAACCACATTGGTATTCTTGCGAACACTCCCATAATCTCACATTGTTTACCAATAAATCTAGATACCTACGAAGGCTCTAAAAACCTCACACGGTAAAGATTTTAAAAAGAGAAGCACTTTTGAAAACAAAAAGAAAGAGTGCCAAAAAAAGTCAACATGAAGCTCAAGTTAAGCATAATAGATGGGAATGAAAATTCATACTTGATGTTTCACTTATCAATTGGTTATATAAAAAATACATTGCATAATAAGCCAATAAATAAAAACCATATACACAATGGTAAAAAAGCATGAACCAAAAATAGAATAAATGAGATAAAAATGAAAAAAAGAAGAAGAAGGAAATGGATATTGAAATGAGTACATGTGGGGATAAATAGATAAAGGCATATTTCGAATAAATAAAAAGAAAGGGGAGTAGTGAGGATTAACTAAAATCATGCTAGATCCAACTCTCTAGTCATCACTACTCCAGCTTATAAATGTGATAACAATCACAAGAGAATAGACTTTTCTTGGGTAGAAGAAAGAAGAAGATGGAAAAAAGGATTTTTATCTAGTTAGGCCTTCTCTCTTTTCTCCAAAACAACTATTGCAATGAAATAAGATGACACAAGAATTCTCTACCTTGCCTCCTTTCTTCACAGGGAAATTTTGACTGAGTTCCTCTAACCCTTACTCTCCTATTTATAGGCTTCACTTAGAGTTTTTCCAATTTTATTTAATTTTTCTTTTTTTAAATTTCCTTAATTATGACTCATTATGTAACTTCCTATTTGAGCACCAAATCATCATCAAATTATGATTTCTTATTTTGATTTTTGTTTTTTGAATTTTTTTTTTTTACTATCCTAACTCCAAAATATGTTTCTAAATTAGGGAGCTAATCATCTTAAATGGGAAATTTATTTTTATTTTTTGATTTTTCTTATTTTCCTCAATGTTTCCACCTCACATTTCTAAATTGGCTTTTAATTCTTATCTTTTATTTTATTGACATTTATTGTAAGAGGGATATATTCCTTTTTTGATTTGCCATATAATAGACTTCTCAAACTTAGCCTCCAAGAAAGAATCAAGGAGGATATTAATCTTTTTTTTCTTTTTTTCTTTTTCTTTAATTTAGTAATTTTGTGGGGCCTGAACAAAACTAGGTGTTCACAATGGGTTATATTTTTCACTATCAATACTTTACCTGCTCATAAAGAAAAATCAATATTAGTTCTTCTAGAACTGTATTAATGCTATTACATATAGATCTTCAGGAACTATATAATGTAAGAGGAATATAAAAGACAACTTTATTTTAATATATCATTACATGAAACAAATAATTATGACTATCATAGATTTAACTTGCTATACACACATAGAAAACACAAAAATGTAAAAGAACATTTAAAATGAACTTCTGAGGTACAAATGAAACTTAACGTTCAAAATTCTCAATATTGATCAAAGTACTATAGACATTTAAAATATCCAAACTAATATTAAATCAGATCATATTAATAAGATATAAATAAACAAAATATAACTAGTAACTTTGGGTCTATTTGATTTATTTAATTTTATATCACATACTTATCAATATCACAATATCAAATTCTCATAACTATTTGTTTCTCACAAATCACAATAAATTTAAAGACTAATAAAAATTAAACATTATATATATAGCCTTCTAGGATAATGGTTTTATATATCTTCTATTTTTATTTATACTTTAGGAATCTTTCTTCACGACTTATTGTCTTCAGGCATTAGAATTACTTTTGATATTTTCATAATATCACATAATCTTTTTGATTTCACAACTTTTTTTTTTGATTTTTCTTTCAATGAACTGATACATATTGTCTATATGACTTATGGTCATATTATAACATTTGTTTATAATTTTTATCATATTAATCATATGACTATTACTATTTCTGTTGTTGTGATTCAATAGTCATACCCAAAGATTATTGCTTTTTAGTTATCAATTCCATTGATACAATGTGGTCATATTCTTATCACTCTTATGGATATGTTCCTTGCTTTCAATAGCATACCATCAATTTTCTCAAATATCAGTCTTTGGACCATAACAAAATTTTTCAAAACTACGAAGCTTTTTGTATATTTGATTTTTAAACCATCAATCTTTAGGACTTGATATTAAATTATCAAATTATGACAAGCTTGCCAGCCATCCGTTACAACCACAATATGGTTTTTTATCAAAGAATCATCAAAATGTGACATGGCTTCTGGCCATCTAATCACAAAATCAAGAGTATAATACTATTAGCCATTCATTTACATGTTTCACATTTTACTTTCTAAGACAATAATTAACTAATATCAGAGATGATAATCATATATAGTAATGTTATAGATGAAAATAAATCATAGCAAATCAAGAAGTATATGGATAGTAGAATTATGAAAATATAAGAAAAATAAGAAATAAAAATAAAATTTTCATATCTCAATATGATGAATAAAATATTCAGTTGCCAATGAAATGATAAGGTTAATACGCAAAACCACCATTTCCTCTAAATAAATTGGAGAAATTTTACTAAGCTATTTGGATCAAACTTCTTCATTCAACGAACAAAACATTAATGTGTATCAACAAGAAACCATGAACTCGGATGGTAGAGCCTGGTGCTGATAACATGTTATAAAATTAACTAACAAAGAAAGTAGATTAGAGAAGAGATGTAGATAAGAAAATAAGATAATAATATTGCATTTCTTTACTTGCATCACAATACAATGACAAGCCCTATTTATAGGCATAGTCTTGCATATAAGTTACACTTGTACTTAAATGATAGATAGTGGACAATAAACCAGATGAATGTGAGTGGGGGGTGAGTTACAAGATTAAAGGCATAGTGGAAAGTAATGGCGTAGTGGAAGATTAATGTCTAGTTAAAATAGTAAGAGTTGATAAAGTTGAAGAGGAAGAGGAGATCGACATTCATACTTGATTATATTCATAACTTTTTTTTTTGGCCCCTTCTAATACAAGTCTAGGGTTATTAAAGTCTAGTTTGATGTGACGAAAATCGGATGGTAGAGCCTGGTGCTGATAAACATGTTATAAAATTAACTAACAGAGAAAGTAGATTAGAGAAGAGATGTAGATAAGAAATAAGATAAAATATTGCATTTCTTTACTTGCATCACATACAATGACAAGCCCTATTATAGGCATAGTCTTGCATATAAGTTACACTTGTACTTAAATGATAGATAGTGGACAATAACCAGATGAATGTGAGTGGGGGGGTGAGTTACAAGATTAAAGGCATAGTGGAAAGTAATGGAGTAGTGGAAGATTAATGTCTAGTTAAAATAGTAAGAGTTGATAAAGTTGAAGAGGAAGAGGAGATCGACATTCATACTTGATTATATTCATAACACTTTTTTTTTTTGGCCCCTTCTAATACAAGTCTAGGGTTATTAAAGTCTAGTTTTGATGTGACGAAAAATCCCAATTGATAGCTCCAATTAATGATTATTTATTCTACTGTGCTCATAAATTATTTTAATTTAAGGTCTTCGGAAAAAGTTAAATAAATTCTAATCATTGTTACTTTTGAAAGATTAAAATTAAAAAAAATTATCACTTTATTTAAAATATTTATATAGCTAAAAAAGATGGGGAATTAAAAATGATACTCTCTCTCTTCTCCCTCCCTCTCTCCTGTGGATGATTCATTATAAACTGTTGTGCAAATAAATTAAGAGAAAAAGACAATTTAAGCTCGCATAAAGTGGTTGAATATTCGATTATTACTCTTATATGCGCAACACTATATTAAACATGGAAATAATGTAGCCATTACTAAATTTTAAGGATATTTCAGACTAATTTTAAAATATTATAGAAAAATTACTTAAATGTCTACTTTTTGCTCAAACAACAACTGTAGTTAATTTCCTTTGAAATTCAATACTAATTCTTCAAAAGTGTAATAGCAGGTCTCACAAAACATGATAGTTACTGCTGACTTTTAAACTAATTAAAAGTATAATTTTCTTTTTCATATTTTAAAGTTAATCCTTATAATTTTCAAATTTTTAAGTTTAAGTGCCCAACTTTATTTTCTTTTTTTCCACCATACATTTACAATTTATAATAGAGAATCTATTCCCCCCAACCCCACAAAACAAAACAAATGGTAGAAACTTGGCCAACCCCACATGTATCTATCAACTTTCGTCTTTTTTTGACACAAATTGTGATGATCCATCCCCATCCCAAAAACCCTATTTCCTAGATCGAGGTTTACTTGCAACTACTTCCATAAAATACAATTTATACATATTTTGAAAAGTCATAAACACTATCATTTAATTTCAACTAATAATACAACCTTACAATCCACAGACTATTTTTAGGGAGAATTACTATGAGGTCCCAAGAAAATAACATAATTACTAGAAAGTCTCAATAATAAATGAGAAATTGTTGTCATTTTTTTACATGAAGTTTGTTATTGCATGCTGCTATGTTATCATTGAGACTTCACAATAATCATATTCCTTTCTTGAGATTTTATAGCAATTCTCCCATATTTTTATGCTCTCTTTATTCCTAAATCTAAGAATTAGATAATTAATTTACATATATTAAGAAAATTAGTTTATTTAGTTACTTATAATAAATGTGCATGAGTTTTTCTAAATACCCCTTTAATCACCACCTTCATGGATATAAATCTCCTTAATGTATGCAATCAATAGAAATAATTTAAAAAAAATTATAAAATTTAAGAGATAAATCAGATTGAAATTTCATATTTAGATTAAAGCAAATCCTCTAACTACAATTTTTGCATTTAGAACCACGGAATGTGTAATTACCAAAAAAATAAATTAAAATAGATACAAACTCCCGCGGAATATATTATTATCATTATATTGGTGTATTCTTTTTTTTTTTCCAACTATATTGTGTGTTATTGCACTGAGTCATAAAAGATTTTTTAATACTCTATGTTGGATTAAATTATACGAAAATTTTACGATTAATCGTCCCGCGATTTTTCATTTTAAGAGAGTAAATAATCCTAAAAGAAAAAAGAATTGTATATGCTTTTTATCGTTTTATTTATATTCTCTCTGTTTGTTCCTATCTAAATATACATCGTGTAAGTAAAATTTTCATGGCTATAAATGATCAAAATAATACACGGGATTGTGATGGCCCGTACACATGGCATGAAAACTATATATATATATATATATTATATATTAACATAGTACTCTAGATGAAAATGAGGGATAAAATTAAAGTCTTTCAGGAAAAGAACCTCCCCCAGTTTTCTTCCCCTTCATTTTCCTTCGTTTCTTTATTTTCGCCCTTAAATCATCTTTAAATGATTGAGATTTAATATCTTATTAAAAATAATAAAAATATAAAATATTTTAATAAAAATATAAAGATGTGAAATGTTTTATATTAAATTTTAATAATTTTAATATATATATATGTTATCTGATATCATAATAATTTTTACAGGATATTAAATTTTAAATGTTTAAAGTTGATCTAACCGTGAAGTAAAAAAAAAAAAAAACGTTGAAAAGTAGAGGGTAAGGAAAGTTCGTAATCCAATTTTTTTTGTTAATCATGCCAAAGAAAGCTATTTTTTTGTTTTCGTTTTCATTTGCTAGACTCAAATTTAGACCCGCTTGGAGCCATGGAATTATTATCACTCACTCCAATTTGAGTTCATATTCATGTCAGATCCATTTATTATCTGGCCCAAAACATAATTTATGTTAAATTAATTATAATTATCTGTTGGCAAAAAAATTATAATTATTTAATTAAGCTAACGAAATAAAGTGTATCAACGGATTTTAATTATTGCAAATGCAAAATATAAATCTTATTATTAAAATAAAACATTCCTTTACCTGTCAGTTATTTGTCTTTTTTTGTTCATATATATATTATATATATATATATATAAAAAAATAAACTATGGACAATACTTACCCCAAGTTGTTTATATCCACTATATCAAGTTCTCTAATCACCCATGGTCATGTGTTTTTTTTTTTTTGTTTCATATAGATTTATAATTAAATGATATTAAGGACATATGACCATGCTTGATTTGAGAACTTGACATGACAGATATAAGCAACTTAACCTAGGTTTTTTTCCTATAAATTATTTATAAGATATCAATATGAGTTGACTTAATTCTTTGTTATACAAGTTATCTTAAATTTTGTACAATACACAAATAAATGTTTTATTTAATTTAAAAGGGCATGCACATCATTTATTAGCAGTGTAAATTAGGGTGATAGAATTCTTGAACCACACACAGCTTTCGGTGATCTTTTATTTTAATTAATTCCTTAAAGAACATTATCTAAATGCTTCTAATATTATAATATTTTTTTTGGTCGTCCAATTGTCAAAATTTGGTTCATATTTTCAAAAACAAGCTATTGTCTATATGTTAGGTTCATGTGTAATGTCCCTTTTAGTCTTAATATTTATTATATGTGTGTGTGCATGAACAATGTCAGCTGAATTCGTCCAATATTGAACGTGAATCACGTTGTTTGTAGATAACCCAAAAAAATATGGAAAATTATTGGGGATGAATCCCTTGTTGATAAGTAGCAAATAGTCTTTAAGAATTTTGTACAACTTAAATTTTCTTCGTGTAATTCATTCCCTAAGTCCAACTGTTCAGGTAATATTTTGTGCAAACTATTTGTTTTTACACAACTTAACGTTACTTATGTGCAAGTTATCTTCTTTATGAAATTTATCATCCTAAATATTATTTGTCAATTGATTTTTGAATGAGGAGTTTATCTCTAATTTCAAAAAAAAAATAGCAAGTTATTTGTATTTTTTTTCCTATAAATTATTTATAAGATATCAATATGAGTTGACTTAATTCTTTGTTATACAAGTTATCTTAAATTTTGTACAATACACAAATAAATGTTTTATTTAATTTAAAAGGGCATGCACATCATTTATTAGCAGTGTAAATTAGGGTGATAGAATTCTTGAAACCACACACAGCTTTCGGTGATCTTTTATTTTAATTAATTCCTTAAAGAACATTATCTAAATGCTTCTAATATTATAATATTTTTTTTGGTCGTCCAATTGTCAAAATTTGGTTCATATTTTCAAAAACAAGCTATTGTCTATATGTTAGGTTCATGTGTAATGTCCCTTTTAGTCTTAATATTTATTATATGTGTGTGTGCATGAACAATGTCAGCTGAATTCGTCCAATATTGAACGTGAATCACGTTGTTTGTAGATAACCCAAAAAATATGGAAAATTATTGGGGATGAATCCCTTGTTGATAAGTAGCAAATAGTCTTTAAGAATTTGTACAACTTAAATTTTCTTCGTGTAATTCATTCCCTTAAGTCCAACTGTTCAGGTAATATTTTGTGCAAACTATTTGTTTTTACACAACTTAACGTACTTATGTGCAAGTTATCTTTCTTTATGAAATTTATCATCCTAAATATTATTTGTCAATTGATTTTTGAATGAGGAGTTTATCTCTAATTTTTCAAAAAAAAATAGCAAGTTATTTGTAGTTCATGGATAATATGATTTGTTAAAAATTTGATATATATATATATATTTATTAAAAAACAAGACAATATTATTTATAAGTTGATAAAATTCTTGAACACGCAGCCACCTTTCGGTAATCCTATATGTTATTTAATTCCTTAAAGATCATTATTTGACGCTTCTAATATTAAAACAATTTTGTCATGAAATTGTCAAAATTTGTCCATGATTGACAAGCTATCGTCTTTGTTTAGGTTCATGCATAATGTCCATTGTAATCTTAATTTATATTTAAATGAAGAGTACATGTATGTGAGATATATATATATACATATATTACGTATGTTTGTATTGAGAGAGAGAAATAACAGCAAAGTCAAATTCATACTCTCCTGTTCTACGTATTTAATTCCCCATTTTCCTTGGCACAAAAAAAAAAATCCCCATGTTAAAGTATGTGGGCAAGTTCAAATAAAAACAATAGAGAACGTTAACTATTAGGGCTTGTTTTTGGTTTCTTGTTTTGAAAACAACTTTTTATTTTTAAAAGTAAAAAAAAAAGGAAATTTTTTGGAAATTTATTTTTAGTTAGTTGTTTAAAAAAATGTAATATGTTCTTTAAAAAAAAATATAAAAAGCACAATAAATTTTAGATTTTTTTGTTTTTGTTTTGAAAAATTGGAGAAACTTTCTTTTCTTCTCATTCATTGCCCACCACATATCACTACCGACGACCATCATTGCCTGCAAAATATGATTTTGTATTCTTTTGTTTCAAATGTAATATTTTAGAATAATTATCTAGACATACTTTTGTTTTTGTTTTATTCTCTGTTCTCAAAACTTATTTTAAAAAACAATTTTATAAAATTCTTCTGAGAACAAGAAAACAAAAAAAAACATAAATAAACAAGCCCTAATCTCTATAATTTTGATTATGTTGAAACTCAGTTTTTAAATTTTAACTTCGTACAATTTAGATTTTATAGTTTTAACTTGCAGTTGAAACTTAACCCCTAAGCTATAACTCAATAACTCAATGCAGTTCAGTTATTATGATTTTAGCCATCTAAAACTTTAGTCTTTGATCTTCAAAAAGTGTATAATTTTATTTTTTTAAAATGTAGATACCAACATTTTAAGTGTTTAAAATGATAAGTATATAATTGCATCAAATTAAAGTTTAAAAATTGAGTCTCAACCAAGTCAAAATTACAAAAAATGAATTACATCAAGTTAAAATTCAGGAAATAAATTTTAATTCAGTCAGTGAAAACTATATAAATATCAAAGGATTGATTTTTCTAAAACATAAGGTGGGCACACGCCTATAATCAATATCAAGCAAATAAATATAACCAACTTCGATGAAAGGTTTTGAGTTTATTTTTAAATAAAAAATTATGATGAAAAAGTTTTCTTCAGCCAAAGATTTAATGTGACTGGAATGCAAATTGTTGGCAATGAATATCAAATTACTCTAAATGCTGAAACATGCACAAACCCATTCTTCAAAACTTTTTTCACAAATGATGGGGACCTCTCATCCGTATGCATATGTTTGCGTCTGTCTTTGTTTTGCAATTGGTCACAACTGTTTCTGGCCTATTATACTTTCTTCGTGTTTTCTAATGAATAATAATATTACAATTAGTCACGAGAAATATGTGTGAATGTAGAAGAAGTACTGGGGGAAAGCGACTCTTATTTAAGCCTGACAATATTCAAATTTCTTTTTTAGTAAAAGGAAAAAAAATGATATTAAAATGAAAGAGGATTACAATGTCCCAAACGATAAAGACCAACACGTTTTATAAGAGAATTTTAAAAATAAAGGAAGAGAAATTACTCTGGAATTATAACTCCTAACGCAAGATAAAAAGATAAAAAAAAAAAAATACTTTCAAACTAGATCAGCAGTGGGAGGCGTAGGTGGAATCCTGATGAAGCATGTTCGTACGTAACTCAGTTAATGATTGCAGTTCCTAATGCACAAATACCTCAGAATTTTTAATCCAAAGAAAAGGAAGCTCTAAGCATAGCCAAAGAAAGATCTGCCCTTATCATTTGTGCTTTTTCATAGAAAGTTTTGTAATGATGATCCATTAAAACATATAATTCCATGACAGTGAGTGGTCCTCTGTTTTTGAATTTATGGAGAATGATACCCCAGCCAACTTTACTCAAAAGGTTATAACTCTAAACATAACATTGCACGAAAAAAGGGCTGGTATACTTAGTAAATATGAAAATAATAACAAATGCACACCATAATTTTTGAAAAGTAAATAAGAATAATTCCAAGCTAGCTAGCTTTGAAAATAAAGAAAACCACCCCATCCCCTTACTCAATTAGGCTTGGGCATTAATCCGTCAAGATTGGATTAAATATAACCCAACATCATCGACTTATAATTGGTAGAGTAAATATTATGAATCCATTTTCTCTCTCTTCGTTATTTCATACTAAGTGCTTTGTCATGACTGCATGAGCATGATGTCTCCTTAAGAGTGTTTGTATAGGAAATCACATCATAGAGACTGACACGAGACAACCTTACAATGCACTCGATATCAGTATTTGGCTTAGATGTCCGAAGTTTACTCAAATACACTTTTCTCATGGCCAATCTAATTCCTCTTGTAGGACATGTTTTATGTCTATTAACGTTGTATTCTAACAAGTTTCAAGTTTTCATATGTAGGAAAATCATTGATTGTGGTGAACATAATGATGCACAGCTTAATTGACTTTTTTTTTGGATAACATAGCTTAACTGACTTTTACTTATTAATATACATCAAACACATTTTTACCTTTCTCCCATGACATTTTCAAGTCATCAATCGAAGGTGCAAAGTAGAAATTGATATCATTTCTCAATTGTTTTGCTCCTAAAGTCATCATAGACAATATAATATAGTTGCATTTCAAGCATAATTAAAGAGGTAAGTTGTAAATCCCCGCTAGAACTTGTCATATGCACCATGTGTGCTATTAAGATCACTAAAGAATTAATTCCATCCATATAGAGTCCAAGCCAAAGGTTTCTTGGCTCAATAAATCATAATTTAGAAAACATTTGATATATTGTCTTTCATTGAGGAGAATTAACTGAGTGCCTAAGTTTCTTATAACATATTTTCTAATCAGCATGTCATATCAAGTTCTTTGCTTCTATTACATTAACAAACAAGTGCATAAATTGTGATATTATTGAAAAATATGACTCCGCCTCCAAAGAGGCCCTTTAGTTATGTCATCAATATACCATAACCAATGTCCTTCACTTTCTAATGTGACGTCTCATCCTACCATCTATTTCAGGTTGTTCAAAGCAAAATACTTCACCAACCAAAGCACCCATAGGAAGAACATTCTCAACACACATGGACCTAGAAAGGGAAGAGGCGAAAAGCAACTTTGTCAATCACCACAAAATCATCCCACAATTGCAAACTCAGTGTATTGTTGTCAATGGCCCTTGGCATCCCCAAAAGAACTCTTTCCTTTACCTCATGAGTAGAGTTAATCAAAACTAAAGGTATTAGAGATTTCAACACCATATCGATTGAATCTGCATCCTGACCTTCCTTTAAACCTTAACCATTCTGAATCACATTTAAAACATTCGAACAATTAATTTGATTTCTTGAAAGGATTTCCAATCAAAGCACCACCACTAGATCGATCACTTTTCTTTTTTAGGAGTTTTCATATTAAATCAATCTTCTTCTTGGAGCACCAAGAGCTCCCCTCCTCACCGTCCATGCGTCGACCCCCTTTCCTCTGTGTTCTTCAAAGACCTACTAGAAACAAAGATACAGAAAAAGTAAAATATGGAGAAGAGAGAGAGTGAGAGAGAGAGAGAGAGGAAAGAAAGGAACACTTGGAGCAATCTCACCGTGGGTAATGGACGGCACTCCCACACAAAGAGGCTTCATATAGAGAGAGCACCTCATTTCCCCATTTGGAGGTTTAAGTTGGCAAAATTTTGTAACAAAACAAGCCCTTCTTTTCTTATGGGTGGCCATGATGAAGCACCAGCCCAAGAGAGTTGTCGCCATAAAAAAGCTCTAAAGTTTTGGGGAAATTGATATTTGTTTCATTTCCTCTAGCACAATCCATTAGGGCATTCATTTGGACCTTTTTTGTTTTAAAAAAAATAATATATGTTATTGCATGACCCATCTTACGTGTGAATATGCCGAGTTACAAAATGAGTGTTGATATCATTCAAGGTTTGTCATAATAACTTCACCTAATTGCTAGATCTAAGGTAAAGAGAACACTATTCAGCTCAAAAAAAGGTACAGAGAACACAAAAATGAGGGTAAAATTTTTCGGACTGCGAATTCCTTGCAGAGAAATATGCGTATTATCAATAATCTCGATCACTATAAAATAATATATAGCTAAATTGGTGTAAAAAATTATTTTGAAGTAAAATAAAATAATTTTACATTCTTTTTAACACTCAAAATAAATATAATAGAATTTATTTATATATTATGATAGATTTATCAGTTCAGAAAACTGGAAGTATTGCAATGAATAAGAATAGAGGGATTATAAAATTAAAAAATTTATCGGCAGTCGGCTTCAATCTAAATAAACATTGGATTAGAAATTGTACATTTGTGTGTGTGTCTGTGTTGGAGACTTTTTTTTTGTTCAATGAAAGGTGTTGATAACTTCTTGAAAAGGGTTACCAAACTTTGTTTTCAGCCCAAGGGCTTGTTTAATTTAATTGGTGGGGTTGCTTAATTTAAGCAAACTATCCTTTTCAAGTGATTATTATATATGGATTGCTCTTTTGCTAACCAAATTGAATTCTTCATTAACTAAAATGATAGCAACTGTTTGGTAATGGGAAGTTAAATATTTTAATATATAGTCTATTTGAAAATGGTCGAATTATACTCAATGTGCACGCTATCTTGTGACTAAAATCACTCCTATATAGTAATACTTTTGTATGTTTTAAAATTAAACAAGTAATAAAATCGTTAATGTTTAAAAAATTTATAGCAAAAAAAGTTTAAAAATATACTCCTTCGGTCCTTAATATAAAACCTATTTAACTAATTTGATTAGATTAAGAAAGTTAGGTAAGTTAGTTAATTATAATAAATATGACATGTTTTCCTAAAATACCTTAATCATCTCATATATCCTCCTCCCTCCCTCCCTCTTATACTTAATTATGGTCGAGGGAGTATCAATAAAAATAATTTGAGAAAAATTGATAGATATAAGAAATAAGTCTTATATCTATGAGCAAAATTAATTCCACAATTATGTCTTATATTAAGGACCGGAGAAGTATATTATTTGGGACATTATTGACTTTTTGAATTAAATTCAATTGATGCTTTAATTTTTCCTTAATTCTCTTGATCCTTATAGATTTTTAATAATGAGGATCCTTCACAGATGAAAAGCTTGATTATACTTGAGATCCTTGGTACAAAAAATTAAAAAAAAAAAAACTGTCAAAAAATAATAATTTAAGAATAACAGTATAAAATCTACATTTTTCTTTATCAAAAGAAGTTTATCATTCTGTTCTTTCGCATTAAAAGTTACTTAAATGTTGTAATAATTGAAACGAACTATATGACGGTGTGAATTGGTATAGTTTGCCCTGAAATTATTGTGACTAAAATATCAACCTCAAATATTAATGAAATGAAAATCCCAATTAATTAAATGGCCACGCTTATAACATATATGAGAAAACCACTCGAAAATAGTTCTGATGACAAAAAAAAAAAATGAAATGAATTAGGGGTAGAGATTCATGGTTTAAACTACCCTCATGTGACAAAAAAAATGTATGAAAACATATTTAATTTTAATCAAATGGAAAAAGCACCTTTATAATTTTTTTTACCCTGACAAAGCACCTATAATTCACATGTAACATTTATGAAAAGCATTCTATATTTATTTAAAAAAGGACAAATTGTGAAATACTTAGTATATCTAGTAATTACAATTCATTTTTGGAAAAAAAAATTTTTAATTCTCATACAATAAATAGTTTCTACCAAATTTTACCATAAAAAGAAAAGCACAGTTTGCCGAGGACCTTCAAACTTCATAGGATTCATCATTCTCCAAATAAAAAATAAAAATGGAAAAAAATATTTTTTTTGGGTGTAAAATAAATGAAAAATTATTGAAGAAGGTATTATTGAGGCCTAGAGGGCCCCAAATGGACGATCTTCCTTGTTTGTAGCATGAGAATATTTTAAGCAAAGGAAGACCAAAAAGAGAAACTGGTCCCACATCATGCTTATCGTCTCCAAAATTATTATTTTTTTTTATACATTGAAATCAAAATAATGTCCTATGCACCTTCCTAATCCTAACCGTTCATCATGAACATCGTTTTGTTTTATAATTTATATTCACAATTTTTTAAAATTATAAAATAATTTTAGTTTAAGATGTATACAGTATACTACTAGAGCTGGGAAAACGGGCTGAGCCCATCGGGCCGGCCTTTTAGGCCCTGAAATTATGAGGGTCGGGCTTGATATTTTCTCTTAAAATGAAACATAAGCCCTGGAGGGCTGGCCCTGGAGGGGCGAGGGCTTTAAAAGGGCCGGCCCTTTTAAGCCCCTTTATATTTTTTTTATTTTTAATTTTTTTTATATAATATTAATGTTATTAATTTTTTTACATGTTAATAATATTTCAAATATTTGAGTATTTTATCATTTTAAAAGTAAATTTAGTTTAGATAATAATTTATCCAATTAAATTGTTAAAAAATGAGTTAATTTGGACTTTAATAATGATTTTGATTTATATTATATGCGTTGATATTTTTAAACTATATATATATATTGATAATAGAATATTTTTATACTTATATAAACTTGTGATTCTATAATTTGAATTAGAAATTCATGAGTTTTAACAGCAATGTTTCTCACATTAAAGTAAAAAAATAGTTAGATTGCAAAATTTAAAAATAAAATTCTTATAAAGAAGAAAAACTTGATATTTTTGTTACGAAAGAAAAGTATACTTATGAAGAAAAGTAATTAATTATAGTGATGATGAAGTTTCAAAAGATTAATAATAGTGTTTATTTATTGCACAATTGCATTATAGATAAAACTTTTAGATGTTGTTATCTTGTTAATGAATGTTTTAGATGTTCTTAGATGTTGATGAATATTTATATATGATGATATTTTATACGTGACTTAATTTATTCATATTTATGTCTTTTATTAATAATTTCATTGATTTATTTTTATAAAAAATATGATAAATATAAAAAAATAGTATTTTTCTTAAACGGGCCAAAAGCCCGCGGGCCGGCCCTGGCCCTGTAGCTTAAGGGCCGGGCCTAACAAATTGGAGTATTTTTAAAATTCCAGCCCTGAAGGGCCGGCCTTTTAAGCTCGCCAGCCCTGAAGGGCCGGCCCTGATTCCCGGCTCTATATACTACATCTATATATTTTGTCTATAATATTTTTTTTTTCTTGAAATAATTTTTATAGTTATTATACATGTTAAGAAGTTATTATCGATAAATAATTTAAATGCACGTAATTAATAAGATTATTTTAGAAAAGAATATATGTTTATTACAAATAATTAATTTAATTAATTTTTTAATATTTACAAATTAATTATTTAGCCTTTATATTAATGACCAAATGGTATATTATTAGAATAGATTTTTGATAAATTAGAAAATCTACAAATTTATTCAAATCCGTGGGATATTATCTTAATATTAAATACTACATTTGGTCTTTAATATAAAAATTAGTTAACTAATTTAAATAAATTAAAAAAATTAGTTAAATTAATTATTTGTAATAAATAGATGTTATTTTTCTTAAAATATTATTGTTAATCAAATATTATTTGATGAAATATTTAACATATACAACTATTATAAAGACTACCTTAAAAATAGATAAACATGAAAAACAAAGTGAAATTAAGATCAAATTAAAAATCAGACTAACTCTTATATTAAATACATGAAGTAGTGTAAAATTTAAGAATAAATTATCCTAATCCATAGAGGGGTAAAAAAACAAATGGACGGTGAAGATTATTGACGTGTTGGAGTGCTGATACGGGAGCGGAACAGTGGAGCACAACCCCAATGAGGACCGCCTTCGATCTACTTGGTAGTCCCATTTATGGCGTCGTAGACTTTGTTAAAGTTAGCCAAACAGAAGTGTACTTGGGGGAATGCGAGATTCCAAAAAACTTAGTGAGAAATAGGTAAATGACGAAAGTGTCCCTACGTCGAAGCAGACAAAGAGTAGGTACGATCGACTACGAAGTTGACCCGCTTCCTCTCTTTTCCTCGCCTTTTCCTTTTGTTCTTTTGCTGCCCCTTTTCCCACTTCCACCTTTCTTTTTAACTTTTTACTGTTTTCACTTGCTACTATTGTCGCTCTAATCTGACATCTGTCCAATCTCCCACTCTCACAACCGCGCGTGCATACCCTCGCTGTCCTATCCATGGACAGTATTACCCCATGCAACACGAGACTTGGAATTTTAGAAAGGTCAAAATAATTTTTTATCTTTTAAATTTGTTTTTATTTGGGTTTTTTTAAGTTTTAAATGATAAGTTTTAGTCTCTCAAATTTCTTTTCGTCTAAAATATTGAAACCTATAATTTAATAAAAATTTAGACTATCTTACTTCTTAAAGAATCAAAACTTATAATATGAAATTTGATAGATTAAAACCAAAATGAGTATAAATTTAAGGAACCAAATATTATATTGATTCTAAATTTGAGAATAGAAATTTATAGCTAAGCTCCTTTTGGAGGTATCACTCTCTTTCCTATTATAAAGAATTTGGAAAAACCATTTTCAAGATATATATATATATTTTTTTTTTTGAGCGAGCATTTCAAAGAAGGTGACAAGATGAGAATTTTAGTTTCTTGAGCCACACAAGTGGTGGTATATGGATAAGACTGAAAAAGTAATGACACAGGTGTAATTGGTTGAGATGGACCAAATGTAGGAATCCATTCTTCAGAAGGAAGAATATCAGGCTTTATAATAGTTTTTGCAAACTCCAGTATCTATACAACCAATAACAGAAATTAGTTTTCATATTTCCCTAGAAGGATATGGATTTTGACATTTGGTCTGGGAATGACTTTATCATGTTCTGGCTGAGAAGAAAGAGAACTAAGAGATCCTGGAGAAGACTGATTATGTTGTAAGGTATATATAGGTTGTTCAAGGGAGTATTAATATCCTTGGTGATCATCATCTTTTTGAGATAAAGATTTAGAATCAGTTTCTTTATCTTCAGAGAAAGGAAGAACATATTTTGTTCCTTCATCTTAAGCATCCTGTTCTTCAATAATAGATTCAATATCTTCATCCTCATTGATTATTAGAGCAGTCTGTAAGTGCTACAACATCTTCATATCTCTTTTTGTCTTGTTCGAAATTTTTTTTTTGGCAAAATGTCCTTTATTTCTGCATAAGTAGCATCTATCAAACTTCTTTGAATGAGGCCGCGCTTCTTGAAGTATCTTAGAAAAGGCTTCTTAGATCTTCTTTCAGAATATGAGCCTTTTGGACATCTGAAATGAAGATAATGAGATTTCTCTTGGTAGAACAAGAGCAATCTTTATGATCTTTGTGTTTTATCTTCAGACAAGGCTTCTTGCAAGCAGGCTTCAATTTTGATTGTCCTTTCAGCATTTTTTTTGAAAAACTTTTGTTGTTCACAGAACTTATCCACAGTTGCTAATGATAACTAGTAGATTTTTCCTATAGATACGTCAGTCATATTTCTATAGAACACATTGATAGCCCTATGAAGTTTTGGTTGCAGCTTATCTGGAAGAGAGGCAATAAAAGTATGCCTGAGATTAACATCATTGGCTCCTCCTAGCATATAATATTTTTCATACATTCTCTAGAAGTGTTTCTGTAAATCTCTTTTATCCAGAGAACAACACTTCATCTCAAAGTATTCTTGACAATGTCTTTTATCAATAATTTGGAAATCACCAATAAATTCTTTGTGAATAAGTCCCAAGAGAGTCCTTGCATTATTGACTCTGGCTATCACAATTTTCTGATAGTCACTGAGGCTTTGAAACCATACTCTTAATGTTCCCGTTAGTCTTGAGAGAAATTATGTGAGAACTTCTTTAAGATTTGTATCATGCCTAGCAAGCTACAAATCGATCCATGTTCCAAACTCATGGAATCTATGTCTCCATTTTTCTGGAGGAAGGTCATCAAAAGTGAACCATAGACCTGTAGTTGGCTTGTAATATGTTCTTCTTGGCTCAGATGGTTTTGAGACAAATGATTCTCTGTCAGAGCGATCTTCAATTGGCACTACTGGCTCCTTTATGCTAACAGTGCTAATAAAGCAAAGTTATAAGGGCTAATGATATTAGTAGAACAAAATTAAAGAATTTAGTTAAGAGATAACACAGGTAGAAAATTAAAAATTAGAGAAGAATATAAGCATCTGCAACTGCAAGATCATTTTCCTTGAGCACATTGTATATACTACATTAGTGTTTCTTATTACAACTCATTAAGTAGATTTCAATCACTTTTTTTCCTCAAAATTGCCCTATTTGATGCTTCATGAAATCTTCCTTTTCTTCCTTCTTAAGTTTACTTCATGGTTTTAAATAAGAGTAAATTCAATTTTTTTTTAAAAAAAATTTAATGATTTAACTACCTTTTTTGTTTTAATGATATGTTTAGAAATCCCTTATAATAGAAGTCGGAGTGGTAGTTGTTCAGTAACCGCTAATAGTCAAAGTCACAAGTTTAATTTTATCTACAACGCCAATTCTTTTAAGAAAAAATCACTATGTTGCCTTGATCTTAAAAAGGGAACTATTTTTGTCTGTTGGAATCAAAACAGACAGAAATAGTCTTATATATTCTTCTGTTTTGGCTCCTCCATACTAACAAAAGAAATTAATTCCCTTTTCTCGTCTGCTGGGAACAGACAAATAAGTACCTATTACTTATGTCTCTTTTATCAACGTCTTTTTCTAAATAAACAAAAAAAAAGTGTAGCATATGCCTTTTTGTGTAGTTCACTTTGGCGAAGGGCACCCGTTGCCATGGCAAAATGCTTGAAATAGTGTTTCGCTAAGCATCTTCACCGTTGCGAATGGTCAAAAAATTTTAAATTTGAGACTGGGGCCATGTCATTACTTTACTTTGTTAAGAGTAAGGGTTTTTGCTCTGCTAGGGTTTTCTCAAAGCAATCCTTTGAGAAGTTTATCAACTCCAGAAATAATGGTAAACGATCCCAACCTTTTTGTGTGGTTTCTAACTCTCTTCCTTTTCACTTCTCCTCACCTAGCTAGGGTTTTTCTATCTTCTTGATAATTTCTTAGCAGTTCTCTAACTCCATGATCTGACTTAGAGTAATAGTGCAAATTCATGAAATGTCAAAGTGTGCTTTGGATAGCCTCTGCAACTATTTTGGGAATCCAGGTAACACGAATTCTTATTCGTGTCTCCTACTGGCTCCTCTAAGAGGGCCTTGGATTAAAGAGTAGCATTTAGAATAAGTTTTAAATGATTTGGAATAGAAAAATTGAATAGAAAATTGTTGAAATTGCTGATTGTATTTAGAGTTTAGTTTGGTATGACTGGTTTTGTGCAAACATTGAATTTCTAGAACTCTAGGACTGGACAGAAGCTTTAAAATCAAATTTCTAAAATTTCATTTGTCTCTGTTGTGAACTATTGGTTTCATTGTAGCAAAGCACAGGTTTTTGCCTTGGCGAGACGTTTTTCTTGCCATGGCAAAGGAAAAAAGGTTCACCATGGAGAAGTGCCCATGTTGCTGTCGTTTGAATTTTTTCTCCTGATTTGTAATTTGAAACTCATGAACAAAAGAAGTATGACGTGTTAGTGCATGTTTATAACTTACTATTGTTATTTCAGGTGAATTAAACCATGTCGATTTTGTACACCTGGTGATAATTGTTATAGAATGAGAAATACTATGATTATGTAATATGGATTAGATTGTAATAAGGGGGATGATATTAATGGGAGTTTGAATTAACCATATGGTTCGTCTCCCTAGAGCGCACTATTATTGGCACTTTAGAGAGGGTAGCACATCCTCATGTGCTACATTCTGGGAGTATCCCCAGACATTATACCACGAGGACAGCATACCTGCTAGGATATTAGGTAATAAACCCCTTGGAGAAGCATACCCGTTTCTTGGAAGAGTCCATGGCCCACGTGTGCTTTGTCAACTATAACTGATACGCATCATCCGTGCGGGAAGTTCGTAGGAATCACCAGTCACATGGTAGGACTCCACCTGTGAGTTCAAGTTTGTAGGTATAAGGAGGATATAAAGTAGAAATTGAACATTGATTAATGAACAATGAATGATGCTTGAAGCATGTTATTTGTTGATCGTTTCTCTTAGTTCATTTGATGTGTTACTTGTTTACCTATTGTGGAACATGAACTTGTTTGGTGAGTACTGTAACTGCTAGTCCCACCAGACACCTCTTAGGGGTGTTAGTAGGTGAGGTTAATATGAATTTATGTTACTTTTACAAGTGAGACTAGCAGAGAAGGCGTAGCGAGGAAGGAAACAGAAGTGTGAGGTCACCTACTGGGGTGACCACAGTCAAAACTCTTTTAATTATGTTCTGTTCATTTATTTACTTGCCCCCTTGGATAAGCATTTATTTATTGTTAGATTGTCATGTTTTAGTTTGGATTGTTATGATTTGGCCGTGTGGACAATTGTTTTACTTTGGTTTTCAAGTTTCCTCTTTTGAGAAGCCTATAGGCTAGGGACTACACTCTGGATTTTGTAATTATGTTTTGCTAAATAAGTGGACCTGATAGTTATTGCTTTATTTTTGTTATGGTCAATTATATTCTGTGTTAATCAAGTACCAGGCATTTCTTTTATAACCATGTCTAACATGGTTATGCTCTTGAGGTGAGCGGATTTCTTTTTATAACCATGATATATGATTCTGTTGATAATAAGTTTGTTCTTTTATATCGTGGTTATGCCCAAAGTTTAGCCTTTGATGCTAACTATGGTAAGGTTTTCGTTGGGGTGTTATAAAAAGCCTCCAGAACAAACGAAAATAACTCATTTTGTAATAGTGGGGAAGGCAACAGAATTGTTCTTTGGTGCTTCACCATGTTGATCACGTGAGCACAAGTGGATTTTACCCATTAGTGTCAATTAGATAGTCTGTAGACTTTTGTTGCTCAACATGATGCTTTTGGACTAATAAGTTTCATGTTACATCAATTTGAACTTGCTCGATCTATTTAATTGTGTCAGGATGACTTTCAAAGAAAATGATGATGGAGAAGAATGATTGAGTTCAGAGTTTAAATAAATAGTAACGAGATATGATGACCTTTGAACTTAAGACATGTTGCTTTAGGCGAATGAAATAGATAGAGTCATCTCTTCAGTTTTCTAATAAAAGTATTAATATATCTACACCGATTCTTTAATACTAGTATAGCCAATGTACATAACCATTATTTACAGCCATCGCAAGAACATCTGCTATAAATAATGACAGTTATACCATATATTTATTAAGCCAATGTAAAAATTATTCTATTATTTACAAAAATGGCACTGTTTCATTTATTACACCATTTTCACAACAACTAGTGTAGATAAGTTGGCTTTGAAGGCGTTTTCCTAGTAGTAAAAGTTGACTATATAAATTTGACAATGTTATTATATTTTATCAACAACTAAATATAACACATTTATTATTGTAATAAGGATTTTATCAGGATTATAAAAAAAACAGAAGAAGATAAATACAAAAACCTTGGGTTCCCCGATTCAACTTTTCGTGTTTTAAAAGTTAATGTTGCATGAAGAGTTTGATCATGACTAATGACTATTTGGAAGAGTGGTCAGTTTTCACAGATCCACAAATATAAATAAACCGTTTAGACAGCTTCAAATTTTGGTCGTTTTATTCTTCATACCTACCACTAATTAATTCCCACTATATATTACTATCATACACATCATTCTCCCACGATAATAATTAGTTAGGTGTGAGTCCTGTACATTACATACTATAGTTTAAGATAAATCACCTTGACTACGAATATTATTCATAATTTACAGGTTATAGTATAGGTTTGATCCTTTTAGCTTATATCAAGTTTTATTTTAATCTCTTAAGTTTTAAAAATAAATTTTCAGTCTTTTAATCTTAACGATTCGTTTGTCTCATTTAACCAAAAAAAAAAAAAAAGCTAACTCAACAAATTTAAATACTGACTTTACAATTAAATATTGACAAAGCATGTTTTAAATTTTATTAACATAATCATTTTTATAAATTTGCAAACTTTTAATATTTTATCAGACATCTAATTATTTAAATGTTTAAATCTTAAAATATAAATATGATTATATTAAATAACTGAAATTTAAAGTATGCTTTGTTAGCATTTACTTACAGAGCCGGCATTTTCCATCAAAAGAGACTACTAGTGTTAAAATGCAAGGATTACAAATACACTTCAAAAACTTGAAATACTAAATTAAAACTTGAGGAAAATTTAGGGAAACAAACTTATACTCTACTCTAATCATTTGTAATAATGTGATTATAAAGTTTACATTGTATATAGTTTGATATGTTGATTTAGATACTCTGTTCATTTACATACTATAACAATTATTTGGTACTACTTCCGATCTTTAATATAAGAGCTAGTTTAACTTTCAATTTAGTTCTAAATATAAGATTCTAATTCATTTTGTCTCTTATATTTAATCTTTTTTTCAAAGTAGTTTTTGTAGCAGTTACATATGTTAAAGATTTAATGAAATGATACTTTTAGCTAATATACATGATTAATAAAGGTATTCTAAAAAAAAATAATACATATTTATTATAAATAATTAACTTAACAAATATTCTTAATCTACTCAAATTACTCAATTAACTCTTATATTAAGTACGGAGGGGGTAACTACATGATGGAGTCGCACGTGTATTGAATGAACTGCGATCGATCTGGCATTCTATAAATTTACTCCATTCCATTCAAAATTTAAGGCACATCTAACTAATTTTACACACTGAAGGGGAAAAAAAAGTTAAAAGTTGATTATAAATTTGTTAAATTTATAAAAAAAATTATAATTCATTTTAGTATTACCCCTATGATTTTTATCATCCTTCACCCGATGAATTGAACTTTGCACACCCATAATGACAGACAAATCGAACTTGCGATCTCGTGCATAAAAAGACTTGAGGTTAACAAGTTATTTCACTAGTAGCGCTATTTGTTGTACTTGGATAAGGTTCTAAACTCAAATTTAATGCTAACATATTTATAAGCGTGTTTAATTGTATAAAATTAAAAGAAAAAACCTAAAAGAGGTGTTTGTATTATTGGATCAAAAGGCCCCGCAATACTTTCCCTTTTGAGTACACAAAATTCTTACATTTAACGTATTTTTAAATGCATCAAAGGATGAAATATAAAAGAAAAAATAATAATAATACAACAACAACAAAAATTATACAAAAATAAATTCAATTTTGGATTGGAAAAAACTTTGATTTTTTTAGGTGGAAGAAGGATATTCTCAAGTTACATTAGACTTTAAGTTAATCTCTTTCAAGTTGGGAGCGGTTAAAAAATAACTCTCCCAACAAGTACACTTCTCAAATTTGAATTTTTGTTCTTCTTTTTAGAGGGTGAGACTGTTACCACATCAATTAATAGCTTGTTGGTGAAAAGGAAAAAAAACTTTCATTTTAGACGGCAAAGAGTGATACGTTTATAAAAATTTATAGGAATTTTTGAAGAACATGTTCTAGGCTCTCTGTTTTTTTATTTTTTTGGTATGAACATTGAAAGCGGTTGAATGGAAAAGGCCAGCATATGATCCGACAACCAAACGATATACAAAGAATAAGTTTGTTGGACGCTTGTGACCAAAAAAATAAAAGTTTGATGGAAGCATAATTAGAGTTAAAACAATAGTAGAGGATATAAAAGCTGGCGCAGTCAAACATTGGTTAGGTGACAACAACCATATATATATATGTATATATATATATTATATTTTAATTTTGTCTCTTAATTTTATAAAATATATGTTTAGTTTGTTAATCTTAAAATTGTTAATAAAAAAATAATGATATTGAAGTCTTGAATATTAATATCAAATGCTAACATATTAAGTTTAAGTTTCAAAACAACCACAATTGTTACAAAAAAATTATCATTTAAGATTAATAATTTTAGGGTTAAAGGATTAAATATATATATTTTAAAATTAAATAATCAAATTGAAACCTTATAAAAAATTAAAGGGTCAAATGCGCATTTATTCATTACAACAAGTGAAACTTAAGAAATAGAATGAATTTTTATTGTGATGGCAAAAACAATCATGAATTTTTATTGTAAATAAAAAGAAATTAGTTTCCAGCAGACTCATCGGTGCCAAACTGTATTTCTTATTATTATGTAATTTTTTTATTAGTTTAGCCAGTTTTGATGGAATCAATCAGACCGAAATCATAATTAATTTACCAATTCTTTGATGTGACTGATCCCATTGCTTTCTTTTTTTTAATCACGATTAAGAATTAACCATTTTTTGGACAGCGTATAAAAATTTACTAATTAACTAATCTTTTAAATTGTGCATATGGATTGCATGTGCCACCGAATTCACTTCTCTAATAAAAAATTGAGGATTTAAATAAAAAAACTTAGTTCAAATTCTTTATATCTATTATGTCGAGTCTTTCAATCATATATGATTATATTTGCTCATTTGTTTTCATGTAGATTTATAATTAACTGCTAGTTAAAATTTAAAAAATAGAGCACATATTCATGTATGATTGGAGAACTTAATATAATTGATATAAGAAAATTGATGTAAGTATTTTCCTTAATCTAAATTATAAAAGCCACTAATTAATTAAGCTAATCTGTCTTCTTGTCTCCCCCACTTTCAAGTCTGATTGTTGACGCAACTCTTTATAACATGAATTGACTAAAATCACGCTATAATAAACATGTTACTTCAAAAGTCTTTAAAACTTTTCACATGGTATCTCCTTATTAACACTATATTAATTGCTCCTTCCTATTCTTATCACATGAACTTCATATGTTTTATAATATAACATGTTTTGTCTAAATTAGTAATAAAATTTTCACCTATTACCTTAACTAGTTACAGAAGTTATTGTATAATAAAATTTGTTTAAAAATTATTTTCGTACAAAAAATTAATGGGTTATTATTGGATTCTGAAAATTCAATGAGAGCTAAGGCCATTATTGTGATCCCAAAAGAGCTTAATAAAGAAATCAAATTGTGCGTTCTCATATATTATGAGATTCAATAATCTTTATCAACTGAAGGTAACTTGATTAATTGTCTCTTATAATAAGAGATGGACGGAGCATTAAAGAATGCTGCATAACAAAAATTTTACATAAAAATCAATGAATCATTAATTATTAAATTGAAGAATGAAAAATTTGGTTAATAAATCAAATCTAGGAGGCTTCTTTGAAGTCAGAAGACTCACATATCCTCTGAAATAATTGGAATAAAAATATTTAAATCAAGTAAAATGAATTCGACCTTTTTTATTTAAAAATGAAGCGTTTCAATGATGTGAAATTTTTTTAAAAAAATTTATATTTATAGTTACTCTTAATTAAATGTAACAATACTTAAATCTAAGCTACATATATTAGATAATTAGATAGAAATATGGTCGGTAATAGCTTCTTGGTTGTAAGCCACATAAACTATCACATATCACAGTTGGTGGTTAATAATATAATCAAGAATTAATTAAGCCACAAATCTATCAATAAAATATTCTTTTATGGGCATATGACATGTATAAAATTTTATAGAATACAACAATACACATCAACCTTCTCAAATGAAGCAAAATGCCACGTCTATTAAATGTATTCCTCGGGTACTAAATATAAGATTCTTATACTAGTATGTATAAGGGTTTTATATTTAGAACCGGAGGAATAGTTAATATTAATTACATATGAAAAGCAGCCAGTCGGCCACCATACTGAAGTAACAGACATAAGCTATAAAAAATGGACAATAACATTTTTGTTCCATTTAAAAACATTTGTGTGCACTATTACACCCAAGAAAATTTTATGACATTAGATGCGTATCAATATATGGGAGAATATCTCATGAGTAGATGTGCATATTAATCCTATAATAAATTAAGTAAAGTGAATTCTAACTATTAATTAATTAACCCATGGCTACAAGAAAACATCAATAATTAGTTTTTACTGTTGTAAAGTTCGACTAAATTAATTTAGTTTAAAAAAAGCTAAAAAGGGGGGCAATGACATCGAATTAAATTAAACCCATTTAACATATGATTATAAATGTGTAGTACTACCTCCAGTCCTTAATCTAAGAATTTATTTGAATTTTATTTTAGTCCTAAATATAAGATCCCAATCCACTTTATCTCTCATATTTATCTATTTTTTTCAAGGCAGTCATGGTAATAATGATAGTTTTAGTCAATATACTTTATTAATAAGGATATTTTAGAAAAAATAATAAATATTTATTATAAATAACTAATTTAACTATTTTTTTCAATCTACTAAAATAGTTCTTGTATTAAGTCTTATATTAAGAATTGAAAGTAGTATTAGCTTCCAAATATAATTACGTAAATGAAAAGGAGAAAAGGGCGAAGGAGAAAAAAAGGGGAAGGGGGGTTTGTTGGGTAGCTAGAGAATCTACATAGGAAGGAATTGCGTGGAGGAGAGGGCGGAAGGGGCAGAGCGTGGCGTGAGCAATGAAAGCTACTGCCACACCGTCCGTCCCATTCCCATTCATTCAATTCCCATTTTCATATGCCACTTCCCAACCCCACATAACGGACAAATTACTCCACTCCCACATCACAACAAACAAACACACCAATCTCTCTATTCATTATTAATTTACTTGTTCTTATCCTTGAAATAGAAGCCAGATAAATACTCATCTAGTCAAAAATATAGGATATTGTTAATCAGTTTACACAAATTTTAAAAAATATTAGTTTAAGTGATTACATGCATTTTAAATTGGTAAAATTTATGTATTCTATTCTTATTAAAGAATGTAATTGAAAATAATAAAATTATCTTTTAAATATGCTTTTATTATCTGTCATATTTTTCTCAATGTTTAATTTGCTATCTTTACCCCTTTTTTGCTTTTCCTAAACAAATTTTGTCACTTGGTTTTGTTAGCGTTGTTAGCCCTATAGGCTATAATTTTGATATGTTAGAACTTTTAATCCTTATATAAGAGCTAACAACGCTAACAAAACAAAATTAAAAATTTTAATTAAAAAATATAGGTATTAAATTAAAAAAAAATAGAGAAAAAGTATAGGTACTAAAAATTGTTTTTTAATTAATTAATTAAATTATTAGTAAAAGATGTGTATTGATTTTTCTAAAACATCGTTTTAATTTACCAAAATAAATATCATGCTTTGTAATTTGTATCGGAGTTACTCTTTCAATGGCAATCTTTTAATATATATAGTCAACAAGAATAATTTAAAAAAATTATAGATTTAAGAGACAAAATAAATTAAAATCTTATACTTACTCTGTTTCTTTTTATAAGAAATAATATCTCTCATAGTAATATTTTTAAATATAAAAAAAAATTTTTTTATCTGAAATTTTAAACCAGTCTTTTTAATTTTATCCCATTAAGTATATATTATTTTTTATCTCACTGTAATAAATTTTAACCCATTATTTCTCATGTATTGTTTTTACAAATAGTAATATAATTAAAAAGGCATGTATATATTACACATATATTGTTTCTAACTAAATTTGTTAAATGTTTTTAATAACGTGATTTAGGAGGTGTTTGGATAATTTAAGAAGTGCTTTTTAAAAGAACTTTTTCATAAATCAAAGTAAACTCATCCACATATTTACTTAATATACCATAAAAATACTTTTAAAATTATAATTTTTTTCTATCCAAATACTCTCTTAATAATTTTTTTGGGTTAATATAATTTTTGGCTTCTCAAGTTTGTCTTCATTTTGGTTTTGATCCCTCAAATTTCAACCCATAGGTTTTGGTCCCTGCAGGGGCAAAATGGTTCTAGTTTTTATTAGGTTATAAGGACTAATGTTTTAAATAAAAAAAACTTGAGGGACCAAAACCTATAATTTAAAATTTGAGAGACTAAAATCAAATTAAAGATAAATTTGAGGGACCAAAGATATTAACCCGTGTATTTTTAATAACAATGGAAGAAGTGAATATTAAATAATAATAGTAGTACCAATAGGAACCAAAAATTAAACAGCCAGCTATCCGGGACATAATTGTCTTTTTCCCTCTGGCTAGCCCCTTCTTCTTCTTCTTTTAAGGTTCTCTCTCTCTCTCTGGGTCTGCCTGCCTGCTCTAACTGAAAACGACTGCAAGCAACCTGTGGTCTACCTGTGTTATATGTATGTGTGTCTGTATCCTCTTCTCTTTCCTCTCCTTTTTCCTTTTTGCCAACTTGATTACTAACTCCATGTCCAAAAAAAAAACTTGTTTATTAACTATTTGTTATTCTTGAAAATTAAAACTCTTACTCTTTTAAGAAATTATAAAACAAATTAATTCAACACATTAAAATTTCCTATTTATGAGTGACTATAAATATTTTAATTATATTTGGAAAGTCTATGTTTTAAAAAAAAAAGAATCATAAAATCATATCCAATAACTACTTTCTAAACTTTTAAACCTTAATTTAGTCAAAAAATTATAAAACTTAAAAAGTCTAATAATACTTTTAATTTATTATTTTTAAAAAAAAAGATATCAGGATGTTACACCGACTCAAACCCGCTGCTGCAGCAGATTTCTCTATATAAACTCTTCTCCGTCCCCCCTTCCTCTTTCTCTCTCTCTCTTTCTCCCCTCCTTCATTCCAGATTTTCTCTTCTCATTCCACAGTTTGCTTTCTTTGGCCGGGGCTTCCATTTCTCTCTCTTCCTTCTTCCAAATCGATCCAAATCCTTCATCTCTTCTCTCTATCTTCTCTCTCTTTTCCTGCTTCTGGTAGTGTTTAGTCACTCTCTCCGTGTGTGTTCTGGGCGCACAACAATGGTGGATCTTCAAACTGTTTGCTGCATGTGCGGCGACGTCGGCTTCCCGGACAAGCTTTTCCGATGCAGAAAATGCCGAAATCGCTTCCAACACTCGTATGTTCTTCGATGTCTCTTCTCCTTTTGGTCTCGTTCTCTCTATATCTCTAATTTGATTCAGCCTTGTAGCTTAATCTTTTTTCTTCTTGTTTCTATCGAAGAGACAAAGACGGACGATATGATGATCACTGTTGAATGATTACTATTTCATGGATGAATTGAACTTAAAGTTCGATTTGATTTACTGAATCGATTTGTTAATCGATGTTCGTCGCAGGTATTGTAGTAACTATTACGGCGAATTACCTGAGATCGAACTGTGCGATTGGTGCCAAAGCGAAGAGAAGAACTTCAGACATAGTAAGAAGTCGGCCGCCGCCTCCGCCGGGAGCATCGACGTGGGTTCCACCAACCGGTCAGAATATTCCGGCAGCGAGAGAATCAAGCAGCATCATGATCGTGAAGAGGGCGGCTGCTCCGATAAGGGGAAGAGCCCGACGCCGTCGCCGAGACCCACCACCCGCAGGTACAAGCTTCTCAAGGATGTTATGTGTTAGGAAAACAAGATCAGAGAGTGAAAGATGAAAACTATAAGGTACCAAAATCAGGAAGAAGATGATGAAGAAGAAGAAAACTAATATATATATATAGGTGACTTTTTAATCTCTGCAAATGTGATGTTTAGCTTTGTTAATATGGTTAGCTTAATGTCCAAGAGTATGTCTCTCTGTGTGCGCGCTATGAGTGTTATTAGCTCCTTGTCTGTGTGTTTTTGAGTGGCTTTCCCAGTAATAAAAACTATGTTGCTTTTTTCCACTAGCTATCTCTCTTTATATAAATATATATAATATTTTATTCTATAGTTATATAGTTATGTTCCTAGATTAGGAGAGAAAATGGATTCACACCTTAGTATATATTTCTATCTGAATACATCTCATGCAGTAAAATAAGATGATTCGGACATATGTATATGTCATGAGTTTCACATCTTTCTTATTTGTGCCTAATAAGTGTGGTTGTTTCTTTGACCACATAAAATCATGTTTAAGCACAAAGAAATAAACTAGCTTGTGTTTCACACTTTCTTAGTTTTAATTTTTTAAATCATGGGTCTGGTCTGGGTTTAATTAATTTGCATGCTACATGTGATTTGTTAACTAGGTTTCGTGCATGAAATATTTGAACAGATTAATGACTTTTAATATATATATATATATATATATAGATATATAGAATCCTAAACGGGGACGCAAGCTAAGGGTTAATTAAAACCCATGTATAAATTTTGAACAAATAAGGATTATTGGGGTCCTGTTTAGACAAAAAGTACATAGTGATAATACAAGTGGATTATAAGTTTGATTTGCTTTCTCCTAGACTTCGCCTCTCTTCGTCAGATATTATATGACTATCGACTCACAGCAAGTTACATGGTTAAGACAGCCTCAGGATATAGGTGAGATTGAACTAAGATCTCCCATTCATGAGAAAAAGTTTTCGTACTACTAGGTTACAAAGTTATTGGCGTTAAATATTTTTATATATAGCGGCATAGATGATGAGGCATACGGTTGATATCTTACTTTGGGATTATATATATTTATAATTTTTATTTGAACTATAATATTCGATTATTTTTATGAATATGAAAGATCTGGAGGGTTGGATGAGAAGCATATATATGTTTTTGTTATTTGTTTTGAGGGAAAAAAGGGAATTAAATAAATGTTATTATGTAAATGAATTGAGTGGAGGAGAAATGAATGCAAAAGTGTTGCTTTGAGGCCAAGGATTCATAGTACCTGAAGGGTCAGCTATAGCTGTTACAGATTCATTCAAGACCTTTATTTAATTGCTAGGCCCTGTCTATTATTGTCCATTTCTAACAATAAAAACCACAATCTTCTATTTAATTACTCCTCATTTTAATTTTCACTACTACTTCATCCTATTCTTTTATTTTAAAAAAATTATTCTTCATGTTTGGTTGCAATAATATATGAAAATAATTTTTATTCTGATTTTAGATTATGAACTCTATTTTAATTTTTTAATTAATTTCTAGGTCCTTTCTATTATTATTGTTATTTAAAAGTTAAAAATATTGTGACTCATTTTTTCCCCATATTTTCTACTATAATACGTGAAGGAACATGTCCAGTTTGATTCTTAAATTAGTAACTCTCGGTTTTAAAAAAAAAAACAAAAAACAAAAAAGTTAGATGCTTAGTAATTAATTTTGAGGATTAATGAAGTAAGTGATGGTGATGAGAAAGTAACAGTTAGGAGTTACGTAATTTTGTAGATCATTTCGTTTTTATTTAGAAAGAAAATGAAGAGGAAAAAGATTGGCGTTGATGTTAAGGTGAAGTGTGAAGTGGGTGGGTGTTTCTAGGCAGTCATTTAGGTGAGTATATATTACAGTATAGGTGAGACATTTTGGGATTTTTTTTTTATTAAACTACGGTTTTTTGTGAGAAAATAATAATAATAAAGAAAAAGAAAGAACAGAGAAGAAATTAGTAATATGGTGGTAGGAGGAAGAGAAGAGTGTTGACGGGTAGAATGAGAAGTATGTGAAAAGTAAAGAAGGCGATAAGGCTTCCTTGCCTGTAGCTGTTTTGGCCATTTATGAGAAACCAACAAACCTTAACCCTTTTCCTTTCTTTCTTCAACTCTCACTGTGTGAACACAACACAACACAACTTCTTTTTCTTCTAACAATCTTCTTTAACAACCATCCTAAATCCATCCTTTTATTTAATCTTGGATTAGTATGTAAATTTGCCTCAAAAGTTTTTATTCAAGGCACTCAAATTTTTTTAGATATAATTGTTTTTAAATTTAAAATTATAGTAATATTGCTCCTTATTGTTAAAAAACTAACTTTGACTGTTAAAATAATTAATGTTGACTGTTAACATTTTTAATAGTAAGTGATAATTTGTTATAATTTTGAACTTTCGAGATAAATTAAATTTGCACCAAAAAATCTTTTCAGTGCCTAATGCTCCTAAGTAAAAAATTTTATAACAAATTTACACTTTAAACCATTAATGTGTTGTCAATACATCCAATATCATACGCATGTCACAAGTTATACTCCTAGATTTTATATCTTGCCTTTTATTCTTAATATAAGAGTTAGATTACGAATTTTGAATATTAAGTAAATTAATTAAATAAGTTATTTGTAACAAACTTGTCGTTGTTTGCCTTAAATGCTCTATCAAATTAATCATGTGTATTGAAACTATCCTTATATGAAACCTCCTTTATATGCGCAATTAATATGATACTTTAGAAAAAAAATTATAAATTTGTAGGACAAAATAGGTTGAAGTCGTATATTAAGAATTAAAGTACATCCTTTGTTTAGCTAGCTCTTATATTTAAAAATAGAGATAATATAAGAGTTAGATAACTAGTAATTTATGAAGGCTAAGAAGTTAGATAACTCATTTATAAAGATTAAGAAAATTAGTTAATTGGTTTTTATTATTTTTAAAAAGGTGTCATGGTTTTTTACATTGAGCTTACCCTATTGATGAAATATAATTTAAAAAAATATAAATTTGAACAATAAAAGAAATTAGAGTCTTGCATTTAATATCAAAAGAAATCACCAACTACCTCTTACAGTGTAATAGAGAATAAATGAGTGTAGGGAAAAGGCTGCCAATAACTTTGTACAGCGATGACACTAAGCGCTTATACAAATATGTGTGTGTTATGTCTCTCAAGTATAAAATTGTAGGTTCAATTTTTTATGGGTATAATATTACGTGCATGAGTTAAATCTATTAGGCGAAGGATGGGAAAAAAGTAGGAAAAACATTTGATAATGTGTAAATATTGATTTGAAATTCATAAACAGTCATATTAAGTCATTTTTTATTTCTATTTTCTCTTGGGATTTTCCCTTCCAAGAACAACATATATCATCAAGAATGTAATTAATCTAATTAAATCGTTTTAATATCTCGATTAAGCAATCGGTATAAATGGTATGAGGCTCTAATAATACCAATATAACGTTGTTAAAATCTTGTAGTACGTAGTTTTTTTAGACACATAAATCTTGTAAAAAAGGGGACAATACGTTTTATTTGTGAACATATCTATATTTTTAAATACTAATTATTTTTCTAAAAAACACTTTGGGGTTCTTAACTATAATTCTTCCCCTAAAAATAGAAAATGTGATAACGATGATTGATGCGAGGAAATCAAACTTACTGTACGGGAAGACTGAAGTTCCACCATCAAGCATGTGTTTTGAACTACGTTTGGATAATCTTGAATTTTGTGAAGTCTTCTAGATAAACAATTTTTTTTTTTGAAAAAATGATGATATTCTAAAAGTCTTTCTTTGAAACAAAAATCAAATACAGTCAAATCAAATCATGTCTGATCTCACCTTTATTTGTGCAAGTTATATTAAATCTAAAATGTGGATCTCATTAGTTACGTGTAATCTGAGATATATAAAGTATAATTTTCGTTTACGAAACATAAAATATAGATACATAGATTTTTTTTTTTATCTGAAAAATATAGATACATAGATTAGACATATGATTATACATCAATCTCTCTCTCTCCCACTCATGCAAGCTAAACCTTTTCTTTTATTTTCTTTTCCTTTTTTTATGATTTTAGAATCACAGCAAATATTACTTTCTTTTCTTAATATAAGAATTAATTAGAAATTGAATTTTATTCTAAATATAAGACCTCAATTTACTGTCTCTCAAATTTATAATTTTTTTGCAAAATATCCCAATTGATTGTAAGGAATTCCTACTAAGGGGCAATTCTAATGCATATGATTAAAGATGGTGATTTAAGAAAATTAATACACATTTGTTACAATTAATCAAATTAACTAATTTTTTTGGTCTCCCTAAATTGATCATCTAACTCTTATATTAAAAACTGAAGGTAGTAATACCCATCGTCCGTGGGTTCAGCTGGCGAAGGGGTGAGACATATGACCAAGTTAGCATGTGTTCGATCCCTGGGGAATACCACTTTGTTGTGGTTCCAGTCGCGGCGCTTGGGGAGGCATACTAGCTCTTGGGTGCCTAGGTAAACGCCTGAGGGTAATTGACGGCTCGCCCTACCCAACATTGGTATGACTTAGAAGGAAGGGAGATTTCGCCCTGCCCTTGGATCGTGGGTGAGCCCAACCCTTTTCCAAAAATTTTTGTATCGAAAAAAAAAACTGAAGGTAGTATTATTAAAACTATGATATGAAAGAAATGCAAGATGACAATGATTCTTTGGATGCAATAAAACTTATATAAGATGGAGATAATAATCTTCATAATCACTGGAATTTAATCAGAGAAAGGCCACGGCATGCTGAACCTTGCATGATTGGTTGCTTAACCTTGAACATGTCAGAATTAAAAAAAAAAAACCTAATATGCTTGCTAAACGTGCTTTAGTAATGCCCCCGAACATTTGGTTCCTCTTTAGAAGAATTCAGTTCGTTTCTTTCTTGTAATGTGGAGTAGTTTTTATTGCTTTCTTTTAATATTAAAAAAAAAACAAAGAAATGCAACACTGCATATTATCTGAATAAAACACCTTATTCTAAATTTTTTGCAGCTAACTCCTCCCAAACATGTAAAACAAGCTTTTCACTGTAAGTTATTTGGATTTTTAAACGAAAAATAAGCGAAAGCTTCATTAAAATAGCCCCAAGCTTTTGAGCCAAACCAAAGTCTAACCCAGGATATTGAAAGCAAATGGTAGACCTCTCCCAACCAAACTAACGTTTACATCAAAATTGACGATTCGAACGCCTAACCACTCGTTTAAGCGATGAGTGTCCCAGCGATTCACACCAATTTAAGTAACTATATTTACCAATAACCTTATAACCCAATAGCATAAAAACTCCCGGGTGAATAGAAGGTTACGGGTTTGATCCCTGACCTCAAATCATTAGTGTTTACCGCTCTAAATTCACATGTTAGTAACTTTTTTTGGATTATTTAAAAGACAAGTTTAACGATGAGAAACGGGGAGAGTTTCCTTCTAATCAGTTCATATAATGAAACGAATACTTGATATTGCATGAACCGCCACTTTCCATTTTGTTAATTATTATGAATTCCAAGCAATGATTGAAATCAAACCTAAATGTTCTTGTTTTTTTTGGACTCATCCTAAATGTTCTTATTATTATATGACATTATCATATCAAATGTTGAAATCCATGGCACATATATATTTTGAGTGGATATACAAAATTCCCACATGGTTGGATGACTTTATGGAAGTGAGAATCGAACTTTATGATGACATGCTTACAACAAGGGCCAAATATTGTACAGTATCCTTTGATATAACAAAAAGTTGTAAAAGAAGAAAAGAAAGAAAGAAAGAGAGACATATCAACTTTAATATGTCTCCTTTTTCCTGTGCAATTCCTTTAAGTATTGTTTCTTCAGTTTCAGCCACCAGCTACGTATGTATTTCCCGTTCTTCTTCTCTTCCATTATTATCATCTTCACCATCACCTTCGTTTTTCCGGATTCCCTTTGGATTTCCTTCGTACTACTTCTCCAGAAGATTCTGCACAGAGAGAGAGAACAAGGTAACTAGGCTTATTAATTTACATACACATCCTGCATACTGTCTCCTATCCTAAATATAATATCTGGTTTGTAGTTAATTAAACTAAAAACTAGACCTTATATTACTGACTAGTAGTACTATATTTTTAAATTACAAAAATGTTGAATTGAAATTATCATATCTTAAAAAAAAAAGATGTACGATATGTGTGTGTCTGTGTGTATAGTCTACAACTTTTATTGCGATTCCATAAATTGGCGAATAAGCAAAGTTGATAGCACAAAGAAGAGGATTACCCCAACATATATAGTGGTCTCTCTCATACGGTCACACGCACGACCTTTCTTTCTTTGCAATTAATCATGAAGGCTAGTCACATGCCCCCCTCTCTCTCTCACACACACACTCTGAGAGAGAGAGATTCCACATGCAAGTTCCCAGTCAAATATTTTTCATTCTTCAAGGCAATCATTAAAGGCAAGAGCGGCCACATATTGCAAAACGCACTCACCAAGATTTTGATATTCTCTAGATTTTGCTTATTATTTTATTTTCCTTTTTTTCCCAAAAAAAAGTGATTCTAATTATATACTCCTTTGATCATATTTACATAACAGAGAGAAAAGATATTTTTTAGTTTTTTTATATGGCATTGAGAAATTTTTTTTGGATGGGTGTATAATTTTATCCCTCATTTATTATTGTGTTATCTTTGTTTATATAAGGTATAATATATATTAAATAAGAATAAAGCTCGAAAATCATTAAATCTTAAATGAGAGTTAATAAAGTTTAAGGTTTTTTTTGTCTGTGTGAAACATGCTAAAAGCAATTTATAAAAAGAACTAGAGGAATATGCAGTTTTATCTCTTTCCATTGCTTCCCTTATTTATGCATAAGATGAAAACTTTCCATAAATACGGATGTTTAGTGTGTGTATGTATACGAAACTAGTTTTGGTACTCTTCACTTTGATGAGCACCCTAAACTCATCAGATCTAGATCATCCATATCTCTTTTTGATAATCCGGATTTGATTTCTTCTTTATTTTTATTTATTCAAAATAATTGTTTTAATATGTATAGAGTCTAAAATAGGAATAATTTCTTAACTATCATTATTTCAAAAAATAGTTTGTTATTTAAAATAATAAATTAAAAATTTTAAATATAAATTGTTCAAATCATATATGGACAGTACATATCTGATGAGCTTAGTATGCTCATCAAGGTGATGAACATTGAAATTGATTCTCCATCTGGTCATTATTATAGGCCATTAATTTTCAACCAATTCTAACATATTAATAAATGATAATTATAACATTAAATTTGCCTTATATTTATAATTTTTTTCAAGTTTATCCCAACTTAAATAATATAGATAAATAAACACAGAGTTCGATGAGTTTTTTAAAACTAGGCCTTAATAAATATTAATAAGGATAAAATTGAAAAATATAAATTAATAAGTTGGTTAATCACTTATATTTAGGATAAAAAATTCTTTTTAGATAACACCTTATAATAAGCACCAGAGGAGTATATGTCTAAGATATGAATATGTAGTTGGTTTCGTCGTGTACAAAAACAATATTTTTGGATTTTTTTTTCTGTTTTTTTCACAAGATGATACAACTTTATGAGCTTCAAATCTTATAAACACATGCAGAACACGTTCAAAGTACGTTAAAGTGTTGGATTTATATATGCCCACATATATATATATATATATATATATATATGTATGGCTCAAAATTGGGTAGCCAGTTTATGTGCTTGTCTTCCATGCTAAATTTTTAGTGTTTGATGATTTAGAAGAGGCTTGTGTTCGTTACACTTTACTATCTAATAACAACTCGTACTATTTCCTATTGAAATTTCTAAGTGCCAACGAAATCATTAATTTGATCTCCGACTATTTACGGTGTTTGATTTGCAGAGAAACTGAGCAACAAATTGCTGTTTTTTGCTTCTTCAAATCCTAAATACAGGCGATATAACTAATTTATTATAGATATTAAATAAATACACTCAGTTTGTTACTTTCAGAAAAGTGTACGTTGATTTTTCTAAAGGCTAAAGTATATATTTGGTCATTTAACTTTGTACAAGATTTTAATTTGATCCTTAACTTTAAAAAGCAAATATTTGGTCCTTTAACCCTAAAATTATTAGGCTTTAATAATGATTTTTTGTAAAAATCATGGATGTTTTGAAAATTAAACTTAATATGTTAATATTGGAGAATATTTTATCAACATTTAAGATATTAATATCATAATTTTTTAAAAAAATTTTGGGGCTAAAGAACTGAAAGTATACTTTTTAAAGTTAAGGGACTAAATTAAAATCTTGTACAAAATTAAAGGACCAAATATATACTTTAACCTTTTTCTAAAATACCTTTATAATTACTTGCATTAGAAACCCATCATATTGATAAAAATTTCCTTTACATATGCAATTATACGGGGAATAATTTAGAGAAAAATTTTATAAAAGACAATGTGTGGATTGGGGTTTTATATTTATGAGCAAAATAAGCTCCTACACTTAGGAACAAGAAGAGTATATAAATTTTTGGTTTATAGCACTACTCATCTAAAATATTTAAGATTTTCAATTAACCCTTCGTCTCAAATCCCTCACAACACTCTTAGGGTCTGCGATATGCATATATAGTTATTATGTAAACTAGATCTTGAATCCGTGTAGTGAACTGAGCCCGGATTAAATTTTCATTGATCCGAAACAAGTTAACAATACATTTAAATTTGGAATACATTTATCATGTGCATGCCTTACATACACATACACATTTATATATGTAAATTAAAAAAAAAATCTATAAGATATACAAGTCTGTGTGTCAGTATGTGTTAATTAGACTAGCTGGCTGGTAAAAACAAAAAAAACAAAAAGAACAAAAGAAAAGGACTAGCTAGCTTAGTACAAATACGAATCTGAATGGCAGCAATTAATATTTTTGAATTTAAAATTCTAATAAGAAAAAAAATCATAAACCGAACACAAACTTTTGAAAAATATATTTTGTAGAGTTTAGGCACATTAATCTTGATCAATAATGCGTGCAACACCGAAGGTCGATCGAAATGTTAAAAAAATTGTATTAAAAAATAATAATAATAATAATAATAATAATAATAATAATAATAATAATAATAATAAATAATAATAATAATAATAATAATAATATGCATTATATTGTTCATTCATGACACGATAATATAAAAAATATAAGAGTGTGTCTGACAAATCTTAATTGCAGGCTGCTAATAATGGAAAAGGTTAGATAGCCAATAACATGAAGTTATAATGGTCCACTTTATGCCCTCCATTTGCCTTGTGAAGATATCTTGGATTCTATGAAATCTCAATTAATTAATTAACACATTAATTAAAAAGTCAGATTATTGTCCATGATGATGCTTCTATATGTTATAACAAAATACAATATTAAATTAAGTGAAACAAGCATGAGGATGGCCTAGCCTTGTGACCAGGCGGCAACATATATTAATTTATTTCTTGAAAATGTCACCTAGTAGTCTACACAATGTGATGGAACTTCATATATAATCATTAAAGGAACGACCAAGACCTAGAGATTTATATATGTGTGTGTGTAGACACACAAATAACTTATTATATTAGAACCATGCTTTCATTTTTTTTCCTACGGCATAGATAATCAGTTTAGATCCGGAGTTATCAATCTATATAGCTTTTTCAATGTAATTTTTTAAAGCTTTGGTCAATTAGTCATAATTAGAAGAAATCGATTCCTATTGTTCCAACCAATCATGTTAGTATATTGTTTTTTTTTTTTAGTTGAGTTATGAGATTTGTGTGTAATAGATATTAAGCATGCTTTTGACCATTAATAATTACTCTTTTTTTTTAAAAAAATAAACAAAAAAACATCTTCAAGTTTTATAGTTGGCTAAAATTGATCTTGAAAATAAAAATAGACTAACCAGACCTCGCCCGATTTTTTTAAATTAAAAAAATGTTTATGTAATTTGAACATAATTCAAAGATTTATGTAGTTCAATATTTATGTTAAGAAAAAACTTATGTAAATTTTAAATATAAAACTGAACTTGGTGTATGCTTGTCAAACTTAATAAACACCATATTTTGAAGGATAAAAAATTTGTACAATTTTAACAAAATTAAAAATTGTATACTTTGTTTTAAAAGCATTATCTTCATCACTTCATGTGATCTCCATATACATATGTGTGTGCGTGGGTGTGTAGCAATATATGTGTCTAATTGAATAAACTATTTTATGTGATAGAACAAGAAAAGTAATCGGTGGTCAGTGTCTTGATGTTAGCATTTTCAAGTTTCTATGCATTTAGATGTGTGTTTTGAGCATATTGAGAGTAGTGAGTGTGGTATGGCCGGTTCCTAAATTCTAAAGTATATCAACTTCACTTGTATTATTATTAAGATTATTCGCTCCAATTAAGTGGTTTTCAACGTATTGAAGTTACCATCACTTTTTTTCCTTTTCAATTGGCTTTCGTCTTCAAAATGTTTATAGAGAAGTGAATTTTTTCCTCTTTTTTTCCTATTATTTCTTGAATCCTAAATGTATAATTAATATAGAGGTTTTGTTTTGGTTCTTATGTAAGACCTTAATCAATTGGTTCATATCGGGAATAATTTCCAATCACATGATTAAAGAGCTATTTTAGGAAATCAAGATACACTTTTTTTATAAGTAATTTCACTAATTTTTTTTATCTCTATAAATTATTTATCTAACTTATATTCATGACTGAAAAGGTTATTTCTTGAATGAATTTTAAAGGAATATGATATGACACCGTATGGAAAAGGAAGGAATTGACTAGAAGCATAAAGCTAATGATACACGCATGTCTAATTTTAATGGTATTGAAGTTTTGATGGTGCGTTTTATTTTCATGTGATTTATGAAGATTGCGTTTTAACATACAATATTATTAAGAACTTTAATGAGATATTTGTCTCAGTTGCAGAAAGATAAAGAAAATCATTATTGGAGGGGCAATGCTTTGAAGAGTAGAAGAAAAGTATGAGAGACAAGGATGTTATGCTCAAGTCGTGGGAAGCTCTTTTTTAAAAATAATTTGCTTTCACTTATTTCAAATTTTATGGGTAAATTACCAACAAACTATTAATTGGTAAGCGATCTCATCTGTAAACAGAAGAATACAAATTTGAATCTCAGGCTTTAATCTTAACAGTCTTGACACGATAGAAGTTAGTTTCAAGTCCAAAATGATTTAAAGATACTTTGAGTTTACACCATACTCCTCTAGTCCTATTTATCCAACATGTTTCACACAGATCAAAGAAAACCTTAAACTTTATTAACTCTCATTTAAAATTTAATGACTTTCTAACTTTATTCTTATTTAATATACATTATACCTTATATAAACAAAATCAACACAATAATAAATTAAGGATAAAATTTTATATCAAAAAAAAAAATTCTCTTAGTGCCCTATAAATAGGACCAAAAAATACCTTCTCTCTCTATCTTATAAATAGGATTAGAGGAGTACAATAAAGTTCTTTAAGTATGATTTACTTTCTCAAAAATCAAAGTAAGACAATAACAGTTTTTAAAAGCACTTTATTTATCCTTAAATATAAAATTTAGTTGATAGACGTTTTCGAACCTGAGAGATTAATAAATATTGCTTTTTCGTATTAACCTTGGCGCAGTTTTTCTCACCCATTTATTTCTACATCATTTTTTAATCTCTCTCTTATTGTGAGAAACTTCGTGCTCAAATTTATATGGCTAGACAAAGGGGTATTTTAGATAAAGACAAATATATGTTTTACATAATCATTGTAATAAACAAACCTAATCAACCTTGTTAATATCTGTAAAATGATTAAGTAGATTTTATATTTAAGATCCGAAGGAGTAATAATTTAATGCTTTTATCTTTTGTACACATCAAAGTAAAGGCAAGTAACTCTTTAAAGAGACATCTTTTTAATGTTTCACATATGAACCTTTGCGATAGATTCATTAACTTTTATAAAAACACTTCCCTTAATGTTTATGAAGCTTTTCATTTTTGAAAATCTTCTCATAGTCATTGAGAACTTTAATGTGATATGTGTCCCTTGTTGCAGAAAACTAGAAGAATAAGGGTTCGTACAACATACACGTCGTTGAAATCAACAAAAGAAAATGAACTTGTGCAATTTTTGACACAATCTAAAAAAAAACTTTGTCTTAAAAGTTATAATATAGAACTTATAAATATAAAGGAAGACAAGGATTAGACAAGAATGTGTGTGTGTGTGTGTGTAGCTACATTGAGTAATGTGAAAAGCTTCAAGTTGAGGAAAGCTTGTGTGTAGAAAAATAAAGTTCTAGTTTTATAGAAGACTGTGTGTGTATATATTACAAATCGGATGAGGATAAGTTTCCTAGTGTCTCATTTTTATCTCTCCACTATTTGTCACTTTTCAACTAATTGATTTCATAGGTTGACTTAACTGATTGGTAACTGTTACACTGTTCCTTTTTGTAAGATTTATTTTTGGAGCAATGAGACCTTGGGACCAAAACTTTAAATTAATTTTAGTTATCGGGACCAAATAAACTTAAAATTTTCAATAAAGAACCTTTAGTCCGTACTATGTAAAATTACAGAAGTAATTACCATTTCCCTAAAATTGGCCATGTTAAATTTTGGAAAGTCAATTGCAGACTACCAAATACCTTCTCCCATTCCTGATATATGAGTTAGGTATAGGGTTGAATTAATTTACTTGACCTAAAAATTGATATATAATTTGATATTATATAAAAGTATCTTAGGTAAACCAATCCTATTTATTATAATTAACTAATTTATGTAACTTCCTCAAATTATATTAGTAAAGTAACTATTATATTAAAAATTGGATGAGATAGTTAGTAGTAAACCACATAAAATGAATGTCAAATTTTCAGAACAGTCTTTCCAACCTTTGATGCTAGAAGTTCGAAAATCAGTTGCAAATTTTTCATATATTTGTGTAAAATTTTGGAAAAGTCTATGTAAATTTTTGTGCATATATATGTATAAATAATTCAATGAACACTACTACAAAAAGGTGTATTTTTGTCCCATATTTTAGTCTGAAATTAAAAATAGAGAAGAAAAGGGTGATATATTCATCTGGTTACACCAAACAGACGAGTATAGGGCCCAGACGAGTGTAGGGCCCTTATTTTAAAAAATTTTGACGCTCCCCCCTATTTCATCAAATTTGCTTCTTACCTTGCTCTCGCATTTTCTCCCCGCTCTTCTCCTTTCTTGCTCGCATTTCTTCCTTCTCTCCTTCCCAAATCAGCTCGTCATGGGTGTCACTACTGTCCATGGTTGTCATCTCATGGTGGTTCTCTCTATGGGTGTCTTCTCATCGTGGTTGCCATCTGCAACTCACTGTTGTTGCATATCGCTGTGGATCTCTTTGTGCGTCTCATTGGAAAGCGTCATTTACGTTCTTCACTTCATAAGTTAGTAGTAACCTTGTTTAGGTTGAAGAATTGGTGGTTTATAACTTGAGTTGCTATTGTTGAACTTGTTAGAATTAGGATTTTTGTAATTTTAATATTGCAATTGAGATGTTTGATGAAATGCCTCTTTGTATAAGCAATGAATTTGAGTTTTGTGACTTTATTGTTGCAATTTAAATGTCTGGCCAATGGTTTATTTGTTTCTCTTTAATTTGTTATAGCCATGAATTATGAAGAAAGATTGATTTTAAAGATTTTATTATTATACTTTAGGCGTTTAATGAAATACATATGTATATGAGCTATGTGAATTTGAGCTAAAAACAATGGTTAGATGGAATAAATTGGCGAGTTTAAATAGAAGCAAACATGTTTTATTTATTCAAGAAAAAAATCTTAGATGATAAAGTATGATCAATTTTATTCCTTGAAAATGAATAAAATTTGCCCATGTCCTAGAAAATTTTATTGGCAGTCTTTGGATAATTAATCATGCATGAATTACCATTATCAATATTAATACATAATAAAGTTTATGTTAAAATATATTAACTATACATACTAACTATGTAATTAATTAATTTTATTTCTTTGTGTATTAAAAAAAGTCAATTTGCAATAACTTATAAAAATATATTTAAAATATTAACTTCTTATACTTTTATTTAAGTTGAATAATAAAGTTAGCAATTCTAATATTTGAGATCAAGTTACAAAATATCAACTTAATGAATATTAGGTAATCCTTTATTTCTTGTACAAAGTTTTAATTTATGTTTCTTACTTCTAAATTTTCTAAATTGTTCAATTTGCTAAATTAAATTGTTGAAATTAGCTTTGAGTTGCTTTAATTTTCTTGGAATTGAGCTGAATTGAATTAAAGTATTGTTAATTTTGGTCTTGAATTAAATTGTTTAGAATTACTTATATATTAACAGAATGGATCATAGTTAAATGAGTGCTTTGTAAATGAGCGAGGAGTATGAGAACTGAACTTGTTAAAAGGAATGCTTATAACAAAAATGGAAAATATTTTTGCCCATATGTTAATTGTTTAAATGGAAGACGATTGACTATTGATGATATAAGGGATCACTTATTTTGTGAGGGGATAAATCTTCTATATACAAGATGGATATGTCATGGGGAAAGAAGAACAACGCTACTGGTTGAAGAAGAAAAAGTTGTGGGTAGCTTGAATGATAGAATGGGTGATATGATTCATGATGTTATAATGGGTTCTTTGCACGATCACATATAAAGAACATCTTGCAGAGTGATGAGGAGATAGCTTTTTATCTTGAATGTTCTAAGTATACACGGTTAATAGCCACATTGAAATTATTCAATTTGAAGGTAACTAACGGGTAGACTGATAAAATTTTTACAGAGATACTTCAATTGCCGGGTGATATGCTTCCAACTAATAATGTTCTTTTAAATAGTGTGTATCAAGCAAAGAAAATCTTGTTTCAGATGGGTATGAGCTATGAAAAGATACATGCCTCTCCTAATTATTGCATATTATACAGGGAAGAGTATGTCGATCTTAGTGAGTGTCCAAAATGTAAAACTTTATTATACAAAGTGAAGAAGAACATAGGTTGTGGTGATGATGTTTATGAGACAACTAAAGGGCAACCTTTGAAGATATCATGCTATATTCTGATAATACCACGATTTAAATGTTTGTTTGCTAGTGTAATGGAGGCAAAAAAATTGATATGGCATTTTAATGAGAAAATATCAGATGAAAAATATCTCTGACACCTTGTAGATTCTTTTCAATGGAAGAAAATATGTGCCTTACATATTCATTTGTTAAAAACAGACAAATATCTAATTTCTATCTATGTCTCTTTTGTCCATGTCCCTTTTTACATAAACAAAAAAAGAACTCCAAAATAGACCTTTTTTTTAGTAGTGGGGTTTTCTTTTTTCAATTTTCCATGTTGAAAGTTAGAACATGAGTTAGAAAAGTTTCCCATACTCGGGTCAAATTATTGAAAGTCAATGTGACATTTCAAAAGTATTGTTACAAGAATTATACACACATATTTCATAATTTACTACTGACTATAAAATAATTTACAACTCACTTTCAAAAATGTAACGTGGAACATTTCAGAGATAAGGGAAATTATGTAATTTTGTGAGTATTAAGGACCAAATCAAAGATCTTTTGCTGAAGTTTTGAATTTTAATCTCAAATTGAAATGAAATAAGGGTTAAAGTACAAGGATATCCTTAATGTTCTTAGATGCATTGATCACCCTAGAATCAAAGATGATGCAATCATTCAATGTCCTCCCTTAAGTCCAAAAAACAGAGTTTCAATTTTGGGTGACCAATGCGTCACAAAAGAGGGGGAAAAATCAAGGGTAAATTTCCATGTTTACCCTATTTTCGATTTTGTAAAATATATCAAAATTTACTTTCTTGCTTATTAAATTGAAGGAAATTAGGATTGGTGGAGTTGCTCCCACTGATCCTATAATAATGGCTAATGTTGATTCTTTCTTCCTTTCTTTTTCTTCTTTTTCGGTAAACAAAGGCTACTGAATTCTTTTATTAACTTCTGTTATGACAGCAAATAATAGAAAAATTCAAACGACAGGGAGACATTCACTTGAAGATAATTTGAATAATTTGCCAAAATAAGAAGATGCATGGTTTGATGGGTAGGATTGTAACTATATTGTCGTTCTTATCCAGCATACTTTGGCTATATATATATGGTGTGCAACACAATTTGACAAGAATTTGTTTTGTAACGTGACAAAGTAATGTGATGGAATTGGAGAGACAAAATATTTATCTAATAATGGAGCCGGGCATGCTAGTGTTTATGTAATTTTTTTTTGGGACGATTATCACTAGTATTGTACAAGCATACTACCTCCAATCCTTAATATAAGAGCTAGTTGACTAATTTAAGTAGATTAAGAAAAATAGTTAAATTAGTTATTTGTAATGAATAGGTGATGTCTTTCCTAAAATATCCTTACTAATTAAGTGTATTGGCTAGAACTATTATTATTACAAGAACCATCTTAGGGAAAAAAGAGAGGATAAACATGGGAGACAAAATGAATTGGGGTCTTATATTTAAGACTAAAATAAAAATCAAATAACTTCTTATATTAAGGACAGAAAATAATATTTTACATCACCTCTAAGTCAAACAAGCTGTTAACGTTGTTTATGCAGTAAGTTTTGATTGCGTATTGTAACTTTTTAGGCTAGAATATATAAGATGTTTACAATCTTAAAATTATCTATAAATAACCTCTTTAACCGTTGAAAGTTAATATAGATAATCCCAAATATCAATTTTATACCATTTAAGCTTTATTTTTATATGCATATAATCTGATCCCCCTCAAATATATTAAAATCCATTCAATTTCAAATAATAGATTTGACTTCCAAGATGATCATCCACATTTTATAAATTCAGAAATGGGCTAAATAATAATTATATGTGGATATTTGTTTATGCCAGCCACAATCATCTTAGTCAAGGTAACTATGTTCAAGGCACTGTCGAACACTAAATGTGTGTACCTCTCTCAGTAGAGATTCAAACTTTGATTAATTTTATTGTGAGAAACTAGTTCTTTCCATGAGACCTAACCCTCATTAGCTTATACGTTTTTTTTTTTTAAGTTATACGCATAAGTATCATTCTATTAGAGGTAATTTTATTCGAGATACTATCGGGTACTAAATGTGGACAATTCTCCTGACAGATATTTGAATCCTAATTTATCACATTGTAAGAGATTAGCTCATTCCATTTGACTTAACTTCTGTTAGTTGTGTTGGATATTTTGATGAAACAATTCGAACCAGTTGTAATATTTTAGAAGAAAATAGAAAAACTTAAAAATAAAAAAAAACGTTAGCAAGTCCACTAGCCCACATTCACACATATTCAATGGATGGCATGCTTCTTTCATTTTTTGGGGAGTCGGGGGAAGGAAAAAAAGGGATGTGCAAAGCCCAAATTATCACAACAACAAGAGTGCCTACTACCCACCAAGTTTTTTATTTAAAAAAACTGGAAGAAGGGCCACAAGTTTTACTACAGGAATCCTCTTGGGAAAAGACCAAGTTCGAAGATACAAAAAACTTAACATGATGTTTGAGAAAATAGTTTTTTAGTTTGGTCCTAATTATAAAGCATCTTCAACTATCTTATCAAAATTAAAGAAATATGATTAACTTATTAAATTTATTTAAAAATGAAAAATTTTCAGATTTACCCATATTTTAAGCATGAATTACACTTTGAAGAACGAAAAAAGAAAATTGTACTTAACTTTAATAGGGGTAATCTTAAAATTAATATCCCACTTGATAATTTCTAATAAAAACTGCCCATTTTTGTTAGAAAGTGTCTGTTAATAGGGACTAGGGAGGATACAATAACAACAATTTTATTTTTTTCTTTTCTTAATTACACATGAGTATTTCATAATTTGTAAATAGTATATATTCATTTTGTAAAAATTAAAAAATGGAAATTGTATAGGTTCAATATAAATAATCTAAATAAATAATTTAATTCAATTCACTTTTCATAATTCTTATATTTTTTCCTCCATCCCTCGAGATGTAGCTTTTTGTATTCTTTTTTTAAAGTATACAGGAATGATCAATCTGAAAACTTTAATTTCTTTGGTACGAGGAAAATGGAGGGGAGAGAAGTGGAGGAAAAGAAAATTTTCAATAAGTTCGATGTGAAAAAAAATGGAGAACTGGGGGTCAAAGACTTTTAATTAGTTTTTCTCATTCTTTTATCTGGTATCTTATCTTTATTAAAATTTTATAACTCTATTTCCCTGATTATTTATATCCAACTTATTAAAATTTTTCCTCCCATTTCCTCAACGTCCCTTGTACATAGGGTGACAAATTCCCGGATATTACAGTATTACACACACACACACACATTGTAAGCCAAAAGATAGAAATCCCATACTAATCGGCAACTTTATATTGGCTTTGATCAATAAACAAGGAAAAAACCATAAAGGAACCCAAACCAAAGACCAATCCATTTATCGAAACGACAATAAATCTGATACACACACTTTACACGAATATAAAATTCATTAAAAACTATAATGAAAAAGATCAGATTATGTTACAATCACCAATTAAAGTCTTTTCCCTTTGACTTTGTCGGCAAACATATTGTCAATCTCTAATCTATACACTATTCTGCTATATATTTCACCCAACATCATCATATTTAGTATCTCCCTCTAATCCCATACTGAACCAAAAAAAAAAAAAACCCAAAAACTATAAACAGAAACAAAAAATATGATGAACTAAAGAAAACATGATAAAACTACCAACAATATTTCTCAAAGATTTGGCTTCCAAATGCGAAGCTTCATTATTATTTGCAGACATATCAGATTCTAAAGACGAATCGTATCTGAAATTAGGGTTTGATCCATACAGATATTGAACTCCTTTAATGTCGTCCATGTTTAGTTCTGCTCTCTTATCTCTTGGCTTCAAACTTGGAAACATCACAGCTTCCTTCATTGTACTGTGAGACAACCCCAACAAATGCCCAATCTCATGCGTCGCCACCGACTCTAAATCCACCGCCACCGGTGATTTTTCCAACCGGAAGTTGACCGCCCACGTCTCCGCCGCGTCCAGGTGGAGCCTCCCACTCTCCGGTGAGAATGAATGAGCTAGCACGCCGAGGACGCCGTCAAATGGCTCTCCGTCTCCATGGTCGCCATTGTAAAACCCTATTTTGATATCTGCAAAACCGTAATCCTCAGCCTCCACGAAACTCACGGGAATCACCGAAGCCCATCTTGCGAACGCGCGTTTAAACGCTTCCCTTATCTCCCTTAAGCTCAAGTTCTGAATCATGTTCTCCGGCGAGAAACCGTACGTGAGAGTCATCGGCATCGAACGTATCCACCGTGGTTTTCCCGGAAAATACATGAAATGTTTTGTAGAATGCAAGCCATGATGACCATCATGCACTGTGTCTGGCACGCCACATCTTGGCGTAACGATCTGGTTGAGTGTGTCGGAGTCGAGCTTGCCGGTGATGGCCAGGCCGAGGTTCCGTTGGTATCGGAAAAGCGCCGACTCAAATCGCTCGTCGAAATCGTCAGAGAAACTAGTACTGTTCTGCAATGGATCAAGATAACCAAAATGTGAAAAATATTTCTTGATATGTGAAATGCCAGTGATTTGACTTCCTCTTGAAGCTTGGACAAGGCGTTGGAAGCTACGTTGATCAGCAATGGAAGGAAACGGATGGTGTTGCAGAGTTCTTGAGAGAATGCACTGTAATGGTGAAGCGAAGAAGAAGAAGATGAAGAAGAAGAAGGAAGAGAGAGAGAGGTTATTGAGAGAGAAGAACATGATGTTGGGTTTAGGTTTGAAGGATGAAGAAGAAAGCTTTGATATCAAGCGATATATATAAACAGAGTCAACAATAATGATAACTAGAATTAGTTAATAGTTAGTGCATGATTATTATATATGGCGAGTTTGAAGCATTTTGGATATGAGTAATTATTAAGGTATATGAATAATTATACATAAATGATGAATAATAATTGAAAGAAATGTCAATATAGTTTGTCCTCCCTTATCACTCACAGGTCATCATTACTTTATTGACTAAACCCCCATTGTTGAATGATTTGATTTAATCCATTTAAATTATTATTTATGATTTAGAAAAGGTAGATTTTCTAGTATTGCCTTCTTACGTAGGTACTTAAAAGATTTTCTGGTATTGCATGAATCTGGAAACTTCCGCGATTAAAAGTTGCAATATATTAATCTTCAATTACCCATATAAAATTTTTACTTTCTTAATGCAGAGAAAGTTAAAGAAAAGAGGATAAACTTGACAAATGTGTGCTACCTTGTCACCAAAATGCTTTAAAAAAGAAGTAACTTAGGAATAAAACTAATTCACTTGAAAGAAGTTCTAAGTAGCTTGCTAGTGTCAAAGTAAGAAGTTGGCCAGTCCTGTGGATAAAGTGTTTAGTTTAAACATTAAGGAAAATTTATAATTTCGAAACTTTAAATTACATATATTTATGTTTGTTAAATTTTAAAAATCATTTTAAAGAAAAATGAGGGCCATAAAATTTAATTTAGAATGCTAGATGCACACAAAAAATATAGTCGTGTTGGACGAATATGAAAACTAGATGCTATTTTACCCAGTTTCAAAATGCTTGGTTGACATGGCTTGGTTCCAATGAAGTTATTAGAGTCTATTCTGGAATTAATTTTTGTGAACTCATCTAATCGCTCTCAGTAAAATTAGTAGTCACTCATTTAATTATAATCATTTGTTAAGTTAAACTTACTACTTATTAAATTGTTATTGTCATTTTACATTTTTCAAATTAAAGACTACGTTTGCGTAATTTCACAAAAAAAAAGGTTAATCCTATATCAATCCCTCATTAATTAGACATTTCGGAGTCCTGATTTATGATTCACATGCATTTTTCAGTGAGGTTATTTTTTTAATCATTCTTCCTATTTATAACTAAAGACTTTAAACTACAAAATTGCTTTTTTATTTTGGTTGGAGGAAAAGTGGAAATTCTAGTCTAACAGACACTAAAATTAAAGTAAGAAGTAGTTTTCTCTTGAAGAATGGGGAAGTCTCAGTCAGTCTAACAATGAAGGTAGTTGCAGTCCATCATTAACTGCTTCACTTCTCATAGTTATAATAAACGTAGTGATGACTCAAACCCTCTCAAAACCTAACGGTAGCGATCACATGAGACACCTTTTTATGGCTTTCAACGTAAAGATGACTCCAGTGTTTCATACTTCTCTTGCTTTCAGTTTGATTCACATACTCTATTTATATAGGAGAATATATATATTTTTATATATATATTACAAAAGTCATATAAAATAAAATGATAAAGAATTATTATTGATATTATATGTGCTCCGTGTAAAATCATATTTTTTACGTTATTTTTGTTTCAAACATATGAATTGTAAATATATGAATATAAGGGAATTAATTAATTCTACTCATTGGTTGATGTTATTGACTTATGCGGGGTTATCTTCTAATAAATATTCCCACAATTCAGAGGAGAAAATAACAAACGACAAAAAAAAGTAGAAGATGAATTCGCAATGAAATTGACCTCATAACCGAAGAGGAACCCACACCACAGTTTGTTGACAGTACATTTATTCCATTATATAACAAATTTTCATTTCCATGAAAGTAGTGCTACTATTCTTAATGTAAGAGTTAATTATAGGATTAATTAAATTTAATCCTAAACTTATAATTTACAAATTCATTTCCATAAGTATCAATTTAGTTTGACTGTCGAATGTATAATTTTTTTTTTTTTCAAAAAGATGCCTTTTAATAAATTGTAAGGGAGTTTCTACAAAGAAATAGTTTTTTTTAATCAAAGAAAAAATGACATTCATAATAACTAAAGTACTATAAATTACAAACACTTAACAATCCTACTATAGAATAATTAAAATTAAGCAAACAATGTTTAGAAATCACATTATTATTAAAGGATGAGAAATTATGGATAAGGACAAGTATTTCTTCCCAGTGTTGTCAAGGAGAGAGAAGCCCTTGGGGGGAATTTAGAGAAATCTCTTTTCAACACAGTGAACTTATCCAAAAAGCTTGTTTGCAGTGATTCGCAAGTTGGAATTATAGATCCACAAAAAGGAGCAGTCCGCAAGCATTTGCAGTGGAAAGGAGAACTCGTAGAAGATTGGTTTCCAGGTAAGGGGTAGTTTTAATGCACATTATATAATTTTAAAAAAATCAACACAAATTTATTGTAAATAATTAATTTAACTAATTTCTTTAATGTGTCCAAATTAATAAAATAAGACAAGATATATATAGTAGCGTTGTTGTTTCCATTCAATTATTTTTCTTTTAGATAATATGCCGGACACTTGCATCCTAAAAAGCGATCCATATATCAATTTAAATTAAAAAAATTAATTTGCTTTTTCATATTTTGTATATTTTGAAATTATATGAAAATAAAATAAAATAATATAAAAATAGACTCGGAATGAATGAGTGTGATACGTGCGCATCCAGGAAATTAGACTTGTGTGCTTGTAGGTGTAAGCAAGAATATAGAATTAAATTGCTATTTTGCCTGATTGGATAGGAGCGCTTATTCATAAGTGAAAGAAGAATGATAAGAAAAACTAGATGAAGAAACTGCATCATGAAGAAGCTTCCAAATGAAAAGTAACTACTTCAGAGGAAGACTAATATTCCACAAGAAGTTCAAAAAATCATCAGTTCTATCTATTTGAGTCTGAATGTATTTAACCCCATCTTTAATCATATAAAAACCCGAGTTATTTCTAGTACTCCAGTATAAAACCATCATAATGGTTTAAAATCGAAAGAGGCGTGGCAAGAATGGTATCTGCAATGTCATGAGAATATAAAGAACAGATCATAGACAAATTCCAAATACTAAAACCCCAAATCAAGGGGCATGCACTAAGCGGTCAATCACTTGACGAGAATTCATCAAGGTAGCTTGATCTTGCTGCACGAGCCACTAAAGATGGTAGTTAAGAGGGATAAATATACTATTACCTACTTTCCATTTTAATTTATCAATATGGATATTTGCAATAATACCTTTCCAAATCCAACAAGCATTATATATGACCTCCATGGATGGGCTACTGAAACACACTATGCACTTAACAGAAGAATCTTCTTACTACCAGAGAATCTCCATAAAAAGCTTCTACAAAATGCGTATATTCGGTCACAAATGTTTTGTGGCAATTGAATGCAACATGGCACATAAATATTAAGTAAGTCTGGAAGCTCGAAATCAAAGTTTTGATTGCCAAGCACATGTTCTTCTTTCAATGGAACCAACAACATGATCATAAGTAAGTGATTTACTCCTCCAGAATCAATTCAAGTTTCCAGATATTTGCCCAATCTTGAGCACCTTGGCATACCTTAGTCCCCTTCCCAAGGTTAGAAGACTCCATTACTTGGGATAGTAGGTCAGCTGCAAGCAGTTTGTTATTTGAAATCAATCGCCCTTTAAAAGGTAGACATTGGTTGGGAGCAATAATAATCCTAAGGCTGTTCGCACAATGAGATAGGACTGAGACAGACCCGTACCAGTGAATAGGGAGGGGAGGGGATTTTCATCCCATCAAATGGGACGTCCCATCTCCTTTTTTGTTTAAAAAAAAAAGAAAAAAAATTGTAATCTTGGATGAATTGTTTTTATATTATAATGTTTGTTTTTTTATTGGGTTTCTAAAGATAAAAACATTATGAAAAATATTATATAGAAAACTCAAATTATATAATATAAAAAAGGTGTAAAAACAATACTATAAACAAAATACCTCACTGTATAATGACTTTATGAATTATTTTATTGAAGAAAAAGATTTTGTTGAGATAACACTGCAACTTAAGAGCTGAAAATTACTATTAAAAATAATTATTATTAGGGAAAATTGCAATTAAAGACCCTAAAATTTGAAAAACGCAAATAGGGACTTGTGACAACTTCACTATGGTTTTTGACAATAATAATATGTCATGAAGTTGTCAAAACTTATAGTGAAGTTGTCACAGGTCCCTATCTGTGTTTTTCAAATTCCAGGATCTTTTTTTGTGATTTCCCCTTATTATTATTGATAAGTGAATTAAATAATCTAATGATAATTATTAATAAATATTCTTTTAAAAAAATACTCACAGATGGGATGACCCTGTTTTGCGTCTCGTCGCATCCTTGTTACTGTTATGTCCCATCCCATAATCGCCCGTCCCGAATTGACCAGGACGAGGACGGGACAAGTTGAATACCCCTAAATAATCCTATCGAGTACTATCTTAAAGCAATTGCTGAGGAAGTTAGAAATGATTTTATAAGCTAAATTACAAAGACTGATTGGTTTGAAGTACTTTTAGGAATGAGGATGATATTGGTCTTATGTCAGGACTTAAGAAGATGCTTTGAGTGTAGGTCATTAAAGCTGGACAGTAGTAGGCGAAGTGAACAATGTTAATAGGAGGTGAAAACATGTCCATGTGGCTCCAGAAATCTTCCAGTAATTATTTTTCCCTTAAATATGACTACGAGATTTGATTGAAGACTTGAACCGCTCCAACGTCATCTTCTTAATTTAGTTATGATTTTGTTCAAGTTAGACCAAAAAAATTAAATCTGAAAATATACAATAAAAAGTAACATGTGATGATAAATTAATAAAAAAGGGGTCAAGATGTAAAAATACTCACAAAATAGTCTACAAGGAATTGTTAGCATTCTTAACTCCAGTATATATGGTGCAATTTTGCCCGTTAACTCTAAAAAACGACGCAAAAATCTCCAATCCATAAGGGAGACTAAGATATGTGAATCCCACAGGCTATATCACGCGTAAATGGCACGCATAAGGTACTTTTCCTATGGCCTGAAAAATGCAAAAATATCCGATTCATAGCAAAGGCACATATTCGTTAAGAATGTCATAAATAACGAAAACCATAGGCACAACATTTTATTCTGTCCCATGCCACATCTGCATAACACGGTTCGATTTAAGACCCATCTGAAACTCCCTTGACTTCCTGTATTTTCTTCTCTCCACTATCTAGGTTAGTTCAAACTCTATTCTCTCATAGCTTTCTTCTAAGGGGTCAAATCAAAGGCCGAAAAAACGGACTAAACCCTTTGGGTTGGCCTATTTAGATTAAAAAATTGTGAGGATTGGACTAAAATTTTTTCTCTTCAAATCAAAAACAGGCTTAACAGGACTGGTCTTGTAAGGCCAGAGGCCTACAGGGCTAGGCCATTTAGGCCCTCTTATAATTTTTTTAAAATTTTTATATAATGCTAATATTATTAAATTTTTTTTACATTGTTAATGATATTTCAAATATTTAGCTATTATTATATTTTGAAATTAAAATTCATAAAATGTTTAATTGATTTGGTTTTAGATAATAATTTTTCAATTAATAGTTAAAATGCAAAATTTAAAAGTAAAATTTCAATAAAGAGGAAAAACTTGATATTTTTGCCATTAAATAAGAACAATTGATGATTGTATTTTTCTATTGTACATTTGTACTTTTGATCAAGCTTTTGAATGTTGTTGTCTTGTTGATCTGGTACTCTTTCTTCAGATAGCCTCTTTGTGAAGTCCTTTTGGCCGTATGGTTTGATTACTTGTTACAAAGTATGTGTTGTGTTGGTTGGTCTGATTTATGCTTCTTGGTGATTCTGGAATGTGAGGAAAACCTTGGTTTCTGTTCAAAATGATTGTTACTGCTGGTTTGTACCATTGGTTTTATTTGAGATAGTGCTTGCCATAGTTTTTTCAAAGGTTATAGGGGCCTTTAGTTTGTTTTCCTTTCGAGACAAGGATATCTTTGAGGGAGATGCCGTTAGCTTTGGATTTATTGGTAATTCATTTGTTTGCTTTGCTTCAATCTTTACCGAAGGGAAGGTCTAGAAGTTTAGTTTCTTTGTGGCAATCAAAAGGGCTCCACTAAAATGAAGGATGATTTAAGATGGGTGCCGCCTGGGTATCATTGGTCTGTATTTGATTTTAAGAATTTAGTGTTAGTAGTTGCTAGGATTGATGGTTCTGGTTTAAGACAGAGGTTTGCTTCTATTGTGGCTTTGGAGATTGGTCACTGGTTGACTGGAAATCTAGAGGATTAAAAGGTTCTGGCTCTCTGTGTTGTTTTTGCTTAGCTTGGCTATGATTGGTGGAGCTTCTTTCATGAGAGCATGTTCCCTTTGGAATTTGTTGCTCTCTGTTGCAAGTTAGCTTCTTTGGATGAGCTAAGGAGTTTTGTAATAGGTTTGTGGCCTCTATGGTTGGGTTTTATGCCCCTTAATCCCAGTAATTTCTTCTTTTGTTTGTTCATTTCTCCTCTAGATGGATGGTTAACTAGTGCTCATCTTTGCTTGCCTATTTTTGTGATTGTTTGTGTGTAGCTTCAAGTGCATTAAGGGAGTGTTTTCTTGGATGGATTTTTCATCATCTCCCCTTCTCTCTCACGGTTTATTCTTAGCTGCTGCTATAGGAGTGAACCGGTTCAATGTTGTCTTTGGATGTTTGTCACGTTCTTGTTTTTGCTCTTTCTTAGTTTTTTGGGTTTCTGTTGTTTTCTTTGCCTCTTTATTTTTATGATATTATACCTTTTCTGACCCCTAAAAAAAAGAATGTTATTGTCTTGTTAATGGATGTTTTAGATATTCTTTGATCTTGATGGATGTTTAAATATAATGATGTTCTGGGTTTGTAACTTAATTTTATTCATATCTGTGCCTTTTATTAGTAATTTCAAATGGAACCAAAATGAAACCACAAAAATAGAGTAGAGAAAGATGAAGACAAGAGAATGAGAGAACTGTCATATTTCTTCACTTGCACTCCAACACAAATGACATGTCCTATGTATAGGCATAGTTTTTCACATAGGTTACAATTGTCCTTAAATGACATATAGTGGATAATCAATCTCATGAATGTGAATGGAAGTGAATTACAATATTAAATGGATAGTAGAAGAGTGATGGATATAGGGAAGTAATGCATGGTGGAGGTAGTCGAAGTTACTTGGTGAAAATGAATAGGAAGGGGTAAATGGATATCTACATAATATTCACAACACTCCCCCTTGGATGTCCATTATACAAATATGTGCCTCCTTAAAAAACTTCAACCAGGAAAAACCCTATGGGATAAAAACCTAGAAGAAGAAAAAGAGTACATATTTATCGATATACTATCTAGTGCTGCCTCATTAAAAACCTTACTAGGAAAAACCCAGTAGGATAAAAACCATAGTTAAGGAAAAAAGAGTGCAGCATGTGTTAACTCCCCTTCTTAGTAACATCAGTTGATATCTCTGAGTCTACGGCATCTGATATCATGAAGAAGTTTTCAAATATTGTACAAGGAAGTGACTTAGTGAACAAATTTGCTAGATTTTCATTGGAACGAATTTGTCGAATGTTGATTTCATCATCCTTGTGAAGATTATGAGTGAAGAAGAATTTTGATAAAATATGTTTTGTTCTATCTCCTTTGATATACCTTTCTTTTAATTGCGCAATACATGCAGTATTATCTTCATACAGAATTGTCAGGATCATTTTGCTGGAAGACAAGCCACAAGTGGTTCATATGTGATGTATTATTGATCTTAACCATGCACATTCTCAACTTCCTTCATGTATTGCAAGAATTTCTGCATGATTAGATGATGTAGCTGATATGGTTTCTTTCATACAATGCCATGAAATGGTTGTACCACCATATGTAAACAAATAGCTTGTTTGTGATATACCGACAAATGGATCAGACAAGAATCCAGCATCTGCATAACAAATGAGTTTAGTCTTGGGTACATTCGAGTAAAATAACCCCATATCCATAGTACCCCTAAGGTAACAAAGAACGTGTTTAACTCCATTCTAATGTCTTCATATTGGTGACGAACTATATCTTGCTAGTGGGTTAACAGTAAATGATATATTAGGTCGTGTGTGACTAGCAAGATATATGAGTGCACCAACTGCACTAAGGTATGGTACTTCTGGACCAAGTAGTTCTTCATCATTTTCCTGAGGCCTAAAAGGATCTTTATCTTTCTCCAAAGATCTTACAACTATCGGAGTACATAATGGATGTGATTTATCCATACAAAAACGCTTTAAGACCTTTCTTGTATAGGTTTCTTGATACAAAAAGATCCCATTTCTTGAATATTCAATTTGCAATCCAAGATAAAATTTTGTTCTTCCCAAGTCCTTCATTTCAAATTCTTTCTTTAAGCAACCCATAGCTTTTGTAAGCTCTTGAGAAGTTCCAATAATGTTTATGTCATCAATATAAACAGCAATTATAGCAAACTCATTTCTAGATCTTTTCATAAAAATGCATGGGCAAATTGCGTCATTCTTGTATTCCTCATCCAATAGATATTTGCTTAGACGATTATACCACATATGCCCTGATTGCTTCAATCCATATAGAGATTTATTTAACTTGATTGAGTATTGCTCTCGAGAATTTGAATTGTATGCTTCTGGCAACTTGAATCCTTCAGGGAGTTTTATATAAATGTCATTGTCATGCGAGCCATATAAATAGGCTATAACAACATCCATCATATGCAAATCGAATCCTTCTTTTACTGCCAGACTAATTAAATATTGAAAAGTAGTTGCTTCCACCACTGGCGAGTATGTTTTTTCAAAATCAATACTAGGTCTTTGTGTAAATCCTTAGGCAACAAGCCGTGCCTCATGTCTTACAATTTCACCATTTACATTTGTTTTCACACAAAAAACTATTTATATCTGACTAGTTTTACATCTTCAGGTGTATGGACTACAAGTCTAAAAACTTTTCGCTTCTCTAGTGAATTCAATTCTACCTCAATTGCCTCTTTCCATTTTGGCCAGTCTTTTCTTTATTTACATTCACTAATAGACTTTAGTTCATGATCCTCATCATCATTTATCACATCAAGTGTATATCATACACAAAAATATCATCAACATTGACTTTATTTCAGTCCCATCTTATTTCATTCATAACATAATTTATTGATATCTCATCATTTTCGCACATTTCAAATACCTAAGTTTCTTTTGGAATTGAGACATTAGCATTGTCTAATGACTCCTCTTGAATTACTATTTTTTCTTAATTATCCTCAACTTGGCCATCTACATTTTTAGCTCCTTTTCTCTTTTGAGGATTTTTATCCTTGGAACCAATAGGCCTGCCACACTTCATGCGTGCTTTAGATTCATTTACAATAGCAGGTTGTCCAACAGGGACTCAATTCTGATAGGAGCAATAGCAATTGGAATATGTGATTTGGTCACTTTCTTTGGGTTAGTAAATACGTTTGGCAACTGATTACCTAACCTTTGTACATGAATTATCTTCTAAACTTCTAATTCACATTATTTTGTATGAGGATTAAGTTGAGATAATGAAAGTTCCTTCTAACTAATCTCTTTTTCCAACTGCTTCTTTTCTCCCTCTAATTTTGGAAATTTTGATTCATCAAAATGACAATCGAAAAATTGAGCTGTAAATAAATCTCTTGTTGATGGTTCTAGATATTTTATTACAGAAGGAGATTTATATCCAACATACATTTCCATCCTTTTTTGAGGACCGATCTTAGTACATTATGGTGGAGCAATATGAACATATAGTGCACTTCTAAAAATTCTTAGATGGAAGATATTAGGTTCCTAACCAAAAACCAATTTTAAAAGGGAGAACTTAAGATAACTTATTGGCTTGATACAAATTAATATTGCTGCATGCAAAATTGCATGTCCCCAAGCAGAAATTGGGAGATTTGATCTCATAAATAATGGTCTTGCAATTAATTGTAGTCGTTTAATTAATGATTCTATAAATCCATTTTGTGTATGAACATATGCTACAGGATGTTCAACGTCCATCCCAAGAGACATACAATACTCATTGAAAGCTTGTAAAGTAAATTCACGAGCATTATCTAAACGTATTCTCTTGATTGGATAGTCAGGAAAATGTGCTCTTAATCTAATTAGTTGAGCAAGCAACTTTGCAAATATTAGGTTACGAGAGGATAATAAGCAAACATGTGACCATCTTATGGATGCATCAATTAAAACCATGAAATACCTAAACGGTCCACATGGTGGGTGTATCCACCAACAAATATCCCTTTGTATGCGTTCTAGAAATGTGAGAGACTCACTTTCTATTTTTGTCAGTGATGGTCGAATGATTAACTTTCCTTTAGAACATGCAACACATGAGAAAACATGTGATTATGGAATCTGTTGACTTTTCAATGGATGTCCGCATAAATTCTCAATTATCTTTCGTATCGTAATAGTCCCGGGATAGCCTAACGAGTCATGCCAAACATTAAACTTGTTCTCACTTGTAAACTTCTGGTTTACAATAGCATGTGTTTCAATTGTACTAATACGTGTGTAGTACAAGCCTGAAGAAAAGGCAGATAATTTTTCTACAATGCATTTCTTACTAGAAATTAAATTTAACTAGGTATTCTTGATTTCCTTCATTTATTGTTTCAACATAATATCCATTTCTGCGGACATCCTTGAAGCTCAGTAAATTTCTATTAGACTTGGTAGAATAAAATGCATTATCATTATGTAATTTTGTTCCTTCAGGTAGCAATACATGGGCTCTTTTAGAGTTTTCAATAAGGTTTATACTTCCAGATATAGTCTGGACATTGGCTTCTAGCACAACCAAAGAAGAGAAATATTTCTCATTTCTAAGTATTGTATGAGTTGTTGCACTATCGACGAGCACAAATCTTCATTATTGATGTCAATAATGGTCATTCTTCATAATTTTATGAAAAAACTCATAATTATATTTATTGATGGGGTAATAACCTTAAAAGTACAGAATTTATTGTGGTAGATGAAAAGAGCACACTTGTAAGCAAAACATTAAAATATACTTAATTATAAAAGTGCAATTACATCAAGATGACTCATTTTTGGACACTTTCATCACCAATTAACTGATCAATTCTTCCATCAGGATCGGTAAAGAAATCAACAATATCCAAATGAGTAACATCCATGTTGCCATAATTAGAATCGCCTTCTTCTCCAACAAAATTTGCTTCCACCTTTGGCTCTTTGCCTTTATTTCTATTCTTATTCTTATTTTTCAATGGTCCTTGGCAAAGGTCAACTAAATGTTTTGGCGTACGACAAGTACGAGACCAATGACCCTTGCCATCACAACGATAACATATTTTTAACATGATTATTGTTTCTACTAGATTCTTTTTGGTGATTCTCATCATTATTTGCACACTTCTAGTGGTAACGACCACCTCCATGGCCACGGCAACAGCCACGGCCATGGCCACGTCCACGTCCATGGCGACAGGTTGACTCACTTGCTACTACATTCACTTCTGGGAATGGAGTGGGGCCAGTAGGACGAGATTCACGATTCCTCATTAAAAACTCATTATTTTGCTCAGCCACGAGCAGGCAAGAAATTAATTCAGAATATTTTTTGAAACCTTTCTCACAGTATTACTGCTATAGGAGCACATTGGATGCATGAAATGTGGAGAGTATTTTTTCTAACACATCTTCATCAGTAATATTTTCTCCATATAGTTTCATTTGAGAACTGATTCTAAACATTACAGAATTATATTCGATCACAGATTTAAAGTCTTGCAAACATAAATACATCCAGTCATAACGAGCTTTAGGAAGGATTACAGTTTTTTGGTAGTCATACCTCTCCTTTAAAATGTTCCAAAGAACAAGTGGATCTTTTATAGTCAGATATTCAATCTTGAGTCCCTCAAGCAAATGGTGACGTAAAAAGATCATGGATTTGGCTTTATCTTGGTTGGATGCTCGGTTGCATTCCTTGATTGTATCTCCTAGACCATTGGCATTTAGATGGATTTCCGCATCTAATATCCAAAATAAATAATTCTTTCTAGTAATGTCAAGGGCCACAAACTCAAGTTTCGTGAGATTTGACATGATGATACTATCATATAAAAGTTAAATAAAAATTAATATTAAGAGAATGGAATAGTTATGAAACAACTTAGTACAAAAGTAATATAGAAATTTACCTTACAGTTGATTAGCCTTACTACAACACCTTCCGATTACAAGAACGCTTCATGCTGATAAGGTCTTATGAAATGGAACCAAAATCAAACCATAAAAGTAGAATAGAGAAAGATGAAGACAAGAGAATGAGAGAACTATCGTATTTCTTCACTTGCGCTCTAACACAAATGACATGCCCTATTTATAGGCATAGTCTTACACATGTTACAATTGTCCGTAAATGACAAATAGTGGATAATCAATCTCATGAATATGAATGGAGGTGAGTTACAAAATTAAATGGATAATGGAAGAGTGATGGATAGTGGAAAAGTAATGCATGGTGGAAGTAGTGGAAGTTACTTGGAGAAGATGAAGAGGAAGGGGTAAATAGACATCCACATAATATTCATAACACATTGCTTTATTTTTATTTTTTGATAAAATATATAGAAAAAATAAGAATTAGAATTTTCTCTTAAACAGGTGAAAAGCCCGCAAGCCAGACCTGAGCCTGCTAGCTTAAGGACTAGGCCTAGTAAAATGGGATTTTTTTTAGAATTTTAGCCCTGCAGAGCAAGCCTGTTTAAGCCCATAGCCCTATAGGGCTAGCTTGTATTTCCAGCATGTGTCAAACCTACCAAATGGATCAAGGTAAATGGAAAGGGCGAGCAGCAGAGAGCTAAGAGTCTATGCAACTTCCAAGTGAGCTTTGAATAAAACATGTTTGTTTCATATATAAGGCTCATATTGATTAATTTGAAAAAAATTTAAAAAGTTACCAAATTATTTAACTATAACATATGTTATGTAACCTTTCTAAAATATTTATATGGATCATTAAATTATAATCAATTTATAAGAAAGGCAAATTAGTCTGGAGAAAAATGATAAATGCAAATAGTTTAAAGCAATTTAGTAATTTTTTTAGTTTCTCCAAATTAGTCAACTGGATCTTATATTAAAGATATGAGGTAGTATTATTATTTTAGGAAATTCTGTATTTTGTGCAGGTGCCATAGGTTGCTTCTTGCTATATGAAATTTGATTCATGATATCACCAAGTAATATTCAATAAAACTCATGTTAATTTTCTTATAGTATTGAAATTTTGAAAAAAAAAAGGGTTTAAACAAAATTAAAAACAATTCCAAATTAATTGTCAAATCTTCACTTGTTTCTACTTTCTATTGAGAAAATTCTACAGGTGTTATGAATATTATCAAATATGGATGTCCGTCTTCTCTTCTTCCTCAACTTCATCAACTCTCTCTACTTTCACTAGGCATTAATCTAGGACTATACCTTTAATCTTGTAACTCACCCCCCACTCACATTCCTATGGTTTATTCTCCCCTATCTATCATTTAAGTACAAGTGTAACTTACGTGTAAGACTATGCCAATAAATAGGGCGTGCCATTGTATTGAGATGCAAGTGAAGAAAGTGACGGAATGCAATATCATTCTCTCATTTTCTTCTCTATATTTCTTCTCTAATCTATTTTTTTTGTTGGTTAATTTCATAACATGTTATCAGCATAAAACTCTACCATCTAAGTTCATCGCTTTGAGTTGATACACATTGATGTTCTATTCATTGAATGAATATAGTTTGATCCAAGCAATTTGGTAAGATTTCTCCAAGTTATTTAAAGGAAATGACGGTTTTGTATGTTAACCTTATTGATTCATTGGCAACCAAATATTTTATTCATCGTATTGAGATATAAAAATTTGAATTTCTATTTCTTACTTTTCTTATATTTTCATGATTCTACTATCTTTATACTTCTTGATTTGCTATAAGATTTATTTTCATCTATAACATTACTAGATATGATTATCATCTTCAATATTAGTTAATTGTTGTCTTATAAAGTAAAATGTTAAACACATAAATGAATGGCTAATACCATTGTAGTTTTGATTTTGTGATTAGATGGCCAAAAGCCACATCACATTTTGATGATTCTTTGATAAAAGACCATCTTGTGGTTGTAACAGATGGCATTTGATGATCTATATTTTAAGATTGATGGTTTAAAAATCAAATGATACAAAAAAGTTTCGTAGTTCTAAAAAATTTTGTTATGGTTTGGAAGACTAATATTTGAGAAAATTAATTGTGTGCTATTGAAAGCAAGGAACATATCCACAAGAGTAATAAAGAGTATGATCACATTGTATTAGTGAAACTAACAACTAAAAGGGCAATAATCTTTAGGCTTAACTATTGAATGATAACAGAATAATTAGTAATAACCCTATGATCAATATGATAAAATTATGAACAAATTTTATAATATGACTAGAAGTTATATAGACAAATATGCATCAATTCATTAAAAGTAAATGTTAAAAAAATGGTTGTAAAGCCAAAAAGACCACGTGATATTATAAAAATATCGAAAATAATTATAATACTTGAAGGCAATAAGCTATGAAAAAAAATACCCAAAGTATTTATAAAAATAGAAGAGATACAATTATATGCCTAGAGGGCTATATCTATAATGTTTAATTTTTATTAGTCCTTAAATTTATTATGATTTGTGAGAAACAAATTGTTATAAGGATTTGATATTGTGTATTGATAAGTTTGTGATAAAAAATTAAATAGATCAAATAGACTCAAAAGTTATTAGTTATATTTTGTTTATTTATATCTTATTAATATGATCTGGTTTAATATTAGTTTTGAATATTTTAAATGTCTATAGTACCTTGATCAATATTGAGAAATTTTAAATGTTGATTTTGATTTGTACTTTTCAAAAGTTTATTTTAAATGTTCTTTTACATTTTTGTGTTTTCTCTGTGTATTGCAAGTTAAATCTGTGATACTCATAATTATTTGTCATTATGTCAATGATATATTGAAATGAAGTTGTCTTTCACATTCCTCCTAACTTATATAGTTTTTGAAGAATTATATGTAATAGTATTAATATGATTTTAGAAGAACTAGTACTAATTTTTCTTTACAAATAGACAAAGTATTGATAGTGAAAAATATGACCCATAGATCTACATCACAACTTTGGTTCTTCAAAGAGTGTAAATGTTATAGCACAATTGGATTAAAATCCATAATTATATTGAATTAGGAAGTACTTGGGTTTCCAAGCAAAAAGTAAGTTATTAGTCTTAGCCTATTGTATGCTAGTAACTGTTTATGAAATATATGAATAAAGGAATTATGTTTGAATCACTCACACTTGAAGGGGAGACTATTAGAATACAAGTGTAAGTTGATATTGGATATATTTCTCATATAGCTCAATTAATCTCATAAATAGATATCATATAAAATGAATCATATATTATATTGAAAAATTTATTGTTGGTAAAGAAACATGGCATAGTAAACCATAAGTTTATTGATGTAATTAGATTTATTATTGGCATGACTTGTTTAATCATCTTGAACTATATGATGTAGCAAATTATTGATGATTATGTATTGATATCCATTGAAGAACCAAAAGATTCCTCCACATAGCCAACATTTTTAAGAATTTCTATGTGCTGCTTAGATTTCTATATGAAAATCTACTTGGTATAAGTATATATGAATTCTAGTGATTATAAAATCTCTTTATAACAATATCAAAATAGAAAAATAACAGGTAAAAATCTTAATAGAACAATAACAAAAAAACTAAAAAAATAACAGGTACAAATATTAAATCGAGGTACCCATTTTATGACAACTCTCAGCAACTTACCCTCTATTTTTGTGCCTTTAGTGGGCCTAGTATTTCCGGCAATGTTTTCAGAGAAAACTGATTATAAAATATCACTAGTTTGTTTTGTTTTGGAATAGATCACTACACGTGTGAAAATATATTAAACTGATATATATATAGGCCCATTTAGAAGCACATAAGCTATACAAGTATTCAATATTTGATAAGTGTATCTATATAAAATGGTAACGTGTTATTAACATTGGTTTGCAACCTGAAGTTTGCAAGATTATTTAGATAAATATTTCTGGACTATGTGATCCTAAAAAAGTTGATTTTAAAGATGCTAATGAATTTATATATCAGGCTTTTAATGTTAAAAAGCCTACATAACAAATTGACCTAGTAAAATCATTTCTTAATGCCTCCATGAATAGCTGGATCAATATTTGTGAGAACAAGTTTTTCTATTTTAGTGTTGGCATATTTAATTTAATATATTGCAACATTTGTACACATCAAGGCAACAAAATTCTCCTAACAAAATTGGCTTTTAGTTAAGAGCCAGATGTTTTTCATCTAAAAATTGAAATGTGCAATATTTATTCTTACTAGTCCACCACAATACAAATAGATGGATATTGAAAGAAAGTTGGGACATATGTTGGTTAAGAACCTCCTTCTTCTCGTTTGTCTCTAAATGGAACAAAATAATGTTTTTAAAAGAAGCAAATGGACTTGAGAGACTTATACAGCATAATTAGTTGACTGTTACTCAACAAAGTTTTCCTAACATGAGGGGGAGAAATTGAGGAGCTAGAAAAGAGAATGCACGGTGTCACATCCTGAATTTTGGGCCTAGAAGCACTAAAATTAGCCTGAAATAGACAGGCTACCAAACCTTTTTTGGCAAAGGTCCCAGAGATTTCTTAGAATGACAGAGAGATTCCCAAGAGCTAAATCGCAAAGGGAAAGTTTTTTGGAATTGAAAAAAGAGAAAGTTAGAAACTCAGAAGAAGTCTCGAGGCTCAAGAATGAGAAATAGAGATAAATGTAGGCTAAGAGTTATGTTAGATGCCTCAATAGGGTGAATTTTGAGGTTAAGCAAAACCAAAGGCAAAATCATAATTTTACAAAGTTTTGGGCCGGTAAGGGCAAAAACAGAAATTATGCCCGAAAAATCCCAGAAAATGAGAAATGGCATGTTAAGGCCTATATATATAAAAAATGACAATAATGCCCTTGGATTGACTTTAAATAAATTTTAAAGATTATGACTCATTTTAAGGTATAAACCTAGATTTTATTATTTGAGTTATGAGGAGGCCTCAGAAATGTAAGTAAAAATGAAAATTCATGAGTTAAGAGACTATGAAAAATTATAAAATTAGTCTCATCCCTAGAAGGCCAGCGAAATGGCTTTAAGAATACTTAAAACTAGTTATGCTGAAAAAGGACATTTTAAAGAATGATTTTTTTAAGTGGGACTACAGGCTGAGTTATGGCCTGAGAAAATTCATAGATTTTCTCTAGAATATGAAGAATTTTATGATATTTTTGGAGCTCTGGATTGCATAAAATGCTCCAGTCATATATTAAATAATGTTTTGTCCCATAAATAGGAGACAAAACCAAAGAAAATATCTAAAGGCCATCATAACGGCACTGAGTCAGCATGCTGAGTCACCAAATGCAATTATGACACCTACAAGTCATCATGCTGAGTCATCCAAAGATATTTATAGATAGCATAAAAATCAGAACGCAGTACGAGTACATTATAGATAGTCCTTTGTCTTGTTATAGTGAAATCTCTACTGCGTGATTCAATAAGGCTAAGTAGCCTGTCAGTAAAGCTAATTATTTTCTTCTATACTCCCCTAAGATGGTGACACATGTGGCCTTAATTAGAATGAGAAAATGGTGTGAGAACATGTTCCAATGGTCCTAGGTAAGTTAGGGCCCAAAAAAGTATCCTATACAGTGCAGAATGGCAAGATAGGTGGAGGAATACCTAAGGGTTGTATTTTGCATGAATTTTATATTAATTTTCTCTCTATTTTAATGCCTTAATGATGAAGGAATATGGAGGAGACAAGTGAACAGTTAGATGGGAAAAGAAGCTATTACGTGTACGGTTAGATACAAGAAACATGTATCGTCGGATGCAAGACACGTGTATGGTTGGATTAAAAGCATGTTGATTGATGATGTAAGCATGATGTCATAGGACACTTGTCACTATAAGATTAAAAGAGAAAATGGGTGATCCAGATCAAGCCACATATTTTTAAGACCAACAGCCCAGATCAGTCTTGTTTTTTATAAATACCTCCTCCCCACCCCTCATTTTCGTCCAACCTAAAGGAAACCTTTGGAAAGCTCTGGTAAAATGGTTTCTAGAGAGAGAAAGAAGAGGGAGAAAGAAAGGCCAAGTGGTCATATGCAAGATCAAGTTCTAAAACAAGGTATGTTTATGGTTTTTGATGCAGTTTTCACTACCCTTATTGTTGTTGAGTTTGGTTATAGATTTTAATGATTTTTGGGAGCTTGAAACCTTAAGGGGTTATGCTGTACAAAACTCTTAAGAGTAGGGGAAGATGAAATTGATGTTAGAATATTGTTCAAAGGCTTGAAAGGAACATGAATCAAGTGGTTTTATGCTGAAATTGGTTGAACTTCATGATTATGCAACTTGAGTAATATTTAGGCCAACACTGGTTCTTGGGGATAGGATTGGATTTTGATAATTTTAATGCTTTCAATGTGTTTAAAATGAAAAATTGTGCAGGGTAAAGGTGAGAAAACAAGTTTGGAAGCATTAGAATTGAAAGTAGAATGTTGAGCCCTAAGACCATATGTTCAGCCAAATCAAGTTGATTAGGAAGGAGTTTGATTTTAATTATTTTGAGCTTGGAAATGGATTATAAATACAAAATTTTGTGGGAATAATATGTGGAATTAATTTCAGGAAGGTTGGAAATCAAGCTCAAAAGTTAAAAGCTAATGTAGCTAAAAAAAACAAAGTATTGATATTGTTGATTACCATGGCTCTAACAAATGAATGGAAATGATGTGTTGGTGCATTTAGGGCCATGAGATATCAAGGAAAAGAAATGGAAAAGGTTGAGGAAGCAACCTTAATGGTTGGAAGCAAAAGGGAGCAAGTTGAAGAGCAAGAGAGAACTTATGATACAAGGTAGCGGACCTACCTTTCTTGTGTGCTTGAGGTATACGTGTGTATGCGCTATGAATGCCATGATGTGACTAAGCTATGCTGCTGAATTATGATTGCTATGTTTATTTAAGCATACCTTGGCATTATATTATGTGAATATAAAAGAACTGGCTTACTTTCCATGGCATTTCACCATGCATAAATGATAAAATTATGTGCACAAAAGCATGTCATACACTTGCATCCATCTTGTATGCATAAATGGCAATATTTCCTACTGAGATTCTCCTGAATCTCACCCTCTCTTAACCAACCATAATAGGTGATATGATCAAGTGAAGGATACATGAAGTGGAAGGAAGGAAAAAAGAAAAGATTTGGAAAAATTTGTTGTATTACGTTGTACACTATATAAACCGACGTATGTTGTAAATGTGCTGTTGATGGTATGTAATGATAAATGATGATGTTGGCTTGTGTAATTAACTATGATAATGTATGGGAATGGTTAGTGTATAAATGGAATGGTATTATGTATGGAAAGTCTTAGTCATGAACTATTAGTGCAAGTTAGAGGATAAGCTATCTCTAATTAAGCAACAAAATAGGGACAAGGTAGAAGTATGGCAAATGATTGACTATGCTTATGAAATTTAGCATGATTAAAGTACACATCCTAAGCTTTAAAAAAAGTGGTAGATCACTTAAAAAGGATGTGTGTGGTAAGAGTTATGATTGCTCAAAGACTAAAAATCTAAAAGTTACCAGTAAACAGTAACCCGAAAACCAATTGCAAATTTTCAATCTACGGGCTTGGTTCGTGAATCGCTTAAACCGTAACGCTTCCAAATGTGTACTCTGAGGGGTTAAAGGAAGGATGTTTCACATGGAATGCATTATTACTATTACATATGGATCCTCAAATATATCAGTATGGACCAGAAGTTCATCAAATACTGCATTCATGAAATGCTACAAAATATTTTACTGACCTAAATGAAAATTTTGAAATCTCTTATTCCAACTAAAAATACTCCAATTAGTATTAAAAAAAAAGAGACATGCCGAAAGCATGAGAGGTTAGTCGGTTCTAATATAAATATATTGAATAAAGGGGAGCATACAACTTAGAAGTTATATTGAGAAGGCATGTACTCTAGAAGAGTGTCAAGTCATAACTAATTATAAAACCCCAGAAGAGGTTCAGTTACCTAAAAAATAAGAAAGAGGTCTCAATAAGTTATGTCACAAAAGAAAAAATGGAACCAAAAAGATAAAGTTTTCGATAACAATTTTGATAAGAATATCACGTGATAAAAAGAGGATCTTACACATAGATTTATCATACAAAGTAGACATAAATTTGGCCAAGAAGAAAAGTCAAAAAGAAAAAGACGTGATGAAAATATTCTTTCGATATGTGAAAATGGGCTTGCAGTCCGAACACATGAAATATAAAGTTTTTATAGAATATGTGGATGTTTATGTGAAAATGAGACATATTACTTCGTGGTGGACATAATTTTACATAGTTGAATAGTCTGGCAGTTGTAAAATGTGTTTGTTAGATATTATTATGATTCATGCATTAGGATCATTAAATAGTGAAATTTACATAATAATCCTTTAAGGATCCAAAATATATAAGTGCATCATAATAATATCTTTATTTTAGTGAATTACCAATATGTGGATCAGAAAAGAATCTATAATCTTTATTTTAGTGTCTTTGTATTTGGTGAAGAACTATATCTTACTAGCAAGTTAACAACAAATGATATATCAAGTCGTATGTGACTTGTAAGATATATAAGTGCACCAATTGTACTAAGACATGGTACTTCTGGACCAAATAGTTCTTCATCACCTTCTTAAGGTCTAAAAGGATCTTATTCACCTCCACAAATCTCACAACCATCGAAGTACATAATGGATGTGATTCATCCATAAAAAAAATACTTGAAGACCTTTTATGTATCAGTTATTTGATACACAAAATTTTCATTTCTCAAATATGTAATTTGCAATCTGAGACAAAACTTTTGTTCAACAAGTCACTTCCTATTACAATATTTGAAAAGCTTATTCATGACATCAAATGTCACAGACTCAAGGATATCAATTGATGTTATGAAGAGGGTGAGTTAATACATGTTGTATTCTTTTTTCCTTATCTGTGGTTTTTTCCTACAGGATTTTCCTAGCAAGGTTTTTAATGAGGCAATATTAAATAGTGTATCAATGAATGTGTACTTTTTTCTTCTGTTAGGTTTTTGTCCCATAGGGTTTTTCCTAGTTGAAGTTTTTTAATGAAGCACATTCTTATCTAATGGACCTCCAGGTGGGAGTGTTATGAATATTATCAAATGTGGATGTCCATCTTCTCTTCTTCATCAACTCCCATCACTTCCACTAGGTGTGACGTACAAAAAACAAAGAAAATATAATGTTATTAAAATAATATTTTATTAGTTTTTTAATAAAAAAAACCCAACCCCTTTTTCCACGAAGAGTGGAAAATGGGGGGTAATTAATGCAAAGGAAAAAGAAGGGGTGAGGGACGGTTGAAGGGAAATAGGATAAGGCATAGGCAGTGGAAAAAAATTGAACATGGGACTATTAAATACCTTCACCCCAGATGATTTTCAAGTCGAGGGAGGAGACGGAAGAGGAAGAGAGAGCAAAAGAAGAGAGAAGAGAGTGAGAAGCAGAGAGGAAAAGGGGGAGAGAGCCGAGTTGCGGAGTACCAGACAGTTTTGGAAATAATTTAGGTACACAAAACTACTTCTTTTTTGTCAAATTTCCTTTATGAATATTTCCTATATGTTTAGAGCTTTATATTATTAGTATCATTATAATGTTTAGAGAAAATTTTATTGTTTGGGCATATAGTAAATATGGAGTTTTGACAATGTATGACCGTAGAAATTTAAAGATCCATTATTAAGAAAATTTAATCGGTTTATTTTTGTTTAATGATTATTTTGAGAATTTTAAATTAAGCTTTTAGTTAAATAATTTATTTGAGTTATTTAATATATTAGTCAGATTTTAATCGGTTAGAATATTGAATGTGTCAAAGATATGTTATTGAAATAATTTTAGAAGTATAAAGAATTATAAATTGAGAATTTTATAAAAATAAAAATATATTTATACTTCAAAGGAGTTGCTTGGCTGAGGAAAAATTTTAAATAGGACTATAATAAATAGTTGAGATTTTAATATAAAATGTTTATATTCTAAGAAATATATATTTATTTAGGTTATTTTTAAATAGTCTTATATGTAAATAATATTTTCAAAATATTATATTTATTATAAATAGCAAAATTTGGGAAAGTTAATATATTTATGTAATTTTAGTTTGGAGGGTAGTCTTAGAATTTTAGGATATTGGAGTAAATTTTTTTTAGTTTTATATTAATAAATATTTATGTGAAATTTTTGTAGACTCTTGAGAATTTTGGAGTAATCTTTGTGTGAATATTTGTAAGCTAAAGAGTACCAGGTAACTCTGAAAATTCTTTCTTGTACATGTGAATTGTGTATGATTATATTGTCGATTTACTAATTTTTATATCATACTGAAATATAATATTAGGATTTTTCAAATAAGTGTTTTGGTATGTTATTTGATTTTGTTAAGATTTATTGCTATTAATTATGATCAATATTTAAATATATTGATGGCTATCGAATTGTCATGAGTTGATATTAAATGGTATATAAGTTTTATGGCAATCTTATTTTTAATATATTTGAGGATGTATTTATTATGTACCATTATTTGCATATGACATGCATTGTTGGGTTAAGAATAGAAGGAGATTGCATGGATATAAAATTACCACGTGGTATGCCATCACTCGGTGCACAGTGGATGGCACTTGCAGGGCCCCTTCTTTTATGTTTTCCTTTGGCCGGGAATTCAATGGAGCCGTGGGACATGTGACACCTCTTTATTTTATTTGCAAAGGAGGGGAGCCATAGTCTGAGCTTGAGCTCTATATCTCTGGCCGGATATATCTCTAGTATCGGTGAGTTTGGAATAATTCAGTAAAATGGATTAGTTCCTATCGGACTATGTGTTAGCCTATGGCTCCAGTCAGCGGTATAAGGGTGGACGGTGATATAAGGGAGGCAGCATATTGCATTATTTTGATATATTAGGAAAATGATATTGGTATATTGTTGAATCAAAAATGAAATTGAGTTGAATATATCAAGTCCGTGATTTTTATATATACATATACACACACACATATAAATGGATTTTTGGGTTTATCATATATGGTTTGGTTGTATAGGTAAGAATTTCAGTAGTTACTGAGATGTTTGATCTCACCCCTTACATTAACAATTTTCAGGTGAAGGATCTAGTGGGAATCAAGGGAAGGCACTAATGGAGTGAGCCGTAAAGGCTTTTATACTCCTTAAGCACATGCTATATTATATTGTTATTTGCCATGACTATAAGAATTTAATAGTTTATTTTGTCAAGTTATGTTGGAAATGTTTTGAAATTATGACTTATTCGAAGTGTTAGAAATACGTATAGACTTTTAAATGAAATATTTATCGTGTATATGGATATAATTATGTGAGGTGTTGCATTTTTGGTATCACAGCTACAACGTTCCATGGCTTTTTATTTGACTTTTAGGTGAAATAATTTTTTTTTTTAAAAAAAAAGCTATCTAAAGGTCATGGCAATTTAAATATAATAACATGTGCACTTCTTTTTAGTTTTTAGATTAAAAGTTTATTTTTGTAATACTGTTTAGTTTACCTAGTGTCCTTCTACTGTTCTACATAGGAAGGGAGAATGGTGAACACTCGAAGGACTAGCTCTACCCCAATTTCGTGTCAAAATGCTTTTTCTCGTCAAGATAATAATGCTATTTTGCGAGAATTACGAGATCATATTGTGAGCATTGATCGAAGGGTAAAGAGACATGAGGACGAGTTGCTGGCAATCAAAAGTCAATGTGATAGTCATCAAGAAGAAAATAGCCATGTTAATGATAAAGCTCCCAGTGACCACCAGTCAATAGGTGATACTCTTAGAGGCACTAAATCGAAAGCTGATAGCAGTGCACATTCTCAACACGACCTCGCGCGTATCACACTGCTTTGGGAAAGTTTTAGGAAGTTCGATCCTCCTAAATTTGAGGGCAGGCTGAATCTATCTAAAGCTGAAGAATGGATCGAAAGGCTAGAGACTATATTCAGAATAGTAATCTACACCTAACAGGAAAAAGTGCAACTTGTTGAGCAGCTGTTACAAAAGGCAGCAAGGAAGTAGTAGGACAGCATTAAGCCTTTTGAGAGTGCAGAGATAACTTGGGAAAGGTTCAAGGAAAAATTCTTCCAACACTATTTTCCTAATGCCCTTAGAGCTGATCAAGAAGTAGAATTCTATGCCTTCAAGCAAGGGAACTTAAATGAGGAAGATTTCATTGCTCAATTTCTCGAGTTAGTCAAATATACTACTAATCCATAGATGCAAAATAACTCAAAATGGATGGCTGATAGGCTACTGGAAAAGGCCAGGCCAGAATTAAGAACAACTCTAGCACCCTTGGAGATTAATGATTTTGAAAAAATGTGCACCAAATTGCGAATCATTGCTAGAAGCATGAGTGAAGAAGAAGTTGAGAAGAGAAAGGACTCTTATACAGGGTCCATTCCATTCATGAGACCAACAGGAGGAATCGGTAAGAAGAATTCTTACAGCTTCAACAGCTCAAAGAAGCGGTTTAAACAACCCCCAAGGAATCAATCTGGTGGATCTCTGAGGAGTCAATTCAGTGGACCCTTAAGGAGTCAATTCAATGGACCTCTGAGGAGTCAAGTCAGTGGGGGATAGAGCTCTTACTGAGGTTCTACAGCTCCTATCACTAGCACTGCCAATAGTCAAAAGTGTGCCAAGTGTGGAAAAGTACATCAAAAAAATTGCATTATCTGCTTCAAGTACGAGAAACTAGGCCACATTTTTAGATTTTGTGAGGAAGGCTCACAAGGGGTCAATGATACCAGAGTTGCCGTCCCAGGAAGAGTGTTCGCTCTATCTTAACAAGAAGTTGATACTGCCCCTAATTTGATTAAAGGTATTCTCAAACTCCAAGGCTTTGAAACTCAAGCTTTATTTGATTCTGGTGCAACACACTTATTTATATCTGATGATTATGTGTCTTGTTTAAGTATACATAAGTATGATTTGCCCTATGATGTGATTGTTTCTACATCGACGGGAGTCTCAGTGAAAACTTCTAAAGCATACTTGAATTGTATGATTGAATTTGAGGGTAGAACATCCACTATAGATCTTGTTTATCTACCCTTAAAGGGTATTGACTTGATTGTAGGAATGGATTAGTTGTCGGCAAATGATGCCATCCTAGATTATAGAAGGAAAACCATTTCTTTGCCGATCTTCTCCATAAGTTCTAGTAGGCCACAACTGTTGTCTTTAGTACAAGTTGAAAATTGTATTCGAAAGGGTTGTCAAGCCTATATGGTGTTTTTCTCCATTCACACAACAGCTGAAAAAGGCATAGAGGAGATTACAGTGGTGAGTGAATTCCCGGATGTGTTTCCAGAGGAGATAACAGGTTTGCTTCTGGAGAGAGAAGTGGAGTTCTCTATTGATCTTGCACCTGGAACCAAGCCTATTTCTAAAGCTCCTTATCGGATGTCTCCATCAGAATTAGCAGAGTTAAAGAAACAGATTGAGGAGTTGCTGGAAAAGGGCTTTATTAGGCCAAGTGTATCCCCTTGGGGCTTGCCTGTGCTCTTTGTGAAGAAGAAGGATGGGAGCATGAGACTGTGCATTGATTACCGCCAATTGAATAAGGTAACCATAAAGAACAAATATGCTTTACCCAGGATCGATGATCTACTTCACTAGCTATCTGGAGCGTCAATATTCTCTAAGAATGACTTAAGGTCAGGATATCACCAATTAAGGGTTAGATCTGAGGACATCCTAAAAACTGCATTTAGAACAAGATACGGCCACTATGAATTCCTTGTTATGTTGTTTGGGTTAACCAATGCTCCAACTGTCTTTATAGATTATATGAACAGAATCTTCCGATCTTACTTGGATAAATTCGTAGTGATCTTTATTGATGACATCTTTATTTACTCTAAGGATGAGGAAGAGCATAAACAGCATCTTAGAATTGTGCTGCAAGTGTTAAGGGAACACAAACTCTATGCAAGGTTGTCAAAGTGTGAGTTTTGGCTTAAAGAAGTAAAATTTTTGGGTCATGTTGTATCAGCTGAAAGTGTGTCGGTGGACCCTAGTAAGATTGATGCAGTGTTAAAGTGGGACCGACACACAAAGTGTCATAGAAATTAGAAGCTTTCTAGGATTGGTAGGCTACTATAGGAGATTCATTAAAGGCTTTTCGCAGATAGCCATTGTAACACCTTATGTTTATACCAATTAACTTGCCTTGCGGAAGCATTTGGAATCACTTTTGAAGACTACAAGTTATGAAAAATCAAGTTTGAAAATTTTCTTTTGCGGGTTACTATTCATTGTAACCAAAAAATGTGACAAACTTCAAAAAATCATAACTAATTGTAGAAAAATCAAAATCAAGTGATTCCAAGTTCTAGGGAAATCCCTTTGGATAAAATTTTGAGAGAAAATAGTTTCTGGACTGATTGCCTTAAAATTCGAGCCCAGTTTTTCTTGAAAAAGTTACTGTTCATATGGTCATTTTTCCATTTTCCACTTATTTTAGCCCAACTTTGGAAGGGCATAACTTCTTGTGTGGTTATCAGATTCAGGTGAACCAACTCTCATCTTAAAGAGAAAAATCCCATCGATTTGCTCACCGAATCTCATAGCTATACTTACTCAGTTGCTTAATTTGACTTTGGTCAAAGTTTAGGTCCATAATGTTGACTTTTATCCCCCTTGGAAGGATAAATTGTCTTACTTGACCAATTACTTGCATACTAATTCTCCTACCATATAATCATGCATTTTGGACAACACTAGCATGCTTTCACATATTAACACATAAGCTAGCATATATCTATAACTTAAAACCTTAAAGCATACTTTTAATTACATTCATCCAACATAAGGTTTTTCTTCATTCTTCTTCTTCTTCTTGAGCCAAACTTAACTCTCCACTATAGCTACTTCTTTTCTTTTTCTCTTGGAGGTTGAAGGCCCTAGGGTTTGTTAAGTATGGGGGTAAGATTCTTGGGAATCTTAGTAGCACATTACATACATTACTATGGTTACACATCACAATGTAATTCAAGCTACATGCATACATACATACTTGAGTATTATGTACTTGCCATGGAAAAACATAACATTATAACATAAAATATCATCTCAACCTTGCATAAACCAAAGTATACATGCATGGAGGCATCATGGCATAACATCATAACACATAGCAATGAACATACAATGTATAGTAACTCTAACAAGCAATGGAATTCAAAAGCTACCTTGTTGGCTTTCCTTCCTCTTGAACTCTTTTCTCTTGACTAGATCTTTGCCCCTTTGTTGTGTATAGCCTATTAGGCAACCAATGACACAACATTGAGCATTACTTCAACTCCATAACTTAACATAACCTCTTAAACCCTTTTTTTTCCTTAACTTTTAGGGTTTATTTTTCTAGCTTTGATTCTTGAACTTTTTAGGGCCTTTCCTACATAATTTTCCATGTAGAATCCATTTATCATATTAGTTTTATGAAAATCCAATTCCTTCCCATTGAACTTGACTTGGCTGAACCATAGGGATAAATAAGTTCAAAATTTTCATTTCAATTTTTAATGCTTCCAACATCCCTTTCTTGGTATATACCTACACTAAATCATCATTTAAACTCATTGGAAGCATCAAATTGAATTGAAACATCTTCCCTCCTACATTTCTCAATTTGGCCGAACCATATATATAATTATAGGGAAAAGGATTCTCAACAAAACTAATATGTAATCACTTAATTCTTAACCTTTAACCATGCTTAATCTTAACCATACTTCATCTAAACCATTCTCTATCATTTTGATAAAATTTGGACAGTACTTCCCCTTATGAAAATGACTTTCTATCATCATTAAAATAGCACAAAACCCACATATCATTATTATACTTGAAATAGGAGAGTTGCAGAAGCTTACCTTGCTTCCAAATGACTTTCTCTCGCTAGAAATCTTTTCTTTCTCTATCTAAATGAAAATTTGCAAGAGGTTTCCTAATTGAAAGGCTTCATACAAAATGAACAAGTGGGAGGGGGTATTTATAGGCTTCCTTTTTCATTAATTCCACATTTGCTCTTCTTGCATAAGACTTAATCTTAGCCCTCCAATTTTTACCTCTTTCTATATGTACAAATCTTAGGCTATGTGGCTTAATATGTTGACACTTGGATGGTGAGTCATAAGGGGTTATGTCATCTTTCTTATCCATTAAGATTAATTAGGTTTTAACCAAGGTTAACTCTCTTAATTCCTTGATTAACTTGGCTAATTACCCTTCTAGAAACTTTTGACTTTTCAAAGATAGATAGTTAAATCCTAGCCATCCAATGAACGATGTTTGCCACGTGTCATGATCCTATGGAAGATGACTTAACTATAATCATTTTACTTATCCCTAATTAAATTTTAATCTAACTTGATTTAGTATTTTCTTTTCCTTTTTCTTTTTATTTTCTTTTCCCTTTCTTGGCCAATTTGAGCGTGATATGTGTCCTTGACATTCTCTCAGAAATTTTACCACCCCAGTTATCCTGACAGTCTACTAAATCATAATATAATATTGATTTATTTTATCTGATAGCCAAAAAATTCTAATATCTCAGAATTCTTATATCAGATCACCATTAATTATATCTCAGTAAAGAGAACTTTCTTGATTAATTTCATAATTTTTCTCCCCATATAACTCTTTAAATTGCCGTTTCCGTAAAAACAGACAATCTACTGATATTAATTTAGCTTTAAATTTAATTAAAGCTAACCTCCTCATTATTCAGGGTTGGAAATAATTTTATAAATCTCCATAATTCCTAAATGAATTTTCTTTAATTTTTCATAATTTTCTAAGATCTCTAGGTATTTTTCATAATTGATATTGGCCAATAAAAGGGATATATATGGTGCCACCTTAGAGGAGCAAAGGAAAAACAAATAGTCAACACTATTGACCAATTAGTCAACCTTATTGAGTCACATAGTAGAAATTTTGCTCTACTGGATAGATAGGAAACTGTCTAACACTTACCAGTATTGCATTCTAATTTTTCTACTGCCCATAAAATATCTTCTGGTAACTCATATGATGACTCATCACCCTCATAAATGAAGCACATGGGAAAGAAGAATAGAATTCAAGTTGAACTTGTCTTCCTCAAAATATCTGGGATATTTTCTAACTTTGTCTCCTAATTAAGGGATATTAATTATTTAACATTTGACTGGAGCATTTTATCCAATCCTGAACTCCAAAAATTCATCTATTTATACCATAAAATTTTTTTAATTCTGTAGAAAATCTATGAATTTTCTCAGATCATAACTCAGACCATAAGTATTTCTTTTTAAATTTCCCATAACAAACCAATAAACTGCAGTTTTGGCCTTAAAAAAATATTAAAGCCATTCTGCTGGCCTTCTAGAATTGAGACTAATTTTATAAATTCTATAGCCTCTTAGATCATACATCCCCATTTTACCATAATTTTCTGAGGTTTTCTTATGACTCAAACAATTAAATCTACCTCTACATCTTAAACTGAACCATAAACTTATAAATTCCTTTTAAGTCAACTCAAGGGCATTTTCATCATTTCTCCTCATATACAGGCCTTAAAATGTCATTTTCCATTTTCTAGAATTTTCTAGAATTTTTTTGGGTATTACTTCCATTTTTACCCATTCCTGGCCCGAAACTTTCCAAAATTACAGTTTTACCCCTGGTCAAATAAACCTCATAAATCACCCTATTATGGCCTCTATCATAACCTTTGGTCTGAACTAACCTCTTTTCTCATTTCGGGGCCTTGAGACTTCACTGGAGCCTCTAACTTTCTTTACATTTTAGTCCCTAGCACTTTCTCTATTTACAATTTAGTCCCTAAAACCTTTCAACATTCCTTTTACATTTCTGGAACTCCTACTCATAGGGATTTAATAGCCTATCTTTCTTAGGCTAATCCGTGTATTCTTAGGCCCAAAACTTGGGGTGTGACAGCTATGCCCTTAACCAGACTAACTAAAAAGGACCAACCGTTTGTTTGGACTGAGAAATGTGAAGCAGCCTTTCAGGCTTTAAAGACCAAGTTAACCACCGCACCGGTACTTGTGATTCCAAACCCTACACAATCTTTCACTTTGTATACTGATGCTTCTAAGAAGGGTCATGGGGCTATATTAATGCAAAATGGTAAGGTAGTTGCTTATGCTTCTCGACAATTGAGGCCACATGAGGAAAACTACCCTACACATGACTTGGAATTGGCAACAGTCGTATTTGCATTAAAGATTTGGAGCCACTATCTCTATGGTTCATAGTTTGAGATTTTTAGCAACCATAAGAGTTTGAAGTACTTGTTTGACCAAAAAGAACTTAACATGAGACAAAGAAGGTGGATGGAGTTTCTTAAGGATTATGATTATGAGCTAAAGTATCACCCAGCGAAGGCAAACATTGTAGCCGATGCTTTAAGTAGAAAATCTATCCATGCAGCCCAGTTGATGGTCAAGGAGTGGAACCTACTACAAGATGTGTAAAGTAAACCTATTGATATAATGTATGGGTTAGTTGCTACCATGAAAGCACTAACCATTGAGAGTACAACTTGGAAGGAAATTAAAATTGCCCAGTTGGAGGATGAATATCTACTAGGGGTTAGGAAAGAAGTTGAATAAGGAAAAGAGTCAAGATTTAGTATTGGTGAAGATGGGATACTAAGATATAAAGCAAAAGTGTGTCTCCCTAATGATAAAGAGTTAAAGAAATTACTCCTTAATGAAGCTCATAGAAGTAAATATACTATCCATCCTGGAGCCACCAAGATGTACCATGATTTAAAGCAAAATGGGTGGTGGCCTAGTATGAAGAAAGATGTAACTGAGTTTGTCTCTCATTGTCTAACTTGCCAAAAGGTCAAGATTGAACACCAGAAGCCCCCAGGACTATTGCAAAATCTAGAAATTCTAGAATGGAAGTGGGATAGTATCCCCATGGACTTTATCACAGGTCTTCCTAGAACTCAATATGGGCATGATGCTATTTGGGTGATTGTTGACAGATTGACTAAACCAGCTCATTTCTTAGCCATCAAGACCAATTACTCTTTGGAAAAGCTAGCACAGATCTATGTGAAGGAAATCGTCCGATTACATGGCACACCAAAGAGTATTATATCAAATCGAGATCCACGATTCACTTTAGGGTTTTGGAGATCATTGCAAGATGCCATGGGGACATGATCGAGGTTTAGGACTGCCTATCATCCCCAAACTGATGGACAAACAGAGAGAACTATTCAGACTCTTGAGGACATGTTAAGATCTTGTGTAATTGAATTTAAAGGAAATTGAGATGATCACCTTCCTTTAGCAGAGTTTGCCTATAATAATAGCTTCTACTCAAGTATTCAAATGGTGCCTTATAAAGCATTGTACGAAAGAAAGTGTAGATCTCCACTTTGTTGGACAGAATTGAGCGAGAGAAGTTTGATAGGTCCCGAATTGGTGGATTACACAACTCAGAAGATTAAGATGATACAACAGAAGCTGCTTACTACCCAAAGCTGATAGAAAAGTTATGCAAATAGGAGAAGGCGACCATTGGAATTCATGGTAGGAGACCATGTATTTCTAAGAGTCACACCGATGAGGGGTATTGGAAGATCAATTCAAGCAAAGAAACTCGCTCCCCGTTTTGTAGGTCCTTATGAAATTTGGGAAAGAGTAGGACTAGTGGCTTATAGAATTGCCCTACCTCCACAACTGGTGAACATTCATAATGTATTCTATGTGTCACAACCCAAGAAGTATCACCCAGATCCATCTCATGTGATCGAGCCTAAAGAGATAGAGTTACAAGAGAATCTTACTTTCAAGGCCGAACCTAAACACATTCTGGACGTTAAGGATAAGCAAATTCGAAATAAAACTATTCGGTTGCTTAAGTTTTCTGGAAAGGAATGTCTCCTAGGGATGCCACCTGGGAAACTAAAGAGCGAATGCAATGGGATTTTCCTAACTTGTTTGATTAGGAAGAGTTAGTGTAACACCTCATGTTTAAATCAATTAACTTTCCTTGCAGAAGCATTTGGAATCACTTTTGAAGGCTACAATTGATGAAAAATCAAGTTTGAAAAATTTTCATTTATGGGTTACTATTCATTGTCACCTTAAAATGTGACAAACTTCGAAAATTCATAACTAATTGTAGAAAAATTGAAATTGAGTGATTCCAAGTTTTACAGAAAGCTCTTTGGATAAAATTTTGAGGAAAATAGTTTCTGAACTGATTGCCTTGAAATTCGAGCTCAATTTCCTTTGAAAAAGTTACTGTTCATTTGGTCATTTTCGGATTTTACTGTATTTTTGCCTAACTTTGGAAAGGCATAACTTTCTGCTCGGTTATCGGAATCGGGCAAACTACCCTCATTTTAAAGAGAAACATCAGATCTCTTTGCTTGCCAACTATTATGACCTAACTCACTCGTTTGATAGGTCAAACTGGAGCTACAAACTCACTGCTCCAAGACCCACGTTTTATCCTTTAACATCTCTTTAATTCTTTTTATTTCTTTGGCATACATAACATGGCCTTACTCTTTCCCGTTCATACTCATAAACTTTCATTCATGCCATAAATATTATAATTAAATACATGGCATCATTGGCATCCATAACATAGTTCACAAAATAGTAGAATTATACATTTATCAACAGTCTCATCCATTAACAAGAATAATTCTCCACTTACTTTTCCTTGCTTCTCATGCCATTATTGCCCACCATTGATTGACCTAAATGGTTGGTTAGGGAGGGGCGAGATTCGGGGGAATCTCAATAGCAAACACTACCCATAAGCATGCAAGACATAATGCACATGCATGACATGTTATAACATTAACACATGAATGCCATGAAAAGTAAGCTAAAGCATTTCATGTTTCCATAACATATTGTCAAGGCAAAACATAACATAAACTTGCAAACATAACTTTGCAAACATTTCATCATAGCTTAGTCACATCATGGCAACACAATCACATCATGCAAGCATACATATCAAGCACACAGTATAGGTAAGTTCACTACCTTGTAACATGGCTTTCCCCTTGCTTTTCCTTTGATTCCCTTGTCTTTCCAACCATGTGAACATTCGTTCAACATCACCAAACATCCTCTTGGATGTTCCAAAGGTCCTAAACATAGTCACATTGATCATACAATCCATTAGGACCACTAGATTACATAAAGTTCAAGACTAGCTTTCTTGAACCTCAACCCTTTCTCTTAGTCTTAGGGTTTTCTTTCCAAATTTTCTAACATAAATCTTATCATTTCCCATCCTTAAGATCCATTTCTTGTCAATTAGGACCACTTTAGATGGCCTTAGATTCAAAAATACCAAATCTGGAAATTTTGCTTCGCGGGTACTGTTCACGCAGAATTTCCAGAATTTTTGCTCAACTTTGAAAATTCATAATTAATTCTAAAAAACTCGAAATTGAGTGGTTCCAAGTCTCACTGAAATTTACTTAAGTTAACTTTAAGGTAAAAATAGTTTCAGGAACCAATTCTACACCGAAAAGTACCGGAACTGTACGAACTCGAAACTCTTCCAAAAGTTCAACACTGTTTCCAGATTTCATACCCTGACTTTGAAAAATCACCATAAATCATATACATATCCAAATGAAGTGTTCTACCTATGGATTTAAAGCTCACAGAGTTTAATTTAAGCATGCAAAATTTCAGAATCAGATACGCAGAGTAACTAATCCGAAATAGGCATAAAATTAGGTGCTATAACCACCACATACCTTGTTTTAGAGCTTGATCTGGCTTGAAACCACTTGGCCTTTCTTTCTCCCTCTTCTTTCTCTCTCTAGAAACCATTTTGCAAGAGCTTCCCCATGGATTCCTTATGCTTGGACGAAATGGTAGGGAGGGGAGGGGGTATTTATAGAAAAGCAGACTGAATCTGGACCATTAATCTTAAAAATACGTGGCTCGATCTGGACCGTCCATTTTCTCTTTTGATCTTACGGTGACAAGTGTCCTATGACATCATGCTTACCTCATCATGATGACATCATGCTTACATCATCAAGCCACATGTCTTTAATCCGACCGCACACGTGTCTTGCATCCGACCGTACACGTGTCTTGCATCTAGCTGTACACGTAATATTTTCTTTTTCCCATCTAACCATACACTTGTCACTTTCATGTCCTTTCATCATTTATGGCATTAAAATAGGGAGAAAATAAATGGAAAATTCGTCCAAAAATATTTCCTTAATTATTTCTCCACTTATCAAGCCAATCTTGCACTGTAACGGATATTTTTCGGGTCCTGACTTACCCTGTACCACCCGGACAACTTCTTAAAATTGTGGCCAATAAAAGGTACATATATGTCGCCATCTCAGAGGAGCATAGATGAAAATAATTAGCTCTACTGACAGGCTACTTAACCTTACTGAATCATGCAGTAGAGATTTCACTATAACGGGTAGACAAAAGATTGTCTAAAATATTCCCATACTGCATTATGGTTTTTATGCTGTCCATAAATATCTTCTGGTGACTCAGCATGATGACTCGTAGGTGTCATGATTACGCTTGATGACTCAACATGATGACTCGTCGGTGTCATGATTATGCTTGATGACTCAGCACGCTGACTCAGTATCATCATGATGACTCTTAGATATTTTCTTTGGTTTTGTCTCCTATTTAGGGGACAAAATTATTTAATATTTGACTGGAGCATTTTATTCAATCCAGAGCTCCAAAAATTCATCCAAAAATATCATAAAATTCCTCATATTCTAGAGAAAATCTATGAATTTTCTCAGGTCATAACTCAACCTGTAGCCCAACTTAAAAATCATTCTTTAAAATGCCTTTTTTCGGCACAACTGGCTTTTAAGTATTCTTAAAGCCATTTTGCTGGTCTTCTGGGGATGGGACTAATTTTATAATTTTCTATAGTCTCTTAGATCATAATCCCTATTTTACCATAATTTTCTGAGGTTTCCTTATGACTCAAACAATTAAATCTACCTATACATCTCAAATTGAGCCATAAACTTATAAATTCCTTTTAAGTTACCTCAAGGGTATTTTTGTCAGCTCTCTTCACAAAAGAGCCTTAGAATATTATTTCCCATTTTTTAGGATTTTCTTAGAATTTTCTCAGTACTTTTCATTTTTACCCCTGATGGCTGTAACTTTCTGAATTTACGGTTTTACCCCTGCTTGAGCTCAACCTCATAAAACTATCTCTTTGAGGCTTCTAACTTAACCTTTGGTCTGTATCTAGCCTCTTTTCTCTTTCTGGGCCTTTGAGACTTTACTGGAGCCTCTAACTTTGATTACCCTTTAGCCTCTTAAAACTTTCACTTTGCAGTTTAGTCCCTAAAACTGTTTTAACTTCCTTTCTCATCTTTAGGACCTCTACTAAAAAGGGGTCTGGTAGCCTATCCCATTCAGGCTATTTCTAGTACTTCTAGGCTTAAAAATTGGGATGTTACAGTTAGCGTTGTGTTAGTTTTGGTAATTGTGTTGTGTTGTACTTGTACTTGTTGTACTTGTGTTGTACTATGTTGATAAGTAGTACTGATGATTGTGATCGCACCTGTTGCTTGAAGTAAATTTTCTTTCTTTTCGTGTAGCAAATTTTGGGGACAAAATTCTTTTTTTAGGTGGGAAGAATTGTAACGTACAAAAATAATAATAAAAGAAAATATAATATGTTATTAAAATAATATTTTATTAGTTTTTTTTATTAAAAAAACCCAACCCCTTTTTCCACGAAGAGTGGAAAATGGGGGGTAATTAATGTAAAGGAAAAAGAAGGGGTGAGGGACGGTTGAAGGGAAATAGGATAAGGCATAGGCAGTGGAAAAAAATTGAACATGGGACTATTAAATACCTTCACCCCAGATGATTTCAAGTCGAGAGAGGAGACGGAAGAGGAAGAGAGAGCAAAAAAAGAGAGAAGAGAGTGAGAAGCAGAGAGGAAAAGGGAGAGAGAGTGCCGAGTTGCGGAGTACCAAACAGTTTTGGAAATAGTTTAGGTACACAAAACTACTTCTTTTTTGTCAAATTTCCTTTATGAATATTTTCTATATATTTAGAGTTTTATATTATTAGTATCATTATAATGTTTAGAGAAAATTTTATTGTTTGGGCATAGAGTAAATATGGAGTTTTGACAATGTATGACCGTAAAAATTTAAAGATCCATTATTAAGAAAATTTAATTGGTTTATTTTTGTTTAATGATTATTTTGAGAATTTTAAATTAAGCTTTTAGTTGAAAAATTTGTTATTTAGACTTACAGCATGTTTTTACCAATTAAATTTAAGTTAAATAATTTATTTGAGTTATTTAATATATTAGTCAGATTTTAATCGGTTAGAATATTGAATGTGTCAAAGATATGTTATTGAAATAATTTTAGAAGTATAAAGAATTATAAATTGAGAATTTTATAAAAATAAAAATATATTTATACTTCAAAGGAGTTGCTTGGCTGAGGAAAAATTTTAAATAGGACTATAATAAATAGTTGAGATTTTAATATAAAATGTTTATATTCTAAGAAAATATATATTTATTTATGTTATTTTTAAATAGTCTTATATGTAAATAATATTTTCAAAATATTATATTTATTATAAATAGCAAAATTTTGGAAAGTTAATATATTTATGTAATTTTAGTTTGGAGGGTAGTCTTAGAATTTTAGGATATTGGAGTAAATTTTTTTTAGTTTTATATTAATAAATATTTATGTGAAATTTTTGTAGACTCTTGAGAATTTTGGAGTAATCTTTGTGTGAATATTTGTAAGCTAAAGAGTACCAGGTAACTCTGAAAATTCTTTCTTGTACATGTGAATTGTGTATGATTATATTGTCGATTTACTAATTTTTATATCATACTGAAATATAATATTAGGATTTTTCAAATAAGTGTTTTGGTATGTTATTTGATTTTGTTAAGATTTATTGCTATTAATTATGATCAATATTTAAATATATTGATGGCTATCGAATTGTCATGAGTTGATATTAAATGGTATATAAGTTTTATGGCAATCTTATTTTTAATATATTTAAGGACGTATTTATGATGTACCATTATTTGCATATGACATGCATTGTTGGGTTAAGAATAGAAGGAGATTGCATGGATATAAAATTATCACGTGGTATGCCATCACTCGGTGCACAGTGGATGGCACTTACAGGGCCCCTTCTTTTATGTTTTCCTTTGGCCGGGAATTCAATGGAGCCGTGGGACATGTGACACCTCTTTATTTTATTTGCAAAGGAGGGGAGCCATAGTCTGAGCTTGAGCTCTATATCTCTGGCCGGATATATCTCTAGCATGGGTGAACTTGGACTAATTCAGTAAAATGGATTAGTTCTTATCAGACTATGTGTTAGCCTATGGCTCCAGTCAGCAGTATAAGGGTGGATGGTGATATAAGGGAGACAGCATATTACATTATTTTGATATATTAGGAAAATGATATTGGTATATTGTTGAATCAAAAATGAAATTGAGTTGAATATATCAAATCCGTGATTTTTATATATACATATATACACACATATAAATGGATTTTTGGGTTTATCATATATGGTTTGGTTGTATAGGTTAGAATTTCAGTAGTTACTGAAACGTTTGATCTCACCCCTTATATTAACAATTTTCAGGCGAATGATCGAGTAGGAATCAAGGGAAGGCAACAATAGAGTGAGCCGTAAAGGCTTCTGTACTCCTCAAGCACATGCGATATTATATTTTTATTTGCCATAACTCTAGGACTTTAATAGTTTATTTTGTCAAGTTATGTTGGAAATGTTTTGAAATTATGACTTATTCGAAGTGTTAGAAATACATATAGACTTTTAAATGAAATATTTATCGCGTACATAGATATAATTATGTGAGATGTTGCACTAGGCATTAATCTTTCACTATGCTTTTAATCTTGTAACTCACCCCCCACTTACATTCATGTGGTTTATTGTCCGTTATCTATCATTTAAATACAAGTGTAACTAATGTGTAAGACTAAGTCTATAAATAGGGCATATCATTGTATTGTCATGCAAGTGAAGAAAGTGAAGGAATGCAATATCATTCTCTCATTTTCTTGTCTATATCTCTTCTCTAATCTACTTTCTTTATTGGTTAATTTCATAACAGCAAGAATTTTTTTTTTGTTCCAAAAATTCTGTAAAACTTTAGAGGAAAAAGATTAAGGGGGTGTTTGGCAATTTAAAGAGAAGTGGTTTTTCACCCCAAACCATTGTTTGGGCCAGATAATTGCCAAACACCCAAATTTTCTAGAAGACCTTAGTATGGCCCAAAACCTAGGTTTGTGAAGAAACAAGAAATTTTTGCTTTTGGGAATAAATTTTTGGATCATTGGAGTAATAATTATATCTTGTCAGAATACACCCAATGATATATGACAAAAACACCCACCAAATTGAATCATAAACTTCGCCTTTGCTATGAACATTCCTTCACCTTCGCTCCTTCTAAAACATAACAAAAGGCCTTGTCGCCAATAAAGTTATCGTGAACTCACTAGAACATGCGCAGGTGAGGTATTTCTCAACTCTACAAAAGAAGATCACACCTTAGGTAGTTCGATCCATCCATTCTTGGTTTGCAATTATCGTTGTTCACATCATCCAGTGGTGGTTTGATGAGGTCAACGTGTTTGATTCCTGGCTCAGATCCGCTACTCAGGTAAGCTCTCTCCTCTTCAATAATCATTTTCTTTCCTTATGCATTTTCTTCATTCATGCATTGCATCGATCCATCCATCCTTCATATGTTCCTTATTTGCAATTCTCTATCTTCTCTTCAATAATCATCTGCTCATTACATCGTCTGGTCTTGTTATTTTTTACTATGCTTTTCCTTGATTAATAGCTCCTTACGAGTATTCGTTGGAGATAGAGGATCTATTTCGTTCTCAAATTTCCTCCCACCTTTGTTTTTTTCCCCAACCCACTAGTAGCTTGATTTGTTCATTTTAGTACTGGCTTTGTTTGTTTTTCCTCCTACATTCATATGTTGCTTACTCTGTTGAAACCATATGATCTTGTTACTTGTTCGGTTTCATCATAATCTGACTTTATAAAGAGAAATTTGGTTGTTGGACAAAGAGGACCTGTTTTTATTCAACTAGTTTCTTACTAGAAAGAAAAAAAAAAAACTCATGATTTGCGTGTTATTGGAGACAGAGGATTTTTTTTTTGACCTATTATTTGTCTGTCTAAGGTTCAAGATGGTCAATCCCCAAAAAGATAAGTTATTTGGGTGGCCTCTTATTTGTGTGATTTTTTTGTATGTTTGTTTTGGAGACAAAGGATCTGTTTGTTTTGAAATCTATATGTAGCATACAACATACATATGAAGGAAAGAAAAATGATAATAATATTGGGATCGATAGCTTATTTGGATACAATGACTAAAACAATCTTCCTAAATAAACTAATAAATTAAATTTTTCAGAGTAACTTCAAGAAATAATTTTTTAAAAAAAAATCAAACCATGCTAACAGGAAGCTAAAATCTATCACAATAATATAAACTAACCTATTATATAATAAGATTATCCCTGATAGAAAAAAGCAGCACCCAATCATACACATTATCACGAATAAAAAAAACTTTCCTTAACTCATTCAAAAGTAAACCATGTTAGAAAGGATCAATCTCATCTAATATGGTTATAAAATAACATATTATATAGCTTATAAATCAAAATGGTAAGAATTAAATCTTAATTCATATTTTATAATAAATTCATAATAAACAAATCACATGCAATCCTAGGCCTCTGACCAACTACCAACACACATACCACAATAGTATAAATCAAAGGACACAAAAATATAATAATGCATAAATGAATTAAACACAATTTGTCCTAAGGTGGTAATATATATGAAACAACATAACTCATAAATCAAGAAAACACTACAAGTCGCTAATGTAGCTTTACTCTCCTGAGCCTTCCTTAATGTCCCTCCTCTAAAGCTTTCACCTAGAAAATGTTAAACAACAGGGATGAGACAATGTCTCAATAATTAAATCCTTACCTATCACATACACTAACATGACCTAGCAAGGTGTCAAGTGGGATACACAGAGAATAAATCAATAATTATTTATTTAACAATTCAACTCACAATGACCATGTAAATTAGATATTTCAACCAATTTCATGCAATCGATAATATCATAAGGGATAACATACCTTTTATTTATTCAAAAGATATAAATATCAATGAAGATTCTATGTCATATGCAATCCATGAACCCAAATCCATCCTTATATCCTCCTGATTTGTATTGATTAGAACCATGGGCTAAATTCTTTCAATTGGACTGGATACTCTCACAAGCTTACCATACCACACGAGTGATCTGGATTAGCCAAATACCATAAAACACTCGGTGGACCATGGGTCTCCCCTCAAAGAATTAGTGGAGTGTCGCAATCCCTTGAAGAATTAGTGAGACAATAATAGTGGTCAACCATAGAGTTTTGTATAGAGGCCAATACCACGTGGCAAGTATATAAATCTTAATAACTCTAATCATCTCCTTCCCTCAACCAAACCAGATGCACAGGGTTCACAATAACACATTTATATGCATAAACAAATGAATTTCAGAATAATACCTCATAGTCATAATCATTAATTTCTAATAACATAAACGATTTCAACCAATTTTAAAATAGCATCCCACAAGACAGTTCATACAAAACATAATATACATATACAAAAATTGGTTATAAAACCCTCATACCAAAGCATGTAACAGATAGAAATTTAGTTCCCCAGACTCCTAGCTAGCAGGCTCGTACTCAAAAATACCATCATAGTATTTATATCTAATAACTTATAACTCAGAGATGGAATTGAGAATCTAACCATTGAAATTGGTGAGTATGAAGTCCACGACCAGCTAACCAAATTTCAACCTGATCCAATGGTTAACGAACTTACAAATAGCACTTTACCGAGACCGTCTTAGTTTTGTACAAAAATTATTTAACTTATTTTTAACTCTCCTCTACTACCACCTACATATGGCCCCCAAGAGCTCCATCTACCCATCATTTAGTCGATGTGAGACTTCTCACATTGGTATTTTATCCATCTTTCCATCATTTAGTTAATATGGAACTTCTTAATATTGTTATCTTATTCATTTATTTATATATATTTATACGTATACACAAATACATATAATTTTGATTATTTTAATTGCTCATATATATATAACCTCTATCTAACAAAAATTTGTTTAAATATTAGAGATATAAAAATTAGGATGTTGCAATGATACTTATTATTTTAATTAGTTTTGGATTGATTAACTTGTGATGACTTAAGAGCTATAATTGTTCTATAACATGACAAATAAGGATAAGGTGAAAGTTTTGTGGGATTTAAAAACCACAAAGGTGTTCATTGACTTGTGCACTGAACAAGTTCAACAAGGGGAAATAAAAGGTAGAAGCTTCATAAAGAAAGCTTGGGCAATTTTTTTTTATATGTTCACTACAAAGACTGGGAGAGCCTATGCAAAACCTCAATTTAAGAACAAATATGATTCCTTACGAAAGGAGTGGCAGACATGGAATAGGTTGCTTTGCGAGATAGGTTTGGGATGGGATACTAAGAATATTGTTAGCGCAACTGATAATTGGTGGGATAAGAAATTAGTGGTAATGAATAAACTATTTAATCTTACATTTTCTCCCATGTTAATTTTCTTGTATATTTTATAATATTATTGGTGTTGAATGTACAAGAAGTTTCAAACTACGAAAAATTCAAAGAAAGAGGACTTTAATTTCAAGATGAATTAACTCAAACTATTGGAGAGTTTGACTACAACTAGACCACAATCATGGACACCTTCTTCCATGACACTTCTAAATGAAGGAGCACCTAATGATGATATGGAAGAAGGGTCCAGAGATAGTGATGAAATTTTAGCTACATCAACAGGTATAAGTAGAGAATTAACTCAATACCTTCAATGAAAATAGTGGAGGTAGTGGGGGTCACATTGGGATAAGGTATGAAAATAGTCGTGGGGATACAACCACAGGTAGGGGTTGGCTTAGTAGCTCACTAGGGGTTAAAAGACAGAGTAAAGCCATGAAGAAGAAACCATCTTCCTCTATGAAAATAGCAGTTACACTTGGTAGGATAGCTGAAGCAAATAACACTAATTGTCAACATGGAAATGATATGGTTTCACAAGCACAAGCTAGAAGGCTGGAAGAAGAAGCATATTGATTGAGCTCAAATTCTTTATACTAATTGATGACTTTTTCCATATTTTTGTTACACTTTTTGGCTCATTTTTATGATATTTGTGCTTAATTGAGATTGAGGGTCCTTGTTCTAAGTTAGTGCTATTTGAGGGCAAAATTGTCATATTTATTTACTAATTATATTTAAGTGATTTCTGGGACAATCGATGCCTCAAACTATTTCTTTTTATTTCAGGACACTCAAGAAGAAGAGCCAAGAGTGAAGATCAAGGAAGCCCAGCACATAAGACGGATTGATGCCTCTGCCAAGGTTCGCGCCGGCGAACTCCTCGAATTAGCAACCCAGACCCGAACCATTTTCAGAAATTTTACCTACCCACTCTCATAAACCGACCCAATACACCCCATTACCGGTGGAGAAACCCTATTTTCGTGTAAGTGACATCATTCATTAGGAACCACGGCCATCATCTACATTTTTTCTCTCATCATTCTCTCACCAAACCCTAATTCCTCCATCTTCCACTGTCACCTTCACCCATGGGAAACACTGAGTCAGTTTCATTGGAGATGCTTCAGTATACCATGAGTAGCTAGGCTTCTTCCAGCTCTTGAAGATGGATGATTGGCATGAGTTCTAAGAGCTTCAAAGGGGAGTTTCAGTTTCGTCTTAGTTTCTAGCTATATATTTATGAATTCCTAGGTCTAGGGTTTGTAAATTCTTAGTGAGATACTTTGGTTGATTCTGCAATCATTAGTTAATGATTTACATTTGTAGTTGGATTGATTAATGTTGAATCCTATGCTTAAATATATGTAGTCACATATATCTTCCTTGTAACTCTCTTGATTCTCTTCATCTTGCATGGTCATGTTTTGATGATGAGGTGATTTTCTGTTGCATTGAACCATTTGCATTAATCATTCTTAAACTACACATTAGGTAAGCTTAACAATGTTTTCATTAATGAAGTTCATTGATTTAAACATTGGACTCAATGAGTTATTGAGGTTGTTCTGAAGAAAACCTAATGAATTTGCGAAACTCCCAATATCTTAAGAGAACTATGATTGCCAAGAATCCATTTTCAAGAGGTTTTATTAACTGTTAAAACACTTGTTTTCCATCCATTTCATCTTAATCTCCCAAAAATCCAAAAATATATTTACATTACTATTGCATTTTATCTCAATTACCAGTTTTAATGAAAACCCCCAATTTTTCCCACTCAATCTGCATCTTCATGGCATTTAGTTAAACTAGGATCATAATTTCGGCTCCACAAGTGAAACGACCCGAGGTTGTGCCTATAGTACAATCCTTGGTTTAATTTTGAAATTAGCCCCAAGGTGTAAGTAAGACAAGCCAAGGCAATTTCAAGTGGCGCCGTTGCCGGGGAGCCAAGAAATTGGTTCTCTAGGTTAGCTTGTGTCATTTGATTGTCAATTGAAGTTTTGATCCTTTTAGGTTGCATTTTAGGTAGTTTAGTTGCATATTTGTTCATAGTATAGATTTTCATCTTGCATAGTATCAAAATTTTTGGAAATACAAACAAATATACTAATTTTCTACATCTTCTGCATTTCACTTTGCATCATTAGCATCCAGTAAACTGATTAGCTCTCTGTGACAGTTCGCCGTGGCAAACTTTCTGAAAAACTAAAGGATTCCTCTCGGGATACCTTCGCCATGGCACACATCTGCTTTCGCCGCGGCAAACTCTTCTGACCCCTTTTTGAAAACTTAAGCATTTTGCTTCTTTTTCTGTGCATACATACTCATACTCATCCATACACTTGCATCCATCACAACTCATACTTTTATCTGACTTTGTGTGCTGCAAGTCAATTTTGTTTGCTCTTTCTGTGTGATTTAGTTCTTGCATGCAACAAAAAACTGAACTTGTACCCTTTAACCCTGAGATTGAGAGAAGACTCAGAGAGATAAGAAGAGAGAAAAGAGTTGAGGGGACAAGCGAATTTGTGGTTGAACAAGAAAATATTTCTGTGGAATCTTGCCTATCTAGTAGTGAGAGTGAACCTATTGAAGAAGATACTATGGCTGATTTACCACATAACCACCCTAATCCTAACCCCAATGCCAACCAGGTGAGGAATGGAGGCAATAGAGGGAATAGAGAACAAGAGAGTGAAAGAAAATAATGGGAACCCTAGAAGAAGAACAATTAGGGAAGCAACCACATCTGATGTCAATTTTGACCCATTTACTGCTGCTTGTCCAAATTTTGAAGTTAATTTTGAAATTAAAGGATTATTGATTAACTTCCTTCCAAAATTTCATGGCTTGACAGGAGAAGATCCATATCTTCATTTACAGTCCCTTTCTATGATCTGCCAGAGTATGAAGCCTGTGGGAGCATCGTTAGATCAAGTGCTATGGAAGGTTTTCCATCTATCATTGGAGGGCAAAGCTAGAGAGTGGTACATGAGCCTTCCAAGACACGTAGCTGATGCATATCACTGTTGGGGGAACTTAAGGAAAGCATTCTTGGAGAAATACTTTCCGGCTTCTCATACTTCATCAATGAGAAAGGAGATCTATTCTGCCAAGCAAGACTATGACGAATCTCTCTATGATTACTGGAATAGATTTCAAGACATGCTTTCAAGATGCTCACATCATCAAATTCTGGATGAACAACTGGTGCAATATTTTTATGATGGGTTAAAGAACCAAGAGAAGGGTATGTTGGATGCTACATCAGGAGGATCTTTGATAGACTCCACTGCTGAGGAGGCCTGGGATTTGAAGAATATGAATGTGCATAGACCAACACCCCCTATGGATATTACTGCCCCTAGTTGTGAGACTTGTGGCTCGGTTATGCATATTTCTAGCGTATGTCCAAGCCATTATAAGGAGTTATCTGCAGTCTACTAAGGCCGTCCAAATTAGAAGTGGGACCCTTACTCCAACACTTATAACGAGGGATGGAAGGCAAACCCTCGATTGGGCTGGAGGAATGAAGAGAGTAGACCTCCAAATAGATTTCAGAAGAGTGGAGGAGCTGGTTCATCCTCAAGCCAGTTCCAAAACCAATCTCAAGCCCTAACCACCCCACCTAAAGATGATACTAACCAACTTTTGCACAATATGATGACTTTAATGAAGGAAGAAAGGGCTGCTAATGCCAATCAGTTCAACTCCATAGTTTCACTGATTCAGCAAGATTCCTCCAAAAATGAAGCCAGATTTAGTGCTATAGAGAAGAGGATGGAGCAATGGGAAACTAAGTCTGAGAACATTAACTCCTATGTAACTCAATTGTCCAACAACCACTACAAAAAAATATGTCAATTGTAGCGGTTAGAGTGATACATTTCTAGCGGTTTTAACCGCAACAAATAACATTTGTAGCGGTTAACAAAACCGCTAGAAAAACAGGCGCAAGAAAAAATTTCTAGCGGTTATGGCAACCGCTACACATTATGGTCAACGCGCTAGAAAATTTCTAGCGGTTTATAACCGCTAGAAAATATGTAAAGGAAAAACATTTCTAGCGGTTATGAAACCGCTAGAAAATGTGCCCGGTATAAAATTTCTAGCGGTTTTATAACCGCTAGAAACATGCTAAACCAAATCAATTTTGCCGAGAAATAAATAATTTCAGTAGTGCGCACAAATTTCTAGCGGTTATAGAACCGCTAGAAATGTTTGGAAAATTCAATTTTCCCGCCAATTAAATTTCTGGAATGGCGGCAAAAAAATTTTCTAGCGGTTTCAACCGCTAGAAATTTTGGCGCAAAATTTAAATTTGACGAAATATTTCTAGCGGTTCGTAACCGCTAGAAATGTTTACCATGCCACAAAAAAAAGTTTTTGGTTTTTCATATAATAATTTTAAAAACCATTAAATAAATTATGTTGAAGAATTTTTGTTTAATTTGTATAATTAGTTATATGTTACATTTTATATATTTAAATTTTTTAATAAACAATATGTAATTAAATTATGAATGTGTCAAAGGAAGTGAATTTAATTTAATAAGATAATTTAATTGAATATTTAATAAGATAGTTGAATTGAAGATGATATATTTTGTAATATTGAACCTATAGTGTTAGGTTGAGGAGTATTTGAATCAGTTGAGGAGGGCATGACAAGTGTGGAAAAGAAAAATCTGAAAGAAAATGAGAAATAAATATGTTAGTAAATTTTAAATGAAAACAAATAAAAGATACAATGAATTATAAAATAAAATTCACTTACCATACAGTAAGGAGAAAGAAACCACCATATGAGATAGTAAGAAAAAAAGAGAGAATTATGAAGAAGAATAGGAGAGGAAAGAAAAGAGATGGAGTAAATAAATGTAGAGAAGATATGGTATTTATAGAGATCAGCCACACATTTGTAGCGGTTATTTTGTAGCGTTTTTTTGCATTTTGTAGCTGTTATTCATTTTCTAGTGTATATATAACCGCTAGTATTTTGTAGCGGTTTCATTTGTAGCGGTTAATAACCGCTACAAATTAAATTTTTTTTTATTTTTAAAAAGCTGAACGAATTTTAATTTATAGATATATATTTGTAGCGGTTAATAACCGCTACAAATTAATTTTTTTATTTTTAAATATGTGAACGAATTTTAATTTATAGACATATATTTGTAGCGAATAATAACCGCTACAAATTTAATTTTTTTATTTTTAAATATCTGAACGAATTTTAATTTATAGATATGTATTTGTAGCGGTTAATAACCGCTACAAATTAAAATTTTTTTATTTTTAAAAAAACTGCACGAATTTTAATTTATACATATGTATTTATGGACGGAAAATTTTTTTAATAATTTATTTTGGATGCTGCTATTCTCCATCATCATCCGGCCTGAAAGGACACATTTTAAAAAAATTTGTTAAATTTATAATGTATTTGGAAAAAATTAGTAATTAGTAGTTAATTATTTAAATAATTTAAGAAAAGACGTGTACCTGATAATTGGCAAATTATCATCTCCTTGAGGAAAGAAGTCTTCAAAATTCGAGGGTTGGAAGGGTTCACTGTCGTAAATAATGTCACCATCACCCATATCATAAAGATCCCGTGGCTTGAGGTGAACGACCATATTCCAGTCTTTATGTTTCTCGTCCTCGACATAGTAAATTTGGAATGCCTCAGAAGCAAGGATATATGGCTCATCATCTTCAGATGCCCCCGTATGAATAAGTCTAGAGAAATTAACTGAGGTGATGCCCAAATGGTCAGTAGCGAGTCCCCGTGAAGTTGTCGTATTTGCCCAGGAGCACTTGAACAGTGTCACGGTGAAAAGCTGGTAACTCAACTCAATAATGTCAATTAGCTTTCCATAGTAAGTGACGCCTCCAAAGCGCATATCGCCATCACTACTGCTAGCATAACATCTCGTTCCGAATGTCCCGCAAACTCCAGAGTTTTGTGTGAGCAATCCCTGATCACGTCCAATCGTACAGAACTTGAAGCCGTTAACATTGTACGCGGTAAACCTTCGTGCATGGTCTAACGGACCGAGAGAAAGAGCTTTGAATTCATCTTGTATGGGCTGTTGTCATTACGTATTCGACGTGGTAAACCAACTGGGAAACTCTTTGTGGACTCTTTTATCAATGTCAGCAGAACGCGCACGGCCCCGTAGCTGACGCCTGAGATAACTCCTAAACTCACTATAGTAAAGTGTAATTTGTTAGAAGAGTCAGTAAGAAACAAATATAAAGTGTAAAAGCTAGTGAGCTTATATGATATATATACTTACTGCATGAAGGGTTAACTTGGCTGCAATTTATCAAAATGTGTCTGTGTGCCTGGAGTTTCTCTATAGGAGTGAGTCTGAAGAATTCATATCCTCCAACTGGTTTCCTAACAAGAGGAAATAAAGTTGACGTGGAAGGACTAGGAGGAGAATCATCTACGCGACGCGGGGTTGTTAAAAGATGTCTCCATGTCATCAAAGTACCTCGAACAGAAAGTTAGGACCTCATCTCCGGAATAACCTTCTGCTATTGACCCCTCAGGCCATGCCTTATTCCTAACATATGATTTTAATTTTCCAAGTACCTGTAAGTTAAAATTGCATTAATAATTACGAGTAAATGAAAGAACAATGTGAAATTTAAAGAGGCGGGAATAAAAGATAATCTAGTACCTCTCTATAGGGTACATCCATCGATAGTGAACTGGGCCAGCAACCTTTGCTTCTCGAACAAGGTGGACAGTCAAGTGAACCATAACAGTAAAGAATGATGGAGGAAATATCATCTCCAAGTGACAAAGTGTAAGAATAATTTTATTTTGCAGCTGATCAAGCTCTTCCGCTACCAAGACCTTCGCACACAACTTCTTGAAAAATGAACATAATTCTACAAAACCACCGATACATCAGAAGGAAGTGTGTTTTTCAAGGCCAATGGAAGTAACTGTTGCATAAGAACATGAGAGTCATGACTTTTCAACCCAGTAACCTTTCGAGCCTGCAGATCGATACACCTTGAGATGTTGCTAGAATATCCATCTGGTACTTTTATGTTCTTCAACGTCGAGAGGAAGATATCCTTGTTATGCTTTGTCAAGGTGAATTTAGCTGGCTGAAACTTGTCGTTTTCATCAGGCCAAGCCTCTTCACGAATTCCCCAGGCCCGTAAATCTTTTCTAGCTGCGAGATGGTCTTTGGACTTTCCAGCTTCATTGAGCAACGTATATAGCACATTATCACACATTTTTTTCAATGTGCATAACATCCAAACTGTGTCGTAGCAAATTAGATTCCCAATAAGGAAGAGTGAAAATATGCTTCTCTTCCGCCATTGCATAGGTTGCGTATCAGATGTCCCACGAGATCGTCGTCCCAATCGTTCGGGATCCACACTCTTACCAAACTCGACATGAACATCTTCTAACTGCCGCAAAATATCCATACCAGACAAAGTAACAGGAGGATCTCTCTTCTCCTGTTTCCCATCGAAGCGAATCCGTTGCAATCTAAGTCTGTGCTTGGAATCAAGGAACCGTCGATGTCCTATGAAGCACCACTTGCGACTGTGTGGAAGGCGACATGGCACAGAATCAAAATTGCACTCAGGACAGGCCAACCCAGTATGCACATTCCAGCCAGACAAAGTTCCCAAAACGGGAAAATCACTTATTGTCCACATCAAGGCTGCACGGAGATTGAATAGTTGCTTGTCATGTGAGTCATATGCCTCAACACCATTCGTCCATAGGTCGATCAATTCGTGTATCAACGGTTGCAGGTATACGTCAATATCATTTCCTGGTGCTTTCTTGCCAGGAATGATCATGGAAAGCAAAAAGGAGCTCTGCTTCATGCACATCCAAGGTGGTAGATTGTATGGAATTAACACCACCGGCCAGATACTGTAACTTGTGCTCATGTTTCCGAAGGGATTGAAACCATCGGTTGCCAATGCAAGACGTACATTTCTAGGATCATTGGCAAAGTCTGGAAATTTCGCATCAAATGCTTTCCACGCCTCCGAGTCTCGTGGGTGCCTTAACCTACCATCTAGATTTTCCTCAGTCGCGTGCCACCTCATATGCTGAGCCATTTTTGATGACATATACATTCTTTGCAACCGTGGTTTCAAAGGAAAGTATCTAAGAAAATAATATATTAAAAATTAAAATACCGAATATTTAAATACTAAATATCGACTCAATTTAAAAAAATTGATGACATAATCAATTGTTTTAAGAATTTCAAATATCGAATATTTAGAGACGGAACAAGTAACACGCTGTTGTAATAATTTGTACCTGAGAATTTTGGCCGGTTTCTTCTTTTGCTTCTTGCCCTTCCGTACCGACTTATAGCGTGACGTCTTGCATCTCGTACAAATCTCTTTGTTGGCATCATCTCCCCAGTATAGCATACAGTCGTTTGGCATGCATCTATCTTCTTATAGTTCAAGCCAAGCTTGTTAATAATCTTTTTTGCTTCGTAAAAAGATGGAGGGAATTCAGCTTGGGGGAAAGCATCTCCCAGTAATTCCAAACATGGACATCGCCTTGTCAGTCATACCGCACAAGCATTTGATGTGATACAGCCTCACCAAGAATGACAACTTCGAATACTTTGTGCACCCAGAATAAAGAGGCTTGTCAGCTTCGGTCATGAGGTCAAAAAATTTCCGAGCAGTTTCGTTTCTTAAACTCCGGTTGAGGTCCCTCTACTTCATCTTTGTTGGATTCGAGCTTTCGTGAACACCAAAAGCATCACGCACAGCATCATTCACGGCATCGGCTTCATCCACTCGAACTCCCATCCGTGAAACTACTGGAACTGACTCAGCACCCATATCTAGCCGTTCCCCATGTAGTTGCCAAAATACGTACTCTCGCGGAAAAGGCTTAAAGATTAAATGTTCCCTAACAATATCTTGGGATGCCACTTTTTGAAATTACATTTAGGACAGGGACACTGAATCTTACCATTTACGGCAGCATTGGCGAAAGCAAAATCCAAGAAATAGTTTAGACCAGCCAAGTATTGCGGAGTCGACCGTGTGCAAGTTGATCCACGACCTATCCATCACTAATAATGCTCAAATTTCGTGAAAATATGACACAGGAAGCTCAAAGAGAAGTTAAAATGGAATTCAGTTGGAGTGCTTCAGCTTATAAAGAGGGCTGGTGGAAACGGTCATTTTTTTGTAGCGGTTTTAACGGAAAGTTTCATTTTCCAGCGGTTATTAACCGCTAGAAATTCAAAATATCGGTACAAACCGATAGAAATTTCTTTCTAGCGGTTTAACGGGAATTTTTTCTCCAACGTTTTGAAATTTCTAGCGGTTTAATGAACCGCTAGAAAAGAAAGCTAATTTTCTAGCGGTTTTCTCTAAACCGCTAGAAAATTACTAATTTTCTAGCGGTTTAGAGAAAACCGCTAGAAAATTTCACTATGTAATAAAATTCAGTTGATATATTTTTAAATATTAAATAGAAATACTGCACAATAAATTAATAACATTACAAAAATAAATATTTATTAAATTAATAAATGATTATAGAATTATTTTGATTAATTAACATGTTTAACGTGTTTAATAAATTGTAATGTTGATGTTGTAATAAATAAATAAATATTTCAATATTAATTAATACTTGACATAAATAAAATTATAGAAATAAATAAATAAAGTAAACAATAAATATAAAATTTAAATAAATATCTAAATAGTATATAAAACCGTAAAATCAAAATTCTAATAAAATCCCATACAATGAAAGCAAGATAAATCATGGGTGAGGGGCAGAAGCAGCATCATCGTGATCATCCTCTGCTGGATCCTCCGGCTGGGGGTAGGCAGGTCGCTCAACCTGCTGGGACTGGACTGGCGGATGGGGGGTAGGGGCGAGACTGGTGGCAGGTGTCGGTCGGGGATCTCAGGAACCGAGATGTTTGGAGCTATACTGACCACCACATGACGCAGAGCCGTAGCAGCTGCCAAGAGCTGGTCAAGCTGCGTCTGGAGCTGACGATCACGCTCCTGCAGCTAACGATCACGCTCCACGATCCTGGCCTCCATCCTGGCCTCGAACTCTTGTCTGAGCTCCTCTCGCAATTCCTCTGAGGATGAGGAACCCGGCCGCTTCGCACTCACATGAGAGCTCCCGACAGTATATGAAGGGCCAGCGCCACTTGAGCGGGGCAACCTAGTCGGTGTAGGTCCAAGTCCAAGCCCGCTAACTCGACCAGGATGCTGCGGCCGGCCACGACCCGCTAAAAGTGAGGCGGTGGGATCCAAGGCAGACCCCTGAGACTCACGCAACTCGGAATCGACCTGAGTCATCCGTGCCTACCAAAATTAATATAAAGAAGTTAATTATAATATAATGATATCTACACTGTGATATTATATTAATATTTAATTTATTACTTACCGCTATCTCCTCAACCTCATCCGACGCACGCCCGTCTCGAGGTCTATACACCATCGGCCACATCTCGCCATAAGTGGCCGTGTATCCCCGCTCCTGCCGTATCTTTCCCTCTGTAAATGAAATCAAAGAAATAATTAGTTACAAATTAAATACATATACATATTTAATAAATTTATTTCAAGTACTCACAATCTCGTCATAAGTGATCGCAAAGCTCCTGGATCCAGCCCTATGACGTATCGTCTGATGCCTGACGCTCCCAGCATTTCTCCTAGAAAGAGCCTGAAGCAAAATGTAAAAAAATTAAATTAAATGAGTCAAGTCGGATAAAAAATAAAGAAATTATAATTAATACAATATTATCATACCATCTGGTCAGCCGTCATCCTAAAATAGACGTAACTGGACCAGTCTTGGTCCGGGACTCCACCAGGTACATCTGCCAGTATCTCCTGGAGGGGCCTCGTCCCGTCACCTTTCTTCTCCCTCCACAGGTCGGCCCTCCTGTTCTTCCATGCCATCCCAAGCCTCTTGATCGTGTCAGCCCTCAACTCCTCCCCCAGAATAATTTTACTCTATGATTAAAATAATAAATTTATAAATAACAAATATAAACAAATAATTAAGCAATTTCAATAATCAAAAACAAATAATTAGTTTTTAACTAATTTAAAATATTATAAATAAAATAAAATTAATCAAAAACAAATAATAATTAAACAATTAAGTAATTTAAATGAAAAAATATTTTTACTCAACTAAATTTAAAATTATTATAAGTAATAAATTAATGAAATCAATAACAAATTTTTTCATTTAACTACTTTTAAATAATTTAAATAAAAAATATATATATTCATTTAACTACTTTTGAAAATATTATAAATAACAAACAAATTAAATAAATAAAAAATTATAATCAAACAATTAAATTATTTGAAAACAAAATATATAATCATTTATTTAAATTAAAAAAAATTATAAATAATAATTTTATATTACCTTCATCATTTCCCAGCCTTGCTGCTTCTTGTCTGAGGTGATCTTCTTCCAGTCCTGCACGTAGATGGGGAACAACGTCCACTGCTGACTAAGGAGGCGCACGTACTTGTTGTACAACTGGCCACCTTTCTTCGTCGGTTGGCCCAACTCATTGAGCAGCACAACCACTCGTCCGCTCGTCATCATAGACAGCTCTCTGGCTGTCAGCCTCCGATAGGACCTGTTCCCCTCAGTGTCTGTAAAATTTAATTAAGAAATAAATTATATATCAATCAATTAATACAATTTCTATATAAATTAAATACTGATCAAAATTTTAAAAAGTTAAATAAATACTTACCGACAAATTCCACCTCATAACCAGCCTGACGTCTCGGAGCAGGACGCTGTGCAGCCTGGGGATACTCATTCCCCTGATCCTGCTCCTCCTCCTCCTCCTCGTCAGCAGCATCAGCATCAGCATGGGATTGCTCATCCCCAGTAAAATGAGCCTCCTCAGTCCGCTCAACATCATCCTGCTCCATAAAACTGAGAATATCCTCCTCGCTGAGATCGTAGTCATGAATGCTGGGGAATGGCTCACCAGCATCATGATGAACCTCACTGGGTCCAGCTCTCTCAGGATCAACTGGGTCTTTCCCGTGCCGACGAGTCATCCTAATAACAACAAATAGTAATTATTTATAAATAAAATAAAAAGCAAAATTATTTATAAGCTATAACATAATAAATTAAATAAATAAAACATAAAATAAAAATTATTTATCAATAAATTACTATTTTTACCTGAAAATAAGGATCTGCAACTGAGTCAGAACTCGAATATGTTTGTGGAGAAATTCAGCAGAGCTTCGCTTCCAGAACGATTGAAGAAGTGAAAGTGGGGGTGGGGGGGTATATAGACCGAGCATTTCTAGCGGTTCGGCCAAAACCGCTAGAAATTTCTAGCGATTTTGGACCGAACCGCTAATGCCCAACGGTCACATGTGCCTCGGGAATTGCCAGAATTTCTAGCGGTTCGGTCCAAAACCGCTAGAAATTTCTAGTGGTTTTGGACCGAACCGCTAGAAATTTCTCAACTCCTCGGGCAATTAAAAATATTTCTAGCGGTTCATGCATCAACCGCTAGAAATTTTCAGTGTCTAGCGGTTTATTGGCCTGAACCGCTAGAAAATAAACGCTACAAATTTGGCGCCAAGTTCCCGCCAAAACCTGGGAAATTTTCTAGCTCTAAATTTCTAGCGGTTAGGTGGTAACCGCTAGAAATGTACGGGCAATGGTCAAACCGTCGGTAATTTGCAGCGGTTTTTCTAGAAACCGCTAGTAATGTTAGCATTTCTAGCGGTTTTGTTGAACCGCTAGAAATGTTCCGCTGCTAATTCTACATTTTCTTGTAGTGAACATGAGTGAGCAACAAGCAAGGAGCAGTGGTGCTATTCCCTCCACCACTGTTATCAATCCTAAGGGTTTGAATGCCATTACTCTTAGGAGTAGGAAGCAAGTGAACTTTCGAGAAGAGGAGGATGAAGCTATCGATGAGGAAATCTTATGTGATGAGCTACCATCATCTACAAAGGTTAAGAATTCTGAAAGCTCCAAGGAGATGAGGTTGAGGCGGAAGGAATTCCCCAAAGAACGTGATAGCAAAGGTAAAACTAAGGAATCTAAACCAAGCAAGCATGGAACCTTAAGCAAGGAAGGTAAGGAGGTAAACATCAATGAACTACCTTTTCCTCAGTCTTATTTGAAAAATGTCAAAATGGGTAAAGAAAGGCAAGATCATGAATTGCTTGAGACCTTTAGGAAAGTAGAAGTGAACATACCCTTGCTTGACCTGATTAAAAAGATTCCTAAATATGCTAAGGTTTTAAAAGAATTATGTACTCAAAAGAGGAGATTTAAACCTAATGAAAGAGTCTAATTACCCTCTAATGTGTCTGCGTTGTTTAAACCCCAAATTCCTGTGAAATGTCAAGACCCTGGATCTTTCACTATCCCTTGCACTATAGGAAAGGTTTCTATAAGGGGAGCCCTATTAGATCTAGGTGCAACCATTAATGTCATGCCTAAGTCCGTGTACACCTCTCTAGGAGTCAAGACTCTTAAGTCTACTACTGTTGTGCTCTAACTAGCTGATAGGACTATTAGGTATCCTAAGGGCATTATAGAAGACATTTTAGTCCAAGTTAAGGGATTGGTTTTTCCTGCTGACTTTTATGTGCTTCACATGTCTTCTGAACTTGTAAATGACACTACACTCATCCTTGGTTGACCTTTCTTAAGGACTGCTAATATCATGATTAGCATGAAAGAGGGCACCATAACAATAGAGGTGGGTGATAATAAAGTTTCTTTTAACATGTATGAAGCAATGAAACATCCTTATGAGGACTATTCACTTTTGGGGGTTAACATGATAGACATTGCTGTTGAGGATGCTTACTCTGAAGTTGAATTGCAAAATGACTCTTTCTATTCTGATCCTTACACTGATGATTCTATTGATGAGAATGAATCCATTTCTTCCTTTTCATCTCTTTACTCTACACTTTCTACTTGTTCATGTGGTGGTGATATTACATGCCTTGATTGTACTGTGGTTAATTGCATGATTTCTATCCCACATACATTTTCTGTTTCCTCCCTTGACTCCAAGTTGGACTGTGATTCCTCTATTGTCAGTGATGATTCCCTTAGGGAAAGGTTTCCTATTGTTGTTTCAGATATGGAGGAAGATGTCATGGAGAAGAATCCCTCTAAGGCGGTTGCTGTAGATCAACTAGAAGTTGGTTCAACGCTTGGAGAGGAAGTTAACTACAAGGCTGAGGAGTTATCATTGGTTGAAGGAAAAGGGAGTAATCTGTTCTCTCTTAAGCTTCATAAATTGATTCCTTCTATTGTGCAACCACCTACACTTGACTTGAAACCCTACCCCCTACTTTGAAATATGTTTTCCTTGAATCTAATGAACAATTGCCTGTTATTATAGCTAACTCACTGTCTAAGAGTAAGGAAGAGAGACTCTTATCTGTTTTGAGGGAGCATAGAAGGGCAATAGGTTGGACTTTAGCGGACATACCCGGAATTAGTCCTACTGTTAGCACACATAGGATTCTGCTGAGTGAGGAATCAAAACCAGTGAGACAACCCCAAAGGCGATTGAACCCTCTCATACTTGATGTAGTTAAGAAAGAAATTACTAAATTGTTGAGTGCTGTGATAATATATCCAATTTCTGATAGTGAGTGGGTCAGTCCGATGCATGTTGTTCCAAAGAAGAGTGGGGTAACAATAGTAAGGAATGAAAGGAATGAGTTAATTCCTACAAGGGTGAAAAATTCATGGCGTGTGTTCATAGACTATAGGAGACTTAATTATGCAACACGTAAAGATCACTTTCCCATTCCCTTTATTGACCAAATGTTGGAAAGACTGGCTGGTAAATCACATTACTGCTTTTTAGATGGCTTTTCTAACTATTTTTAGGTACCCATAATCCCCGAGGATCAGGACAAAACCACCTTCACATGCCCCTTTGGTACCTTCGCTTATCGAAGGATGCCATTTGGGCTGTGCAACGCTCCAGGCACCTTTCAAAGGTGTATGATGGTGATTTTCAATGACCTTTTAGAGCACAATATGGAGGTTTTCATGGATGATTTTACAGTTTATGGGGAGAGCTTCGATCAATGCCTAAATAGCTTAAGGCAGGCTCTAGAGAGATGCATGGCCAAAAATCTTGTTTTGAACTATGAGAAATGTCATTTCATGGTGGGTAGTGGTATAGTCTTAGGTCACCTCATTTCTAGCAAAGGGATTGAGGTTGACAAAGCAAAAATTGAAGTTATCTCATCTTTGCCATACCCTACTTGTCTTAAAGATTTGAGATCTTTTCTTGGGCATGCAGGGTTTTATAGGTGCTTTATTAAAGATTTTAGTAAAGTTGCTTTGCCCCTTTCTACTCTTCTTAAAAAGGATGTGGAATTTAATTTTGATGAAAAATTTAGACATGCCTTTAATACTCTCAAGTCTATGCTAGTTTCACCTCCTATTTTGACTGTACCTAACTGGAATTTACATTTTGAACTCTCATGTGATGCTTCTAATTGTGCAGTGGGTGCTATGCTTGGCCAGAAAGAGGAGAAGCAATCTAGAGTCATAGCCTATGCCTCTAAAACACTTAACCCGGCTCAAGTCAACCATTCCACCACTGAGAAAGAAATGTTTGCCATTGTATTAGATAAGTTTAGACATTATCTAATCAATTCTCGAGTGGTTGTGTATACAGATCATGTAGCTGTCCGCTATCTACTCAAAAAGCCACAATCTAAACCAAGATTGATCATATGGGCTTTACTGCTTCAAGAGTTCGACATTGAGATTAAGGATAGAGCCGAGGCAGTGAATCAATTAGCCGACCACCTGAGTAGGCTACCAGAGGATACAAGGGGAGTAGACTCTCCTGACTTGACTTGTGACTCTTTTACTGATTCAGCTTTATGTTCTTTGGTTGCTATAGAGCCTCGGTATGCTAATATTGTTAATTATCTCATGTCTGGACTCACTCCTCCCTTTATGTCAAGATTTCAAGTACAAAAGCTTCGTAGTGAGTCAAAGTACTATATATGGGATGCCCCTCATCTGTGGAGGATGTGCAGTGATCAAGTGATACGGAAATATGTGCCAGAGGAGGACTTTGACCCTATTATTTCAGCTTGCCATTCCATGGTTTGTGGAGGTCATTTTAGTGGACGGAGGACATCTAAGAAAGTACTAGATTCAGGATTTTATTGGCCTACCCTTTTCAAAGATTCTTTTACATTTTGTAGATCTTGTGACAAGTGTCAACAATTTGGGGGGTTAGGAAAAAGACATGAGATGCCTCAACAGCCCTTATTGTTTTGTGAGATTTTTGATGTTTGGGGGATTGACTTTATGGGACCCTTTCCTTCTTCCTTGGGTTTTGTATATATTTTATTAGCTGTAGATTATGTATCCAAATGGATTGAGGCTATACCTTGCAGAAAAGATGATGCCCCCACTGTTCATAGATTTCTTAAATCACACATTTTCTGTAGGTATGGGATCCCTAGGGCTATAGTGAGTGATCGGGGAACACATTTTTGTAATAGGATAGTCAACAATCTGTTATCCAAATTTGGAGTCACTCATAAAGTCTCCACTGCCTATCACCCCCAAACCAATGGTCAAGCTGAAATTTCAAATAGAGAGGTGAAGCATGTTCTAGAGAAAATGGTGAAACCATCCAAGAAAGACTGGAGCTTACGTTTGGAAGAAGCGCTGTGGGCTTAATGGACTGCATACAAATCTCCCATTGGCATGTCCCCTTATCGCTTGGTTTTTGGGAAAGCTTGTCATTTGCCAGTGGAGCTGGAGCACAAGGCATACTAGGCAGTCAAGCAGTGCAACGTGGATATCGAGTCTTCTGGTATAGAACGGAAGCTGCAATTACAAGAGTTGGAGGAGATTCGACTTGAGGCTTATGAGAACTCCAGACTCTACAAGGAAAAGACCAAGTTGGTGCATGATCGGGGTATCCTGCGGAAGAACTTCCAAGAGGGTGACCGAGTATTATTGTATAAGGCCCAGTTCACTTTCAAGCAAGGAAAATTCAACACCAGATGGGATGGACCATACACAGTCACTAAAGTGCATAACTTTGGTATGGTGGAGCTCCTACATGAAGAGACCGGGGCTAGACTCAAAGTCAATGGCCATCTACTGAAGCTCTACCATGAAAATCAGAAACCTCCTTAATTCCCAAGTCGTTTCTTTCCTTTATTCATTTACATGCTTTTTCCTGATTATTGTTCTTGATATGTTTTGTGCATTGGTATGTTGAATGAGTGTAGAGGAGAAACCCATTTCAGTAGTTTAGTTTAACGTAGTTGTTGTTTAAATTCAATAAGACCCCCTCCTAGTTCTGATCTCTCTCTTCTCCTTATGTGCTGCAAGTGATGAAATATGTGATTTAAATTATTAGAGAAAGCTTGCTTGTGTTGTTCTGTATTATCATGGACTTATTGAGCACCCTTTTGATCTCTTTTGGTACACCTTAAAGTTTTTGAAGTATCCAGCTGCCTCTGTTGTTTGTGTGTTGTGTTTCTCTACTGTTATGTTGATTCTGTGATGTTTGTGAGTCTCTAGCCACTTTCGCCGTGGTAAACCTCAGCCTATGCCGCGGCAAAGTAGCCCTGTGTCTCTTATGTAGCTCTCGGTAACCTTTCACCAGGGTAAAGATCACCCAGTTTCTGTGTGTTGCTTTCGAGATGGTTTGGCCGCGGTGAAACCTCCTTTCTTCCTTTGCTTCTACCTTTCGCTGCGGCGAAGCCGCCGCTTCAACGTAGTTCATTTTTCATTTTAACCCTATTTTCCATGTGAAATCCCCACTTTACCCTCCATTTCTACCAACCCACTCACTTCTCTTAAATCCATTTCTGTCTTTTCCCTTCCCCATCCCATTAAACTCCCACATCCCCACTATGCTTTCATTTTTCAGAAACCGTCGGCCCCCCTCTCTATATTCTTTCAGTTACTCCTCACAACGCCCTCACCTTCAGATCCTCTCCAGCGCCCCTCTCCCTCTTTTCTCTACTCTCAATCTCCCTTTTCTCTTCACCTTTCTAACCTCTTCATCACTCTTATTTCTCTCTTTCTAACCTCTGCTCTCATTCGGCGATCTGTGCTTCTGCCTTTCACTTGCTGCGCCGAAGCACTCCTTCCTTGGTTGTGGTATGAACCTTTTTTTCCCTTGCTCTTTCTTTGGTCTTAGTTTATTTTCAGTTTTGGTCTGTTGGCCTCTATTCTTTTCTGTTGCTTAGTTATTGGGTTGGGTTGTTTTACGTTCAGTTTTTAGTTACGTAACTCTTAGGCTATCTAATGATTCATGGTGCATTTTGTTTTTCTTTGATTCTCTTACTCAATTTTGAAAGTTTTTGGTAAAATTGAAAACCTATGAATCATTACATACCCAATTGCCATTGCCTGAGTTGTTAATTTTGGTTTTTCTAGGGTAGTGTTCGTTGCTGTCTGTTTGGTCTTTGTTTAGTGTATTTTGTTTCTTGTTTCAGAGTATGCCTCGTCTAAGAACCCTGCGCCTGTGTTTGAATCTGATTCTGGGGATGAGTATACCTTTGAGGAGTTATATCAAAAGATTGACCAGAGACCTCTCATCAAGGAGCGACCTTTTCCTTTAGACCCCCCTGATCACCCTTTTGTCCGCTAGCTCCGTGCCTCCCAATTGACCGGTTTGGTCCAAGAGCGTTCTATGGGCAATGACGCTTTTGTTCGCCATTTTTACACCTATGCCCGATTCCATGGCTCTATGATCGTCGACTTTCACAATGTCCTTGTCTGTCATTCCTTTACCGCTGAAAACATCCGTTTCCATTACCGCCTTCCCCCTTGTCGCCATTCGAGTTATTTGGCTTACAAAGACAACTACCCTTTTGATGATATGGTCCAAACCTTATGTCATGACGAAGCCACTTGGCATCACCCCCGCACTACTAAGTAATACCTTAAGCGATCTGAGTTCCGACCTGAGGCTTGCCCTTGGCTGTATTTTGTCTGCAACAACCTAGTACCCACCACCCACCTAGCCAATGTTCCTAAGCGCCAAGCCCTTTACATCTACCTCCTCATGACTGGCCGATCCTTTAATGTAGCCGACACCATTTACTCAGCCCTCGATGATGCCATCAACACCCCCAAACTCACCAACAGCATCATTTTTCCCCACCTAGTCACTGACCTTTTTCGCGCTGCCAATGTCCCTGAGTACAACAATGACAGCTACTTTGAGTCAGCCCCTTTGTTTCGATATGACCGCCTTAAACAGCCTGTCATTAGACCACCTCCACCCATCCACCCTGTTTATGATGTTGGCGCAACGCATGCAGCCAGTGCACCAGCTCCTGAAGGCCAAGAAGGACAGGAAGATCCAGAAGCTCCTAAACCTATCACCTTGGACACCCTGGCTGATGATATCGATGAGCTGGCAGACCATTCCACCAGTTGCGAGTCACCCTCCTCCGAGAGATGAAGAGGCATAAGGACTGCGATGCTCTTTATGATCGAGACCGACGTTACCGCCGTCGTGTGGATGCTCTGATTCCTGACTGGTTGAACTTCCTCCTACCTCTCGAAGAGGAAGACCCTCAAAGCGGAGTTGGGACATCTGGAGCGGGCACTTCTGGTACAGGACCATCTGGGTCTGGGGCAGATGATACTGGGACGCAGTAGTAGTTCTTTCTTTGTGTTTTGTTTTGTTTCTTGTTCTTTATGTTTGTTTTGAGTCGGTGTCGCTGGTTACTTGTTAAGCTTTTTGGTATTTTCATTTCTGTGATATATTGGATGTTGTTTAACTGTTTAGCTACTGATGGCCTTTTCATTTTGTTGTTACAATTACATTGGTCCTAACTTCTATTTTCCTTATCCTCTTTGTTTTACATGCAACCTATCATCTTCTCCCTTCTTTTTTGTGAATTCGATGTGTTGTGCTTTAATTTCAATTAGACTTCACAACTTCCGATTCACTTTGTGTTTGGTTTGCCTGTACTGGTTTAAACACTGAGGACAATGTTGTGTTTAAGTGTGGGGGAGGGACCTCTATTTTTTATTCAGCAAGTGCTTCATCATGCATCCATTTTGACTCTTTAGGTGTTCTTGAGATACTCATTTGTGGCATTTTTGAAGTCTTTGAGGTTAACTTTCAGGGAAGTTTGAAAATTGCATTGCATTTTGTCTCTTTGTCAACCTTCGCCGCGGCAAACTCCTTATTTCGCTGCGGCGAAGCGCTTCTTTCTCTTTTAGTTTCATTTCTCGGCCATACTTCGCCGCAGCCAACCTATGTTTCGCCATGGCGAAGCAGGCTTGTCGCCAGGTTTTGATTTTTGGTTAAGGTTCGCCACGGCAAACCCCTTCGTTGGCCGCAGCGAAGCAAAAAAAAAAACCTTAAATGCTTTGCAATTTCATTTTTCTTCCTCTGGAAATCCTCCTAGCTTAGATTCTTAATACTCCTGCATTTTTAAAATTATTAGAAATTCAAAATCATACTTATGCTTTTAGAAAACCTACCCATACTTTTAAATGATGGTTGAACTTAGACTAGTCATTCCCCATTGTTTTTGACAAAGAGTAATTGAGGGTATGCTTTGAAAATAGGATTATGCACTTTTAAACCTTCAGATTGATTAATTGAGATACTAGCCTTGTTGGAAGGATATTTAGGCCTTAATTTGTTAAATTGTGTGAATCTGTTTAGTTTCATATTTCTCTAGAACTTGTTCTAATTCTTAATCAAAGCTTGATGAGTCAACATTTTGTGAACATGATAGAGGCATTCGTTTCCAAACCCTTATTGCCCAAACACAAACCCAAACACCTTACCATTGCCAACCCCTTTGGACCTACACTTTGAGTACATGCATGCAAATAAATTGTAGGTATTTTGCTCTATTTTGGCCTTGGAAAAAAAAAGGAGGAAGAGGAGTTAGTTTTGTAATCTAAAAAAAAAATTTACTATTATTGGCTTCTCTCTTCAGCAAGGTTTATGTTTATTGCATGGATAAAATAATTGTTATGCTTGTACTCAAATTTCACTTTCTCTTTTATTCCATCCATTTCATTTGACCATCACTAAAATTTACAAGCCCTAAGTCCTCTTGATTTGCAATTTGTGGTTCTTGTGGTGGAGAGGTAGAATTATTACAAGCCTATGGTAGAGATTGAACTAAACAGACTTGGAGTGAAATAATCCCAAAACAAGTGAGTTGAGAGCTAAACACATATCGGTGAGATAAATCTCTTTTACTCAAACTTTTGGATTAAATGTCCATAGTGTTTATTTTCTTAGCATGTCTTTACTTTACCGTTGTCAATCTCCGTGGGAATTTCTTGCTAATCTTCTACTATTATCTTTAAGCATGTTAGTATTTCTCATTGCACTTGTATCTTTTTGAATCATTTGAGCTTTGTCCAGGAATACAAAGGTCTAAGTATAGGGGAATTTGATTGAGCTCAAATTGTTTATATTAATTGATGACTTTTTCCATATTTTTGTTACACTTTTTGGCTCATTTTTATGATATTTGTGCTTAATTGAGATTGAGGGTCCTTGTTCTAAGTTAGTGCTATTTGAGGGCAAAATTGTCATATTTATTTACTAATTATATTTAAGTGATTTCTGGGACAATCGATGCCTCAAACTATTTCTTTTTATTTCAAGACACTCAAGAAGAAGAGCCAAGAGTGAAGATCAAGGAAGCCCAGCACAAAAGACGGATTGACGCCTTTGCCAAGGTTCGCTGCGGCGAACTCCTCGAACCAGCAACCCAGACCCGAACCATTTTCAGAAATTTTACCTACCCACTCTCATAAACCGACCCAATACACCCCATTACCGGTGGAGAAACCCTATTTTCGTGTAAGTGACATCATTCATTAGGAACCACGGCCATCATCTACATTTTTTCTCTCATCATTCTCTCACCAAACCCTAATTCCTCCATCTTCCACTGTCACCTTCACCCATGGGAAACACTGAGTCAGTTTCATTGGAGATGCTTCAGTATACCATAAGTAGCTAGGCTTCTTCTAGCTCTTGAAGATGGATGATTGGCATGAGTTCTAAGAGCTTCAAAGGGGAGTTTCAGTTTCGTCTTAGTTTCTAGCTATATATTTATGAATTCTTAGGTCTAGGGTTTGTAAATTCTTAGTGAGATACTTTGGTTGATTCTGTAATTATTAGTTAATGATTTACATTTGTAGTTGGATTGGTTAATGTTGAATCCTATGCTTAAATATATGTAGTCACATATATCTTCCTTGTAACTCTCTTGATTCTCTTCATCTTGCATGGTCATGTTTTGATGATGAGGTGATTTTCTGTTGCATTGAACCATTTGCATTAATCATTCTTAAACTACACATTAGGTAAGCTTAACAATGTTTTCATTAATGAAGTTCATTGATTTAAACATTGGACTCAATGAGTTATTGAGGTTGTTCTGAAGAAAACCTAATGAATTTGCGAAACTCCCAATATCTTAAGAGAACTATGATTGCCAAGAATCTATTTTCAAGAGGTTTTATTAACTGTTGAAACACTTGTTTTCCATCCATTTTCATCTTAATCTCCCAAAAATCCAAAAATATATTTACATTGCTATTGAATTTTATCTCAATTACCAGTTTTAATGAAAACCCCCCAATTTTTCCCACTCAATCTGCATCTTCATGGCATTTAGTTAACCTAGGATCATAATTTTGACTCCACAAGTGAAACGACCCGAGGTTGTGCCTATAGTACAATCCTTGGTTTAATTTTGAAATTGGCCCCAAGGTGTAAGTAAGACAAGCCAAGGCAAGTTCACATATGCTTATGAGACTTCAATTATAGTAGTCATGTCTCACCTTAAAACAATTGATGAAGTTTTCAGTTATACTAATTTGTTTACACAGTGCACACAACTCCTTATAGACTGACCAGAGGCATAGGTTCTGAAGGATATAAGGGAACAATTTGTGACCTTTTGAAGCATTCCACTAAGAACTTATGACTTGCTTAGTATGTTAATGACCTATTAGCTTAAAACAGTCATAATTTACAGAGGTAGTTAGGAATGCTATCAGCATTAGTATATGTGTATCGTATTATGTGACTATTAAATTTGGTGTACGAATCAGACAACTCATTGCTTAAATGTTTCATAATTTCTACGTAAGGATTCTACACTTTATGTGTATGTGCACAGGATAAAACAAAAATGGATGATAAAATTAAACTTATGGAAGAGCATGCTAAGCCACAAAAAAAAAGGGTTAACCAAGTTGCAGCATTGGTCGATGGATACGCTGCTCTTTATTTGTGTAAAGAGCTCCGACATACAAGTATTCCTACAAGTAGTGCATGGCTAACCACACTCGTTGTTATAATATGTTTAGAATGGAAAAGGGTGTGTCCTTAAGTCTTTGCACAGAATTGCAATAACATGGTCTAAAGGAATGAGAAATATATGAATACATGAATTGGTTGCAATGGTTTTAAATACCGTTGGCTATGTGCTTAATAGTAGAATGCAGTAAGAAAGATTTCAGCATTTAGGGAAGGCAATTAGCAAACATTTTTATAATGTCTTAATAGCATACTGCAGACTTGTCATGTCCAATATCAAACTGAAAGATCCAATATTCTGGCATCTTCATTCAAAAATATAGCATGGTAAATAGTTGTCTTTTTTCAAATGTGCTATTGGAGTAATTGATTGCACATATGTTTCCTGCATTGTCAATGTAACAATCAAACTAAATTTATTTCTAGAAAAGGAACAGTATCACAAAATGTTATGGCAATCTGTGATTGAGACATGTACTTCACTTTTGTCTTAACCGGATGGGAAGGTAGTGCACATGATGTGCGCATATTTAATCATGCACTCACAACTCCTTCAATAAACTTTCCTCCATCCACCTGAAGGTATTTTTTAAATTGTTACATTTTATTTATGTTTAGATTAACAACACAAACATTACTCACAGTAATCATGTATTTGATATAGGTAAATATTATTTGGTGGATGCTGGGTACCAATCACCAAATAGATATCTCACCCTATACAGACTGTAGTGTTACCATCTACCCGATTTTTAAAGAACATCTACACTTGAAAATGAAAATGAAGTCTTTAATTATTTTCATTCAAGTTTAAGGAGTACGATTGAAAGAACTTTTGGAGTTTGAAAGAGTAAATTTTCAATCTTACGAAACATGCCATCCTATAACTATCAAACACAAGTTAAAATTGTTTGTGCAACAATGACTATAAATAATTTTATTAAAACGACACTTATTACTAATCTTAAATTTATTCAGTATGAAGAAGAAGGTACTTATGCACAAGAGGATGTTGATGATAGAGTTGGATTTTCAAATATACATTCATCAATACAATCTTCATCTTACATGACTCGGGCTTGTGATACCATAAGAGATGAACTTGTTAATCATACACAAGGATAGTGGTCATGTCTTTTTTATTTCTTTTTATCATACATTGTAATATGTAGTTAAAAAAACTTATTGCAAATGCTCTATATCGATGCAACCTCTTAATTATTATAACACTTCTTTATTTATATTCCTTTTATTAATGTTATACCTTATATTCTCATGATAATTATTAATTATTTTAATAATTAATAAATCATTGTAATGCGTGTTTATTCAATTTTTTCAAAAAAATATCATGGCATTTCATGTTTATAATCTTTAAGATAAAATAATATTTTTCTGTTCACAAAAAAAATCATTTTCTCCAAAAATATTTTTAATCTTTTATTTTATAAATACATATATACACATACTAACAATTAATTAATCATATTTTTATTTTTCATTTATTATATTCACAAATTTAAATTATTAGCAAATTTATCACTTCAAATAAAAATATAAATTAAAATTTATCTTTTATATTTTCATGTTTATAATCTTTAAGATAAAATAATATTTTTCTGTTCACAAAAAAAATCATTTTCTCCAAAATATTTTTAATCTTTTATTTTTATAAATACATATATACACATACTAACAATTAATTAATCATATTTTTATTTTTCATTTATTATATTCTCAAATTTAAATTATTAGCAAATTTATCACTTCAAATAAAAATATAAATTAAAATTTATCTTTTATATAATTATTATATTAATTTATGCACTTTTTGGTAATTTGTATATTAAAAAAGTACTTTTGATATCAACTATCCAAACATTCTTATTTTATCAAAATTTTTTTCCACAAAATCTATTCTCAAAATCACTTTGTTCTCAAAAGTTATTCTTCAAATCATGTTTTAGATTTATCCAAACACCCCCTGAGTCTTATAGTCATACACTAGTGTGGTTATTTGAATTATCGATCAATTTACACATTTTTTTTAGTGGTTGAAGCAACCAATCAATTATAATAGAATTATTTTTTTGTGCAATTATCATGAAATTCCTTTTTTGGTACAATAGTAATAAAGTTATTTTTTTGTTTTAAGGAAAAAACGAAGAAAGGACACGATACTGGGGCTAAATGATTGCCCCTGGAATCTAAAGCCCAATGATAACATGACCCTCTTTTCTTATTTGGGATCATTATAGTTGTCAATAATGAGGCCATCAATATAGAGTCGGACCCAATAGTGATGTAATGACCAAAATGTGGTCATGATGAGTAGCGTAATGCATATTCGGCTTTGTAGACTTTCATCCCATAAGGATAAAATGAACAGTCTTGGATTAGGAGAGGTATCTATATTTAATATTCAACAATATCTTGAACAAAATTTATCTTTAACAGAAGAGTACCTAAACATAGAAAAAAATAAAATAAGTATTCCAAAATCTAGGTACCTTCTTTTCTTTATTTCTCTTTTTCTCAATCTTTACATTGTTCTAAAAATAACTGGAATTAGTTTGTCTTGGGCCAATAATTGCATACTAAACACAAGTTTCAGTTTTTTTTTTTTTTAATTTTGCTATACAAATGTATCCTCCTATTTGAATACTTTTCGAGTAAAGATTTAAACATTAGTTCATCACATTATGAAAAGCTAGTTATTCTCAGCGCCCGCAAATATGTACTTTGACTCCTATAATTTTATATTAAGTTTTAGATTTGATTCCTTAATTTCGTAAAATATCTTTTTAGTCTTTTACAGTTAGTCTCTAATGATTTTTTTTTTTGGTGTCAATCATTGTCATTTTTAAAAATCAAAATTAATATATGAGCATTTATAAAAATTTTATCGATATTTGAAATTTTAATATCCGGTCTTATTGTTAACGAAACTAACGGTGAGTGTTAAATAAATAAGAAATCACTTTGTAAAATTAAAAGAAAAGAATAAAGCCTAGTATAAAATTAAAGCACTAAAATAAATTTTACTGCTTAGCAACTGATGTGGTAATTACTGCCAAAATTATTAATTTCTTTTTTTTTTTTTGCCAGTATTATTAATTTCTATTTTGTCCCATATAATAGGCTTTTATGGGAAAACTTTTTTGGGCCCCATACATCTATACTTTGGGTCTCAAGACGACAAAAACTATGAATCCAATTGACTGAAAGCACTTACAAGGTTCAAGTGGAAGCCCATGTGGGAAAGTCCAAATGAGCGGCTTATTTTTTTAATATTAATTTTAAACTTGTGAGCTTTTCATTTTTTGCTCATTCAGTTCTTAAGATAAGAATTAATTAATTAATTTGAGTAAATTATGAATATTAGTTAAATCACTTAATATGGTTTTTTTTGTTTTTGTAAAACACTTTAGCCATCTTTTTAATTGCCTTCCCCTCTCTCTTAATTGATTATTGTTAAAGAAATATCGATAGAGTTAATTTAAAAGAAAGTTAATAATTATATGAAATAAGTTTTATATTTAAGATCAATATTAATTCTTCAAGTAGGTCCTATATTAAGAATTGGAGAAGTACTATATTCAGTTTTTTTTTTATTACATGTATTTTACAAATAATTTTTATCGTTCATAATTTGTAAATGATATATGGTTTGGTATTAATCTTATCGCGTATATATGTTAATTTTATAGAATTCTGTACGTTTTCTCAGTACTGTTTATTACCCATGTTATTACATACTTGTTTCATATTAGAATGACATACCAAAATTTTTATATTCCTATGTTAATATTTTTATTTTTTTCCTTTTGAATTAGGATTTATATTTTTATTCCAAATGAACCACTATACATACATATATATATATATATATATTAAACAACAGCATGCAATAATAAATTAAGAATAAATTTTACTAAATTCATTTTAAGAGAAACCAGCAAGATACAGACGCATAATGTATGGTGAATTCAGTCGATTAGATTAACGACCTATCGATAACGTAACGAATAAATAAAAGAATTATATAAACATATAAGAATATAAATATGATAAATAAATATGAAATTGTCACATATCTTAATAAATAAACATAAATATTTCAATTTGATGATAAACTAACATTCTCACATGTAAAAACATATACATATATAAATATATGTGTGTGTGTATATATATATATATATATATATTAACAAGATGAAATCCCTGAAGTTGTAATGCTCAACAATCAACATAACCAGCATAACATCATAACTTGTTAAATATCAGAAGATCTTAATTAAGTCAATCACCTTTCGACCAAGAACAAATATAGGCAATCACGAGTTTCCTAATAAAAAGCATATGCACTATAAGTATCAGTTGACTGTACATATTAGAAGGGCTTTTGAGAAAGTATAATTCTTAACCCCTCGTCCGTGGGTTCAGCTGGTGAAGGGATCGAACTCTCTCACCAAAGGGAGAGGGTACGATCCTAGGGAGTGCCACTTTGTTGTGGCTCCAGTCGCGGCGCTGGAGGAGACATCTCCATAGTGTAGTGAAACTGGGTGATTCCTACCTATTGGGCCAGAAAAAAAGGGCTTGCTTGTCATGCTCCCGTGTCCCATAGGGACAAGCCCCAGTGGATCAAGCGTTAAGTGCCCTGCCCTTAGATCATAGGTGAGCCCGACCCTTTTCTTAAAATTTTTATCATCGGAGAAAGTATAATTCTTATGTTAATTTTTTATATTCATTACATCAAATTTTCTAATTACACATGGACATATATCCTACTTTTAAAATATTTTTAATACCGTCACTTGACTCATAAATGCACGAATATGATGATCACAAAATCTGCAATTCTTAATGGAATAGCAAACAAAGCAACTTTCCTGCCCACTGCATCTAAACCACCATCCCCGAGTCAAGTTTGTGTTCGTTGTTACCAAGAGCAGTTGCGCCGAGCATTAAAGTATAGGTGTTTTGTATCCATTAAGTAAAAATGAGTTGTAATTGTATCGTATTATCTAAAAATATATCTTCGAGGTGCCCCAGAGTAGTTATGGTGTCATATGAATATATAAACCAAAAATGTGAAAGCCCAATAATATGCATACCCAGTCAGGACACATGTTACATAATGAACGTAAGAAACTTCATATTAGTTGTTTAACTATAAGCTCACATGATCTGGAGAATGCCTACGACAGATTTGAGTGGAGCTTGAATTCATACAAGATACTCTGAAGATAGTGGGGATGGATGAGAAGTTAATGGAGATCATTATGTCTTGTGTATCCACACTTTCTTTCCAAGTGCTCCAGAACGATGAAGCAACATAAACTTTCCGATCTTCTTGTGGAATCAGAGAGGGTAACCCAATTTTTTCATATATTTTCACTACGTATAGAAAGATTAGATCACATTATTCTTGATACTATTCAAGATGAATGGTAGAAACCAATCAAGCCTGTCTCATATCTTTTTTTCGTTAATGACCTTTTTCTCTTTGGGTAAGCTTCAACGCAGCAAGTAGATGTGATGTTACTGTTTATTCAGAATTCATAATTATCTTTATAGATGCTATCTCATAAACTCTACAATTCCATACACCCTAATCTATAAAACTCGCAAGTCTCATCAACTTTACGTCTCCCTCGTTAAAATTTCTAAAACCTGGAACCTTGTATTGATAAAATAATAAAATCTAAAACTTAGCTTTAAAGTCTAATCTATACAAGAAAGTCTAATCTATAAATCTCGCAAGTCTCATCAATTTTTAACCTGAAAGGTGAGCTCTAAATTTTAACATCTTATTGGTGAGTTATTAACTCGTTTCTTGAAGAGGTTTTCCCATGAAACTCACGGGCTGAAAACTGCACTTCTAACGGCCCTAACAATGGAACTTCCAACAATTTTTATTTTTGCTATAAGAGACAAATTTTATTAATAACTAGATAAAACAGTACATTAAAAAAAGGGAAGGGAGGTGTATGAATACCTTAAAAGTATCGACGAAGGAATATCTCATACCTGAAATTTTTTTTTTTGGCTCGATGATACTTTTATTATTAAAGCACTCAATTAAATTATATCCCAATTAGTTTGTAGTTTAGGATCAATCTATATCATTACTTCCAAAGAGCAAGTTATGGGTTTCTTTAGATGAAAATTTAGTTGATGAAAAATAAGCAATAAAATGGACCTAGACTAAAATGCAAAATTCTAACTCTAAATACAAAATGCAGATGTCCTAAAATCCATATAAAAATCAAATTAAACTAAACTAATGCAAATGCAATTTTGGGAGAGTTTCTTTAGAAGGAAAAATTAAAATAATAACTAAAGAAAATTAACTAGCTAAAAGTAAAAGGTTTCTCTTTATGTATGGTAGATAAAACAACTTAGGATTCGCATAGAGTTAATATTCATAACCTAAATCAATTAATTAGACCAAATAGAAGTAATAAGAGAGTGGAATTAATAAGTCAAATTACCTACTTGAAATAAAGAAAACCAAACCCTCACTTTTAAAAACCCTTAAACCATTAAAAAACTCATAACAGTATAAGGTTGGTTAATTAAACTCATTAAAACTAATGAGAAATAATTCAAATTAATTTTAGAAATTATGCTTAGAATTATCCAATCAAACAATTAGATGATTTACTGACTCAATTAAACAATCAAGAGGCAAAATAATCCAAATTTGCAATTCAAACCACATTGACAATTAAATTTATAATGAAAACTCAATTATAAATTTAATTAATAATGTAAAGGTTCACAAACATAAAATCAAGCAAATATCTGAGCACAAATATAATCCAAGTATCAATCTAATCCAAGAATAAAAATGACGATTTAAAACTAAATTGTTTGTTGAAAATGCAACTCAAAATTATTTAAAACTAAATAATCTCGAGGTCTTGAATTAAAAGGACAAATGGAATCACCCTCTTATGGCCTTCAAGTGCTAACTCAAAGCTCTAGCCTCCTCCATACTTCTCTCAAGTTGTCTCCCATAAGCTCAAGCTGCCATGAAAATTATCCTTCTTGCTCCAAGCTTCTTAGTGCTCTTCACGGACATATGGCACAATGAATGAAGAAGGTGCTGTTGGGTGGATGATTCAAGTAATATGGGTGAAGTATATGTGGTAAAAAGAAGGGAATTAATTGAATGGATAGTGATGGAACGGTTGGGAATCTTTCCTCTTCCCTTCCCATCCTCTTTTCTCCTCTTTCTTTTTTAACAATTAGATTAACATATTTCAACAGTTTATATTTTAATTTTTTATAAACTATTTATAAGATTTTTTTAAAACATTTAGTACATTTGCAAACCGTTAGAATTAAATTTTAATATAGTTTGTAATTTATTATTTTATTTATTTTTATAATTTAATATTTTGATAATATTTTTAAAAGATTTAAATATGAACCGTTAAAATATTAATTTAACGGTTAAAAAAAGAAGATGATGGAAAAGGATGGGAATGAAAGAGGAGAGGTTCCAAACCGGATGACGGAATATGGTGAGAGCGGTTGTGAGTAGAGAAAAGAAAATGAGATAAGATGTAAATGGTGACTATGGATGAAGGGAATATTTTAATGGGAGAAAAGCTTAAACCTATTAGCAATTAATTGACCAACTTGATATTTAGTCATTAGATTGTACTTGAATGTTAAGAAATAATCTTATATTATGGGATTTCCTCTATACTTTTCCTTCATCTACAAGAATTTAAGTCATCCATTAATATAGATTATATTCAAGTATAATATAACCTATATCAAAATTAAATATTAGGTATGCACAAAAATAAGGCAAAAAATTGCAAAACTCTCTAAAAATCAATCTTTCTAAAAATATGAGGCTTGTTTCTAAAAAAAAAAAGGAAATATTAATTCCAAGCCAAAAATAAGAAATCACAAAGTATTCATATTTTCAATCCCAAAATCTTAGTTTTTATGAAAAATCCTAAAATCAATCAATTAATGCAATGATACATAAGAAATCCATTTAAACCCAAAATATCATTTAATTTCTGGATTAATGTGGGACAAAATATATAAAAATCCAGCTCTATTAGGCTCTTATATATACTGAAAGTTTATTTTGGTGGCAAGTATACCTTAATCATTATCAATCATTAAAATTTGACCTTTAAATTATGTGATTTGACCAGTATCTTTAACATTTTAAACTTAATGATGAATAATAGTTCAAGACAGAAATGTTACAAAATAAAATTTTTAGGGCATATAAGAGCCAAAAAAAACTTTCAGGTATTGAATGCTCGTTGATGATATTTCCAGAGTAATTGAGCAACTTATCAAAAAAGGAAAGAGGACTATATGGTTGATATTTTGAGAGATATGGAGAGATTAATCTTTCATGTTTACTGTTAAATTACTTATACACACGACAAAGTTCAGAAATCATTTTGATTACATATTTCATGCAAAACTGAAGAAACATGGACAAGGCCGAAGTCGGAAGACCGTGAAGAAAAAGCGCGGTGACGGTTGAACAGTGGCCATTGACATGATTAGGAACGGTTGTAATAATATTTGCAGCTCTTTCAATATTTATAATTCTTCTGGAAAGATTTACAGAAAATAACAGAAAAATTATTCTTAAATTTGAAGATTTTCATATAGTTACCCAAATAAATAAAATTTCAGTTTAGGTATAGCTGAGCATATTAGGATTTTTAAATTTGCTGAAATGACTACATTGACCTTTATTTTAAAAAACAAACTATTAAGTACTCTCACTGGCCAGCCGATCACTGAAACTCCGGTACTGGCGCCATCCACCAAAGTTCAAAGGGGGCCGCCAATCACCAAAGCTTTAGGGATCAGCCTACGATCAGTCGCCAAGCTCCAGTGATCGATAACTATTTTTTCAGAAATTTTTTCAGATTCAGTAACGCAATTAACAAGTTCAATACTATTAACAAGTTTGGTATCGCTATCAACAACTGGCTTTTCAGGAAATTCAAAGAGTGACATTTTTATAACTTGAATAACAATTAACAAGTCATGTAACAATACTAACACCTCTCATAACATCATTAACCACGAATTTTTCAGCTCTCACAATTTTTTTGGGATACCAAACTTATTAATAGCGTTAAAAAACACATTCATTGCATTACTGAACTTAAAAAATCTCTAAAAAAAAATAGTTGCTAGTCACCGAAGTTCTGACAACCAATCCTTACATGACTGTTAGAAGTAAACCTTCAACTATCTTAGATAATATAATTTATTAAAATTTTAAATCTAATCACGGACAAAAAAAATTTAGTTTTTCAGAAAATCTGTTGTTAGTGGTAGAATTTGTGATACGAGTTGACAGTGTAGATATGGGTCAGACCGCACGTTGACGAGCTGACAGAATGGAAGACCATGCCTGCCTATTTATTTATTTTTTATTTTTTAAAATGAAAACTTTCTCCGCCAACTGCCTGGATACTGAATCCATGGTATGTCACTGCGTTCAACCGCCTCCTGTCCTATGACTGCCCGTGCGTGGCGGTGGCGGAGAGCTGGAGACAACCCAGAGTCTCAAACCAGCTCGAGCTGAAGCATGAGACTACGTGGCGGTGGCGGTGGCGGTGGCGGAGACAACTTAGCCAGAGACGACCTCGCGGTTGAGGACACTAGAGAGTAGAGCAGAAGACGAACTCGCGAAGACGAGGCCGGCCGAGGGAGGGAATTCAGAGCTCACGAAGACAAGTGAAGAGCGAAGTTGTGATGGTGATGCGAAGTGAGGAGTGAACTGCGATGCGATGCGATGCTGGAGATTGGAAGGCTAAAGAGTGAAGCTGAAACTGAAGTGAAGAGTGAACTTTAGACTAGAGTCAGAGTGAATGACTGAATGTGAATTTAGGGTACGATTTTTTTTTTTTATAAAACAAATTATGATTCAAATTTTAGTTTTTGCGTTGGGCTGAAAGTGAAAGGTGAAGTTCGACTATTATGGAGTATGAATGATGAGTAATGAGTCCATGACTTGTGAGGAACGGTGGCTTTGTGAGGATTAAAAAAAAAAAAAAAAGCAGGTTAGCCCATGACAGAACAGGCTCAAAACGGTGCGAGCTGAAAAAGTTTAGACTTTGATAGGCTTGCATTTCCCCAACCTGAACCCCTCCATTTTAGGTTGGCTAAGCTCGTAGACTCAACTCATATTACTTACTCTAATTAATGACAATATCAAACTTGTTAATAATATTAAAGAATTTGTTAATCATGTTATTAGACTTGAAAAAATCCAAAAAAAAAAAAAGTTGCTGATTGTCGGAGCTCTGGAGACTGATCGTTGCCAACTACAAGAGCTCTGATGATTAGCGACCCACCTCAACTCCAACGGTGGCCGTCGGGTTAGTAAGAGTATTTGATGACTAGCGACCAGTGAGCTGGTAAGGGTATTTGATGGTTTTTTTCAAACAAAAAAAATAATGGGCAACATGGTCATTTTAGTAAATTTAAAATTTTCAAATTGGTCAATTTTACATAAACTAGAATTTTGCTTATTCCGGTAATCAATTGAAAATTTGCAAAATCAACAATCATTTCTCTATAATTTTTCTCTTTTTTTTTTTTTGCCTCACGTGTTGTGCTGTCTTAGTACAACAATGCATATAGAAGTTTGAGTAATTTTTCAGAGAATAAAAAAGAAAAGAAAAAAGATTCACCGTTAAATTTAAAAATTACATTGACAGATGATGCTAGATTAGATGATAACAAAAGATTCATCGTTAAATTTAAAAATTACAGAGACAGATGATGCAAAATTAGATAATAATACAACCATTTTCGTGTTCGAATAAGGAGCAGTATACCTAAGCAGCTGACCTTTGGCCTCAGTAATATGGGTTATAATGTAAAAAAATGATGATTACAAAAGATGTATTTAGTATGCCATCAAGGAATCATGAAATGAAATTTATATTTTGTCTAATAAATAAAAATAAACGTGAAATGGTCTTTTTAACCGCATGATCAAGGCCAAAAGTGAAAAATATCATTATATAAATATTTAAATTAAATGAGATTCAGTATATTTATATATCCATATGTTTAATTCATATAAGCTTAAATTCAGATTATATAGCCAAATTATGTAATAAAAATACCTCATTTATTGGCAACTTCTTAATATAAGAATTAAATAATAATTTACGAATATTAAAAAAATTATTAAATTAGTAATTTATAATAAACGGATACTGCCATTTTTGAAATACCTTTATTAATCATGTACATTAGAATGAAAATCCTTTAACATATATAATTATCATGAAAATTATTTTAAAAAAACTAAATATAAAACACAAAATGAATTCTGATCTTATAGTTAAGATCAGATCAAATCTCTAATGAGTTCTTATATTTTAAACCAGAGATAGTAATTTTACTTGTTTTTATGCTAAAAGTATTCAGTATATCTCACAATTATTTGGAACTTCACATTCAATAGAAAATCATTTGAATAACCTATATATATATATATATATAATCTAAAAAATAAAAAAATAAAAAAGTAAATCAATCCCAACTCGTAAACCTGAGACATGACTTTCCCTGATAAAACGAACAGACACCATTTCTGGGAAAATCCAAGTAAAGGAGTCGATTTCCAATTCCACGTTCGGCGACCCATCAGAACCCAAAATTAATTACACGCAGTAAAAAGCTGAAAAAGTTGAAAAAGCACTATGACATTGGGGACAGTCTCATCATAATTATTTCACATATTGTCCAGCAACCTATAATTAATTAATTAATTGAACTAGCAGTAGATCTCAACATGAAAAAAAATATAATACCAGTAATTCCTAAAATACTTGAATTTTATAGACACTTGAGATGATCAGTCTAAACAAAGAAACACATATTTAACTTAAAAATTAAATTTCTGGGGAGAAAATCATATAGTTACAAGTGGAAGTTCACTGTGTTATTATTCATCCTCCTCCATTAATTTCCTAAGGTATTTATATATATCATATTATATATCATATATAAAGCCATGCAAATTGCCCTCTCATTCATTTTCATTCATTCTCTACCCGCTTGAGAAGAACAGTGAGCTTGATGTTGCCGACGGACTTGTCCTCTGATTCTGATACGCCGTTTGTTGCCGGAAATAGTCCGGTGGAGACACCGCCACCGTCACCGACGACATCGCCTGAGCTCCAGAATCCGGAGGAGATCCTGCAAAATCATCCCAGAAAATTAAAAAAAGAGGGACTATGTCGGAAAAAACTAAATGTCGACAACAATCAACATGTTGGTTATAATTAATTTAATTCATACCCTCAGAAATACCTACAACTTCAACTAAGCTTACTTTATTTTCAATGTTTATCCTTAAAAAAGTGCTTTCTGAGTTGACTCATAAATTCAGCTACAATTTTTCTAGAACACAACCCAAAATTTAAACTCTTGAAACTCTGATGTTTAAGAAAAACGAAATATCTTCACAACGTGTTCTAAAGATGAAAGCTTTTTATTATCTGCTTACTTGCAACACTTTCAAAAGTAGAATTTCGTGAGTCGTCGATCTGGGTTTTGAGGATTTCTTGATTTGGCTGCTGGGTTTTTCTTCTGCGACGATTATGATCTGCCAGTCTCTTCCTGCAGCTTCGTTTTCCGTTGTCAAACTCAGAAAGAAGATGGAACCTGCAAAAAAAGGGAAACCATGCACACACACACAAACACAAATATATAAATTACTTCGTCTTTGTCTTTTCTTTTTTTGCTCAAACAGGCGGAAGAAAAGGATCATAAATTAAGTATAATTATGAATGAACGTGTTGTGACAGTTTAATAATGATGCATTCACAATAAGTAGCAAAACGATGCAGTACGTAAACTGAGAATGGAAACCAGATGTTAAAATTTAAGGGACGCAAATGCCCTCGGGATTTCCCCCATGTACGAACGGGGGGGTCAATCATTGTTCAAATCAAGGTCCTCACGAGGGCATTTCCGTCTTCTCACATGGCTTCCTTGCTCCCTAACCATTCTGGGAAAGAAGCAGGAGAGTCACATCATCGTGTTTCTCTGCTTTGTGAGTGCGTTTTGAAGAAGGTTATGCAGGCGAGCAGAATGGTGAATGGAAATAGCTAGGGGTTGATGAGAAGGATATTTCTGTCTTTTCGAAACACACGAATGGGTTTCTTTCTTTCTTGCTTCCTTCTTCGTGTTACTGAGAAAATGGGTTTAATTTCATGTATGGATGGAATCAATTGTTCAGTTTGTTTTCTGTTTCTAATTGCACTAATACCATAAGAAGCAAAGGCAAGAAAGTACGAAAGAAAAGGAACCAAGAGGGAAATTTCCCTCCGGACGTAAATGCCCTCGGGATCTGCCCCTTGTACGGGGACGAAGCCAATGATTGGCTTCGAAGGGCCCAAGTCCGAGAGGGGTAATTCCGTCAGTTCAAACTACAACCTGCTACACTGTTGGCAGAATCGCTGTGTCAAGCCAGCGGCGATGACGGTGGCCGCCTTGGAATGAAACTCGCACACCTTGTGACGCCGGTGGTAGTGCTTGGCGTGTGATAGATCGGCATTACAGCCCTCGGCTTGGCAGCGAGGCGAGTTCGTCGCCATCATCATTGAGCCCGGTTCGGCCGGCCTGGACCGGCGGTACAGCCGGCTCACGAAGTCATCCTCCGACGATGAGAAGTACGTGCGGCCACCAAGGTTGAGCCCAATTCTCGACGCCGAGAAGTCACTGGACCGACCCAAGTCCTCGGACTTGGGAACAACCATAAACCCACCAGGCCCACAGTGGGCGCCGGCGTTGACTGTCTGAAGCGGATCAAGAGAGAGCATGGAAGGAGGAGGAGGAGGCTGTGGCGGAGGGAACGAAGAAGAGGACGCGCCAGGGAAGGCGCGTGGGTCAAAGAAAGAGTGCTGAATGTTATGGTGGTGGTGGTGATGGTGGGGTTGAGGAGGGCTGAACTGGTAGTGAGAGAAATCAGCGGTGGAGCTGGCGGTGGTGTGTTGTGTGGGCCCTGCTGGCTGCTGGTGATGAAGGAGCTGCTCCGGCAATAAGGAATGAGAAGTGTAGTGGTCGAAGATTTGCCGGTGGGTCTGGTCGGAATCTGCACCAGTGGTAACACCAGCTTCTTCGTTGCCGGCGAGCACTATCGTCGACGGAGGGTTCCCCCATTCGTATCCCAACATCTCTCTGCCCCCCTCTCTCCCAGAGGAGGTCCACCACGACGACGCCGTTTCTGGCTGCCGAACACAATCCCACCTGCGAAACCACAAGCTTGCTCAGTGAGAAGAAAGCTTGGCCCCCTTTAATTGTTAATTGTTTAAAGTTTCTTCCACTCATATACATATATAGATATATATATATATAAAGGGTTTTAAAGAGAAGGGAAGAGAGTGACCTAGGGCAGTATGAAACTGAGTGAAGTGAGATTCGGTGGGAAATATCAAAAACCCTAATGTGCAGGCTCTACCTAAGCTACAACTTCCATCTGGGTCTCTCTGGTTGCCTCCTTACACACTCTAATGGCGTGTCCACTAAGTCTTTCTCTCTCTCCCCCTCTCTCTCTGTGTTTCTGCGACTATATGGATGAGTGTTTAAAAGATCTCACTTTCACCGTCTAAAAGCTGAACCCTTTTGCCCCTTCTCTCTCTACCTATCTATCTTTCTTTCTCTCTCCACAGAAATAAGTTTCATTAAGCTTTCTCATCTTCTCTCTCTTCTCTTTCTCCCCGTTTGTGTTGTGCTGGTGTAAAGGGAAACTGAGTTATATGAGGCGGCTTCTGCAGACAGAGGGGGTGATTGGGGGTGAAGTGTACTGCGAACGTAGGTCTGAAATTACAGTTTTATCCATGGGAAGCTGTGCTTTATTACGACAGGCCAGTGAAGAGGAAAGCTTTAATTCGATGCAGGGGAGACAGAAAAAGGAGCGAGAATCTGAACTAGGAGAAACAGTAACAAGTGGATGCCTGAAAACATATAACCGGCAAGTTAGCAAGAGGAGGTTGATTTAGTTATATATTTTTAAAATATCATTAATTTTTTTCTTAAAAAATATATATTAAATAAAAGTAAAAATGACTTTATAAATAGGATTAAAACAGCATCTATGTATACACGCACTTCATCCCATTCTCATTATAAGTCACTCCAAATTGAGAAAGGATTCTCTCACATTTCATTCACATCCTCTTCCTTTTTTAATCATAAGATCAACATTTGAATAGTTTAAATTTTATTTTTTTTTCAATTTTTATAGCAGTATGAAATTAATTAATTATTTTTATTTTATAATTTATCATTTTGATAATAATTTTATAAAAGATCAAATCTTTACCATTCAAATATTGATCTGATGATTAGAAAACGAACAAAGGAGGGAACAGGATCATTTCACTAGAACGAAGGAAGAGCAATTAACTGAATAAATTTACCTTAAAGTTAAAAAGCGGATTGAAGAAAAATAGACAAAAAGGGAATATAAGAGAAATAATTTTTTTAATAATTTGCAACGGGGGTTAAAATTAAAAAATATTAAGTATTTGATAACTATTTATATGACTCATATTAAGAATCATGGATATATACAAGATATATATATATATATATATATATATATATAAGTGATGGATGGATGGGCGGTGACTTAAATGGTCAAAAATGTTTAGTGAGAAGAAGTGGGGAAGTAATGAGAAGGTAAGAGCCAGAGATGAGAAGGGGGGAAGGGGGGTAGTGTTAATCTCACGCCAGAGGGCATTAAGTTTCTGTGACCCCACCACCCCTTTGTCTTCGTCTCCGGCCCAACACAAGAACAAGTTCGTCATCATTAATAATTCTCTTCCACGAGCTTCGTGGATTAAAATTGCCGTGTTATTTCATGCACGTTTTCTTTTTTAAATTGAAAATATAAATACTAACCACTTCAAATTAAAGATGCAATTTTTCATTTAAATAAAAACTTTCATATCAGTATATTATAAATCCAGTGCTCATATGTGTTTTTTTTTTTTTTGAATTATTCACACCTTGCAAATATTTTTGGTTTGAAAAAGATCAAATTCCATTAAAGATTTTATATTTTTATCGTATTTATTAAAAGCTAGAAGTTTGAAAAAAAATTAAAAATTTAACAACACGCCACAAAGTTTATCTGGATAAAAATTGGATCGGCATAAAATTTTGAACCAATGGATTATTGAATTGGGTCAAACTATTTTTTTTTTAAAAAAACATGGAGTTTAAATCATTCATCGCTAATGATAGGCTATCATTTTGTCGGACACGTACTGCTAATGAATCAACTAGTGGTTCAGATTTTAGACAACAAATTGTTACACAATTTTCAAAAATGAAGTATCATTGAGGATATATATATTATGGCCTATTATCACTCAAAAGGACATAATTTTAATTTTTGAGACCTTGATAAAAAAAAAAATTCTATGTTTGTATACATGTTTGAGTTGTGACTATTTAAATATTTTGTCAAAAATAGTATTATTTAAATAAAAGGGAATTAATCTGCAAGTAAAAGAAATATTTATGTATAAATTACATATACGTTGAAAAGAGAGGTGCTATGCTAATGTGAGAGGCTCATCTGCCTAAATTTTTTTCTACGCGTAGGTATAATTGCTAGTGGACGATACGCTACAACTCGAAAAAAAAAAAAAAAAGCCTGAGTTGTACCTTTAAAAACTAAATTTCAACAATAATTAGTTTGTGTTTTTTAGGGGAAAAAATTACTCCTCCGATTCTAAATATAAGACTCTTATACACACTATAAAAAGGGTATCATATTTAGGACCAGAGGAGTACTTTATAAGATAATTAATAATGTATATTACTCCTCTGATCCTATTCATAAGTTATTTTTAGCATGTTTCACACAGATAAAGGAAAATCTTAAATTTTACTAACTCTCAGTTAAAATTTAATAACTTTTCAACTTTATTCCTATTTAATATACATCATACCTTATGTACATTCATACAAAAAAAAAATTTTTAGTGCCCTATAAATAAGATCAAAAAATGTTTTCTTTCTTTGCCATATAAATAGGACCAGAAGAGTATAAATCATGGATCTTCAAGTGTCAATTACATCTCCCTTATTTATTTGAATTCGAATTTGAATCCTCATTACTTTGTTGCTTTTGATTATTACAAGACACTTACAATTTTTAGGAAACATTTAAAGCGACTGGTGTTGAACACGCAGGTACTTGTGCTGTGTTATTTTAGTGTAAGTAGATATAATTTCACTGCTAAAAGTTTGAAACCATGTGATTATTGGTTTTTTTTCCTTTGTTCTAAGCTTGCTTTATTTAAAAAAATAAGAGACTTTAGCCACACTACACCAATCAAAACCCTCTGATATAATTATTTTTTGTCAATTAACTTGAAAATTTATTATTTAAGATCTTAAAAAAAATTTTGGTAAGAAGATCTTAAATCTTTAATTTAATTGTATAGTTAATCATAATCACCCTATTCTTCATAACGGCTCTTTAATTAACTAGTTAACCAGTTTTTAACCAAAAAGTCTTGATATGTTTAGACATTATTAAAGGGAAAAAATATCGATTCTAACATAACAAGCCCCCATCATTATGACGAGATCTTGATCTACTCAGAATTATTGTTGGCATGATAATAAAGTGCAATTTTGAATTTTCTGAATTTTTTTAATCAGAGGGACAAGAACTACTAATAATCTGTGATTATAAGCTAGATCAAACTCATAATTTTCTATTTATAAGAGAGCCTAATACTTTATTGGACTACAAGGTGGTTGGCATTTTTTTTATTTTTTATACATACAATAAGAAGAATATTTCATCCTATCACCAGCTTCAAGTGACTTTTGTTGAATTAATATATAGGGTAAATGGCTCTTGAAAATCCGGTTTGTTAACTAATCTCATATGCGATCATTACAAAATAAAAAACAAAAGTATTGGGACAGTTATATAAGAATTCACATTAATTAAAGAATATTTAACATTTTTTAATTTGTTCATTTTTTTGTGGTAAGATTAATTTGTTCACTTTAAAGTATCAAATTACCTTAGTTACACATATTCTTTACAGTTTCATGCTCAAACCCCATTAAAAAAAAAAATAGTGAAGTTTCCTTGCTAAAGGAAAAGGAAAGTTTTTATCTTAAGAAATTAAAGGAGAAGTTTAATAAAACATGCATTGAAGAGATGTTAATTTAATTTGTTCCTATGTGTACTACCATAGCTTAATTAGATTCAAAATCTTAAAATCTATGGAACCCATAAATCCACTTATTTTATGGCAACTAAAGTCTCATTCATAAATTCTTTAATTTTTAGTCTTACTATAACTATTTGATACCTCATGCTATATGTTAGATTAAATTTAAGAATTATTTTTGGCAAATAAAATTTTTAACATATATAAAAGCAAACGCTCTAAATCATCACGATTATGAAGTTGATGTAGTGTGCCATTATTGGTCCCAACATGAAGGTAAAATATATTAGTCGGGAACAATTTAACTTTGTTTTAAACATTTCGAATAAGATTATGAAGCTTAGCTCACTATTAGAACAAAAACTATGAGAAATTATACAATAAATCATATGAATCATTCATCACACAAAATTCATATGAAGTACAAAATCAAAAATCTAGTTTATAATATTAGGGTTGTGTTACTAACTAAGCTCTGGTACAGTTGTTTTTTTTTTAGTTATTTTTTGCCAACTTTTTTAAAACTGTTTTTCTTACTCTTATATACTACCTCCGGTCCTAATTATAAGAGTCAGTTGATTAATTTAAGAAAATTAAGAAAAGAAGTTAAGTTAGTTATTTGTAATAAATAAGTGTTGTCTTTCTTAAAATATTCTTACTAATCAAGTATGTTGGTTAAAACTATAATTATTAGAAGGACTATCTTGAAAAAAATTGAGTAAATCTTAGAGATAAAATGGATTGAGATCTTATATTTAGGACCAATATAAAAATCAAACGAAGTCTTTTATTAAAGACCGAAGATAGTATTTCATATTTGAAAGCACTGTGAACAAGGACGTGGTTAGGGTCTAGATTGGTCCTCAATTTTCACGAACAATCCTGTGAGACGTTAAACTCGTGTGTGTGTGTGTGTAGCGCACGCGAGGGAGATTAATAAAAACAATTAAATTAAGAAATTAAACTTTGACTATACATACAATAATAATAACCAACATCATATATAATACCACCTCTAGTTCTTAATATAAAAGCTAGTTAACTAATTTGAGTAAATTAAGAAAATATTTTAAATTAGTTATTTATAATAAATATATATTACTTTTCCTAAACTATCCTTGCTAATCAGATGTATTAACTAAAACTACTATTACTACAAAGACTATCTTGGATAAAATGAATAAATATGAGGATAAAGTAGATTGGAATTTTATATTTAATTTAGGACCAAAATAAGAGCCAAACTAACTCTTATATTAAGAAGCAGAGGAAGTATTTACCTGTGACATAGTTGGGTTAAAGAATAAAGAATTCAACATCCTTGTGTTAAAAAAAATCACAATATGAATAGTTTTCCTTAATAATATTGAATACATACTGTAATTTGTTACTGAAACGTTTTTTTTTTTAAAAAAAAAAGCTCTTAAATTATTCTTTTTCCACAAGGCAAATCCATCTACATATGAATCACCCCAGAGAAAGAAAACTACTAATTAACTAAATAAACCAATTAAGAAGTTGAAAGAAAATTGCATGAGAAAAAAACTAATGGCAATCAGGTTAAGATCAATTTGATGAATATCATGAAAATGGGAAAAATCACATTGAAAGAGTTTTCTTTAATTGAACTCAACAATACTTAAATTTAACTCGATAATATAAAATACTCAAATAGCTGTATAATCTAATTCTAATTGTACCAAATACACGATAATTTGATACTAATATTCAGGGAGGTTCTTAAACTATCATTTTTCCACACGACAAAATCCACCTACCAGTGAAAAACTCTTAATAAAACGTTTCTAAACTATCTTGATTACAACATACTTTTTCGATTCTTAATATAAGACCTAATTGTTAAGTTGATTTTTATCCTAAATATAAGACTTATTTCTCATATTTATCAGTTTTCCTTAAATTACTTTCATTGATACTACATCAACCATAATCAAGTAAAAGAGAGGATAAAGATATTAAAAAAGATGATTATGGTGTTTTAAAAGAAACATGTTATATTTTTTATAATTAACTAACTTATATAATTTTCTTAATCTAATCAAATTAATTAAATATATTTTATATCAAGGACCGGAGGAGTATTACAATAAATCATGTAACCCTCATTACATCAATTTGGCTATGTAATCTGGGTTCCAGTTTTACATGAATCAATGTATGTATATTTATACCCTCCATAAATCAACATTTAAATATTCATACCCTCAATTTTTGGCATTTATACAATTAAAAAGATTATTTCCCATTTATTTTATTTTTTTCTACATAAAATATAAATTTCAATTTATGATCACTTGATTGCATATCAAACAAAAATGCTCTATATAATATTATAATCATCATTTCATTACATTATGTTTCGTACCCATTACATTCCCTGAGATTCTTTGAACAAAAGGAGGACGAAGTTAAGTAGAAAGAACCCAGTTTCATTTAAGTCAAGAATTTAAATCCTATCGATAAAAAAGCTAGAATAGCTTTTACCATTAAACCTAACTAGTTAATAGGGGTAAATATTCAGTTTTTCAGTTCGGTTATCGATAATAACCGAATAACCAAATAGAGTAAATTTTAAACACCGAACCGAAACCGATTAACCGAACTAACTAAAACCGAATTAACCAAAAATTTCGGTTCGGTTAACCGATTAACCGAAATATATAAATATAGAAAATGATATTAAATTAAAAATAATAATAAAACACAATTACAACTATTAATTAATAAATATTTCATCATTCAATGTGATTTATTATAATAATATTCATTATAACCATATTTATTGAATATAAATATATTTAAAAAGTTCACATATACCCACATATATATTTATTATAATAATATTTATTAAATATAAATATATAATATATTTATTTTGGTTATTTGGTTATAACTGAAATTTTTTTCTACTAACTGAACCGAACACCGAAACCGAATTGTTTTAAAAATAAAAACCGAATATATAACCGAAAACCAAAATAACCGAAAACCGAAATTAAATTCGGTTCGATTCAGTTTTTGATTACGGTTCGGTTTTGCTCACTCCTACCAGCTAATATTATCGATGACGTAATATGGGATATCAAATATTTATATAATAAAAATACGTGAAGACGAAAAGAAGTAGAAAAAGAACCAGTGAGACGAAAAGGCAGGGATTTACCATGATAATTTTTAGGACATTAACTCCAAGGCAGAAACACGTTGCGTAAAAGGTTAAAAGTTGCAGTACTATGAACTGATACTATTTGTTCATCTGAAGATGGTGAAGAAATCGATGAAACGTACTACCAATTAGGCAGAGCAAAGGGGGGATGATGAAGATTAATTATTTAACACGAAAAAGGTCGGAAGTTAAAAAAATGGGTTAATTAATTTTCACTGTTACTTTTGCAGAAAACAGTTATACAAGGAACCTTCCCTGGGCTCAATCACATCGATATCTTTCAATAATGTTTGATCACTTTGAGAACTCAGAAAATGATGCTTAATGCTTATTCACTTGCAAGTACTTTCCTGCCATTTCAATATTGGATCCCCAAATTAAGAAACTCACAGCTTCGCAATATGGCCTCACTCCATGATCAACCCCACTAAATATATCTCCATTACTCCCCTGATTTTTAATAAAAAAATTTAATTTGAAATTTTATATTAGTCTTATATATAATACTTATTTTACATATTTTTTATTTTTAAATCAATCTTATTAATATTTTCTCAGCAATAATCAAGTAAGAGAGAGAGGAAAAAAATTAAAGAAGATAGTTAGGATGTTTTAGAGGGAAAAAAACTTATCACATTAACTAATTTAATTAAGATCCTAAATCTACTTAAATTAATTAATTATAATTTATATTAAGTACCGGATGAGAATATTATGTTATGGAATCAATATATCCCTCTAGTTCTTATTATAAAAAATTTGAGAGGTCTCTAATGTGCCTCTCTCTTATACATATTAGAGGTCTCAAATCCTATTATAAGATATTTTTTGAGAAATGAGTGGTCCTTACTCTTTACTAAAAGTCTCTAGATAGTATGTTAAATCATAAGCTAAAGTATAAATTTAGTTATTTAACTCTATACAATTCAAGGTTTTAATTTAATCCTTTAACTCTAAAAAATATATTTTTAGTCCTTTAATCCAATAACTATTAACACAAAATGATAAGGTAAAGTCTTTCTATATTAATAAAACATGATCAAATATTCACATATTAAGTTTACTTTTCAAAATAGCCATGATTACTACAAAAACATTATCATATGAAACTAACAATTTTAAAATTAAAGGATTAAAAAACACACTTTCTAAAGTTAAAAGACAAAACTACAAAACTACATAAAATTAAAAAAAATCAAATGTATACTTTAATATTAAATCATATTTTTCACGATCATCTCTATTTAAAGTTTGATACAATTTTGCTTTTTCACTTCTGCAGATGTAATTCGTGGTTTTAAATAAGACTAATTATAAAACCTTTTCATTTTCAAATAAATTCAATGACTTGTTCTCTCCGTTTATTTTTTTTTTTTAAGGATTAACTTCTCTTTATTGTGATAAAGATTGGGTGTGATTTGTAATGGAAACCAAAATAGTACATATCCCTTCTAAATTATTCATCATTTTAGAGATATTAATTGTCTTTATTTTAAATGAATTTTCGAATAAAATAATAAAAGGGATAAATTTGCCTTGTTTTGGTGAGCCTCTTATCTCAACAATTTGATCGATATTATCTGTAAGAACCTTTTGTGCCAATGAGTGATAATGGCTTACGGTACAACGATATGCTTCACTTTTCGATCATTCTATTTTTAACCATGCCCCTTTATTTCAAGGGAAAATGACAATAAAATACCATCTGAATTTCAAAAAGATAAATAAGGCACCTGAATAAGCAAAATGACATATAGGGGACTGGGTACCAATCTGGAATTCAGATTTTTGGCCAAAAGACCAAAATACCCTGTCTGAAAGTGAGAGGAAGGAGAGAGGAAGACACTGATGAAATACGGGAAGGAGAGAGGAGGAAGACGCTGATGAAATCGGGAAGAAGAGAGGAAGGAGAGAGGAAGACGCTGATTTTCGATGGGTTCCCACAACTTAAAATGGTATTGCCTAGCATTTCTCTAAAAAATTTTGGTTCTGTCTCTATTCTTCGCATAAAACCATTTTCAGAGAATGTGAAGCTGTGGGAAAGATGAACCTGTGGGAAAAATGAAGCGAAAATCAGAAAACAATGGCAAGCAATTACGTAACGTAACTGCTGTCATATGCCTGCTGGTTTTTGGTAAATCCCACTACGTGAATGGTAAATTTCACTATACATGTAGTTAATTATGAAAGTTAATAGTTCAATGTTTATTGTGACGTACTTCAAATCCACGTTCACTGAATGATTTATTTATGCTTATAAGTTGCCTTTCCGGTGAAAACAGGTTTACAAAGCCCATTGAAGAAGTAGTCACTTTCACTATAAAAGTTGTAAATCCCAGTATATGTTTTGTAAAATTCAACGTGAAATTTTATTGGTTTTTACAAACAAGTTGTTTATCTCCTGAAAACATGTTGCAAAACCCATTAACAAAGTAGTCACTTTCACTACAAAAGTTGTAAATCACAATATGTATTTTGTAAAATTCATAATTAACTACATGTATAGTGAAATTTACAACCACTATAGTGAAAATGACCACTTCTTAAATGGCTTTTGCAACCAGTTTTCAGGGGATGGGCAACTTGTTTCTAAAAACCAATAAAATTCCAGACTGAATTTTACAAAACACACAATGATATTTACAACTTTTATAGTGAAAATGACCACTTCTTAAATGGCTTTTGCAACTAGTTTTCAGGGGATGGGTAACTTGTTTCTAAAAACCAATAAAATTTCATACTGAATTTTACAAAACATAGAGTGATATTTACAACTTTTGTAGTGAAAATTACCACTTCTTAAATGAGTTTTGCAACCTCTTTTCAGGGGATGAGCAACTTGTTTCTAAAAATCAATAAAATTTCACGCTGAATTTTACAAAACACACAGTGATATTTACAACTTTTATAGTGAAAATGACCACTTCTTAAATGGCTTTTGCAACCAGTTTTCAAGGAATGGGCAACTTGTTTGTAAAACCAATAAAATTTCACGTTGAATTTTACAAAACATATACTGGGATTTACAACTTTTATAGTGAAAGTGACTACTTCTTCAATGGGTTTTGTAAACCTGTTTTCACCGGAAAGGCAACTTATAAGCATAAATAAATCATTCAGTGAACGTGGATTTGAAGTACGTCACAATAAACATTGAACTATTAACTTTCATAATTAACTACATGTATAGTGAAATTTACCATTCACGTAGTGGGATTTACCAAAAACCAGCAGGCATATGACAGCAGTTATGTTACGTAATTGCTTGCCATTGTTTTCTGATTTTCGCTTCGGTTCACTCCCTCTCTCACTACAAATCCTCTTTCCTACAACCAAAATCAACAATCTCTACAGAATGGTGATGCGAAGGAGTAAGATAATAGCATTTCCAACATTCTTCTTTCCTTCTTCCCGCATTTCATCAGCGTCGGTTTTCCTCTCTCCTTTCTCTCACTGCGTCGGTCTTCCTTTCTCCTTTCTCTCACTTTCAGCGTCTGTCTTCCCACATTTCATCAGGGCATTTTGGTCTTTTGGCCGAAAATATGAATTCCAGATTGGTACCCAGTGCCCTATTTGTCATTTTGCTTATTCAGGTGCCTTATTTGTCTTTTTGAAATTCAAGTGGTATTTTATTGTCATTTTCCCTTATTTCAAACTATTGAAAATCGGCCCAACTATGAATATTCCGATTGAGATATTTGTTCACAACATTCAATGGTTATTGTAGTTAACTGTTAAACCTTTTGTGATGGGACTAATTTTAATATAATTTAAATTACATACAAATATTAAGAAAAACAAAAGTACTATTTTCAGTCTTTAATATAAAAGCTAGTTGTCTAATTTGAGTAGACTGATAAAATTAGTTAAGTTAGTTATTTGTAATAAATATGTGTTGTCTTTTTTAAAATATCATTGCTAATAAAGTATATTGGTTCGCACTATCATTATTATAAAGACTACTTTGAAAAAAAAAAGATCAATACGAGAGATAAAATGGATTTGAATCTTATATTTAAGACCAAAATAAAATCAAACGAGGTCTTATATTAAGGATTGGAGGTAGTATATTATAAAAATATGAGATTTTGAAATTGTGTCAATGTGAATTTTTTCTCTTAAGAAAAGTCTCTGTGTTAAGATTTGATTGAGAATTAGACCTAACGTGGATTTAAGTTTGCTTCTTTTAAAAATTTAATATGCATTTTATAATTAAAATTAAAGATGAAATATTTGTGAGATTTATATAAGGTAATTATACTATATATGCTTATTTAATAATGGACAATTATACAAGACATACACACACAAACACACTCCCATTTGCATTGATCTTCATTTCCCGATGCTAAGAAAGACAGTACTAGCAGAAGTATGCTTCACTAACCGAAGTATCCTTAAGAGGGGAAGAAAATATTAAGAGAAGAATATATTAAGAGAGCGAAGCATTATAAATATTAATAGAATAAAAAACGACATAAGAATGAGAGAGAGAAGAAAATTGATGATTGTGAAAAAACGGGCAAAAGATTAAGGTTTCAAATGAGAGAAGGCAAAAAGCATAAATTTAGAAAGGAAAAAAAAGTAAAGAAATTAAAGAAAAGAAAAGAAGGGAGGGATAAAGTATTAGGAGAAACTAAAGCATTAGGAGAAACATTTAAGGTATGCTTAAGTCCCACTTTAACTAATTAAAAATATACAAACTTAAGTGAGTCCATTCAAATAATTTAAACAATTGGGATATTAAGGACAAGTTAGAGGCATAATTAATGCAAAATATTTGACAATAATAACAACTCAGGTTGATATATGATTAACAAATACTACCTCCAGTTTTATTTATAAAATCTCATTTGTAGACCACAAACGAGGTCTTATAATTAGAACCCGAGGTAGTATAATAAATTTGAACAAATAAAAACCAGGATTTTGCAAGGGGAGCATTATAAAAACTGCATGAAAAATGAAAATATTTGTTTGACAAAATAGAGTCCTTAACGTGTAAATGTGTATGTAGAGAAAGGGGAACAACTCTTTGAAAAATATTTTCTTGAATTCAAAAATCAAAATCAATGTTAAATTTTAGTAAAGAAAAGTTTCAAATGTGATGATGAAGGATAGAGCAATTTTGTATTATTCATGGAATTTAATTCTCTCTTATAATTGAATTGCATGTACAGCCAAAAAACATTTTTTTAAAAAAATATTACAATTTAAATTAATGACTCTAAAAATCGTGGCCCTGCTTGCTTGTTACTCCCTCCCTTCCTTATTATAAGAGACATTGATGCTTATAGCATGTTCCTATATATAAGAGACACTTACAAGTTGTCTCTACTTTTTGTGTTGATTTACTATTTTACCCATATTTATTATCTCCAACTCACACTCTCTCTCCCTCCCACTTCTCTTTCTTTTAATAATTTAATTGTTCTCTCTCATGCTCTCTCTCCTTATTAATGAGGGCATTTTGAAAAAAAAATTATACTTTTTACACATTAATTGTTCTTAACTAATTTTAACTATTTTTTGATCAACGTACTTCGGTTATTTGTCTCTTATAATAAGGAACGTAGGGAGTATAATTTTTTTCCCTTCAATAAGAACCCTGTTTTTCCCTACCTTCATAGTGGGGGACCAAATTTTTAAATGACACACAATAATAATGAAAAATAGGGGGGAATATAGGTCGGAGGAGAATTTGTATACAAATTCTTTAACTCGCGTACACCCATTGTGTTTTTTAGTCAGTATAAAAATTATTTTTTACACTGATAACTTTTTGCAACCTATATAAAAATTACTTCCTAACTCTAAATTTAAGAGTTCAACAACTAATTTACAGATATAAAAATTAACTAAATTAGTTATTTATGAAAAATATATATTAATTTTTATAAAATACCTTATGTAATCGTTTACGCTGAAATTATCCGCATTAATAAAAATTACTTTTAATATGTGTAATTAATATGAATGGTCTAGAAAAAAATTATAAATTTTGGGAGATAAAATTGATCATGGAGATATTACGTTTACGTTCAAAATACACTACGTAATTAGTTTTTATTTTAGATTGAAAGGAGTAATTACTGGTGGTCTAGTGCCATATTTTTACTTATACATGCAATTAAGTTATCTTAAATATATCATCAGTATAGTGTTGGTGTTTAAATAGTAAACGCAAATGGTGAATTTATAATGTTTAAACACAAAAGTTGAGGGATCAATCAAGAGACAGAATCTAAAGGACAAGTGCAACTCACTTGTTATTATGATATCTTGGTAACGAAGTCTCCTCTCTTTAAAACATCATCATAATTCTACCATTTTTGCATTATATATGAATTAACGTGAGAATTTTGTAAAGCTTGTGACAATAGAATGACAAGAAAGCCAGGGGTGGTAATATGGCTCATCTTGCAATCCATGAATAGGTTTGTGATAGGTTAAGATTAAACAATGCGGGTTAAAAAGACTCATTTTATGATGGGCTAGGTTTTAACCAATTATAGCCTACCACGGTAGGCTAGCGAGGTGACCCACTAATATGCTGCCTTTTATTTTATTTTATTTTATAAAAAGAAAAACCTACTTTTTTTATTTTTTTAATATAATATAAACAAAATAAAATGGATTTTTTTGTTAAATAATTGATTGCAAACACCAAATAAATTATATAAATATTTTTTTAATTTTTTTGATAGAATATAAAATATAGTAATATAATTATAATGATTAATATAATTAAAAAAATAAAAAAATAACTTGAGTTAGCCTGCAGGTCAACAAGCTAACTAGCACCAGGTTATAATATTGGCAGTAAGAGTTGAAAAGTCTCGTTTACCTACCATTTTATTATAAGTTGAACCCACCTTTATTACACGCCCTAAAGAAAACATATTGGCAAATCACTTTTTAAAGAATTAAAGTAAATATTTTTATCAGTGTCCTAGGAAATATTTTTATCCAAAATTAAAAAGTATATGTTAATGATATTTTAAAATTAAAAAACATAATATCTTCTATTAAGGATATATATTTTAGTTGTGTGAAGAGTTTTTCTTTTTACGTTGTAAAAATTGATTTTGTTAATAAAAATTATACTATTGCATATTAATATCACCGGTAAAAAAAAAACCATTTTTACCATGAGCTTTTTATATTATTTATTGTGGAATGTTAAAAGAAATAGGAGTAGTGACATTTTTATAAGAAAAAACTCTCAAAAAAATATTCCTTAAATTTTAAAATTCTAAATCGGTCTTATTTATTAGGATTTAACAATAATTTATTATACTTAAAAAGTAAATGACAACATATTTTTTAATAACTTCTTATTTGATATTTCAAAATTTAAGAGATAATTTTTTTTGGGACTTTCCCAAAATCTTTTTTCCCCGAATGACATGTTCTTATTGGCCTGACATATTAACTGCCTATATCAAATTTTGGTAGACTTATGGGTTTTAAGGGAAAAAAATAATTATGTGTAAGTCTTAATAACAAGTCAGTAGTTGTCATTTACTATTTACTATTATGAAACTTATCATTACAAGTTGTTTTTTTGTTATTGAAACCTTAGAGTAATCCTCTCTAAAATTTTTAATAATTGTCTTTTATATAAGGAAAAACTCAAAAAATGACCATGAAAATTTTTGTTAATTCTCTTTACAATTATTTGTCATTCAATTGTGGTCGAAACCTATTCAAGTCTTGCAGTGAGTCATGATTTATAATTTTATAATTTTGATGGTCCTTGTTTGTGATTTTCCCTTTATATAATTCGATTATTTATATTTTATAAAATGGACAGAAAGTAGTTATCTTAAAGGGTAACTACGAACGAATTTTCTGGCAAGGGTTGCCGTGGATCTCCAGAAGCGCAGCACGCGTGAGCTCCCACGGACACGTGTGAAGACCCTGGCGGCGAGTGAGAATTATTTACATGCAGCTGAGAGTGGGGAAGACCAAGTCCAGAATGCATATAATAAAAGAGAGAGAAGAGTTGAGTATGTGCTGGTGTTTGGGTGGCTTTTGGTTAAGAAAAGGCTGACAAAGACATTGACTTATTGTACGGAATGTCTACAACCTGGTCTATTTATTTAATGCATTTATTCTTTAATAATAAAAAAGAAGGTAGAGGAATCACTTGCAACTTACAGTTGACTGTTTTTTTCCCCGTATCATAAAGGAATAATGGTATAAATATAGAAAATAATTTTATTTTTTCATGATTTAATTATTTTAATTTTTGTTAAAATAAAAAAATTATATTTTTATCTATAACTTTATCTCGTAACTCTTTCTTCGTTAGGTCTTGTAAATTAATTTGTGTTACTAATATTTTTTCACTAGTTTTTAAATTTGAATTCAATTTGTATTGATTTTATTGGAAGTAACTATACTAATAGTTCGTTTGAAAATTATTTGAAGCACTTTCAAAAGCTTATACATAGAGAGGAGCTTCTACTTTTATCTGCCGTGAAATGTAGGAAACTGTGATTTTTTTTAAAAGCATTTCTTTTTAAAGGATTTTTTTGTAATCCACATCAAGAGTTAGCCACGCAACATTTGTATTGTAAAGGATTTATTTCTCTTGTACTAAATTTTTTTATATAAATATACAATTTTACTCTTAAGATATAATATATATATTAAATGAGAGTGAAGTTGAAAATAATTTATAAGTAGGACTAGAGGAGTACTTGTATTCATTAATTGAGGCTTTATTATTTTTTTAAGAAAAAATTAATCTTTTAGTCCCTATAGTTTTCACTCATTTATAACTCAGTCCTTATACTTTGACTAGGTACAACTCAATCCTTATAGTTTTGATTCGGTTGTAATTTAGTCCCTGAAGATTGGCTAAATTATTAAATGGTTAAAAATATAGGGACTGAATTGCAGCGAGTGCAAACTTACAAATATTAAGTTACAATTGAGTCAAAACTATAAGGAGTGAGTTGCACCAAGTCAAAGTATAAGGACTGAGCTACAAATGAGTGAAAAATATAGGAACTAAAAGATTAATTTTTTCTTTTATACATATATATAAATAGGATAAAAGATTGAGGTAATTTCATACTCGAATTACGGTCTTTCTGTAAAGGAAATAAAATGAGTTACCATCAAAATTTTAAGAGGTTAATTTTAAAAGAAACCATGTGTAACCCTGTCAATATACCTTCGAAGACTCCCATAATCTCATAAGGTTTGCTAATAAATCTAGATATCTATGGAGGTTCTAAAAACGTCACATGATACATATCTAAAAAAAAAGAAGCACTTGTGAGAGGAAGAAGAAAGATCACCCAAAAATAATTCATCATACAATTATAACATCAAACATAGTAGAATAGAAAAGGAAACCCACACCTAATGCTCCAACTACCCCTTGCTAAAAAAAGGTGAGTCATAAGTTATAGATAAGTTCATAAACAAATCATTCTCTTTCGCTGTATTGCCTATCTTATTATGATCCCATTGAAGTGAAACTTTCTCACATGTTTCTTTTTTTCTCAGAAATCTTATTCGTCTTCTCTCAACCTTTATTCTCTTATTTATAGGCTTTAGTTAGGATTTCTCATTTTATTTTTAATTTTTGTTTGTTTGTTTTTCTCAATAATGAATCATAATATTACTTCCTATTTAAACACTAAATCATCATTAATTTGTGATTTTTTTAATTCTAATTTATATTTTTTATTTTTTTCACAATTATGGCTCCAAACAATATTTAATTTCAATTTGGGAACCAATAAACTTAAATGAGATATTTTTATTTTATTTTCTGATTTTTTTTAATTTTTCTCTTTAATGTGCCCACCTCATACTTCCTAATTTAGAAGTCAATCAGCAACTAAACACATCCTCTCTTTTTATTATCAATTATGGTGAGAAAGATATTCTTGCTTTTTTTTTTAGAGATTTTCAAACTTGGTCTCCTAGAAAGAATTAAGGGGGATTTTTTCATTATCCTTTCTATTATTTTTAATGTATTGTTTATTATTTATTGGGCACAGAAAAAATGGAGTGTTTACGAGTCATAATAATTAAAGAAAATACTCTTTTCAATCTAAATATAAAAGCTAATAATAAAATGATTTCCTCTTGTTCTAATTATACCACATCAATTCATTTTGTTTTTCAAAATTTATAGTTTTTTATTGATTGCAAATATTATGAGATTTTTTTTTATATCGAGAGAATAGTTTTCAATCTAAATAATTAAAAGGCATATTTTAAAAAGTTGACACAATTTTTTTTTATTGTTTCTATATAATAAAGTTAACTAATTTTTTTACAATAGACTGAAGAAACTATAAAATAGTCAGGAGGACAACATTTGGAAGATGCTATGAAAATTGAGAGTGGCAGAGAAAGTCAAATCCTTCATGTGATTGTTTGCTCATGATAGAATACACATTGCACAACTTCGCGTTAGACAGGGCATTACTTATGATGCATCATGCCCATTAGGGTGTGATGAAGTAGAAGACTCAATGCATCTACTAATGGATTGTTTGAACATCAAGGAACGCTAGATATCGATAATTGCACCAAACCTGTGGAGCTATTTCTTCTCTCAACAAAGGGAGGTATGGCTTAATTGGAATCTATCAACTGAAGCAGGACAAGAACACACCAAGAGAGTAGGAGGGGACATGCTATTTGAATACATATGTTGGGATATTTGCACCTCTAGATGCCATAAACTCTTTGGAGAAGAAACAAGCTTACCTCATTTAAATGTCAACAACAGCCTATTCAGAGCAGTTGCAGATCAAGAGCTTCTAAGAAGAAGTAATTTGTATAGTGCCACCAAAATGGATGAAGAATCGACTGTGTCCATTCCAAATGATGCAGTACAACTAAAAGTGGACAGTTTTGTTATTGAAGGAGGGAAGAGTGGATGTGGAGGAGTGAGTAAAGATTAAGACGATAGGTGGATATGTGGTTTTAACTGCAAAATTACCATAATGCCACTGACTATAACTAAACTTATATAGCAATCATTCATGGTCCTAATCTGTGGTGGTGTAGAAACTAAGGAAATGTTTTTGTCTATTCTAGTGTATTGAGGCTATTGATTTTTCGCACAGGGACTGTGATCATACATACCCCTTCAAAGACCATGTTGATGAAGGTAGATTACTTTTTGTAGGAATTGGCAAGTGATGCTTAACTACACTCATAGAGAAAATAATTTTATGATTGATCACCTTGTCAAGTGATCACAAGGGATGGACGGGAGTTATTGCATCTTTGATCACATTCTATTTTTCTTGAGGTGAGGCGGATGTTGACGAAAGAAGCTCCTTTTTTCTACTTGTGATTAATAGATATACAATTTCTATTAAAAAAAAGAGTTGGGAATCAGAAGTGGATAAAGGGGACGTGTCAATGTAGAAAGGTAGGTTCTTGGAGGGGATTCGAAACTTTGGGAGGAAACAGATTGAAGTTTTTAGGGGTCAAATTCAAGGGAATTTTATAAGCTTTAGAACGTTAAGGTAAGATCACAAACATCATCCACATTTGATTTCTCGTTGTTTTGGGTATCTAAGTAATTCGAACTCGGGGTACTTTTAAAATTGATTTTGTTTGAGTTGAAAGGTGTTTGTAGGATGTTTAACGAATATAATGGAGTTAGTCTATGAAGTTTAAATGGACTACATGGCAGGAATTACTTGCATATCAATTTTAATTTGCCTTAAACCCTAAGCTAAAGGATTCCAAGTGTTAGTGAATTCTTGGCCTGGGAACTTGGAACAATTGTTATGGGTAGTCTTCAATTGCCTCCTGGACAACACTGAATTGGGAGTTTTGGTGATTTTTGAATTTTAGACGATTGTTTATCTATTTTTTGTTAAAGCAATATGTATTTTGTTTGATTGAAAATTCGATTATCCTTTTCTTCTTTGGATGATGGTTCTGTAGTGTATAAAGTTTTGATAGGAATTGGAATTGCTTACCATCACTTTAAACCTAATTGAAATTTTTGCTCACACTACTACAAAATATGTTATTTTTTCTATTCTGAAGGTCTTTTTTCGTTTGTTTTGAGAAGATGTAGATAGTAATTATATATTCACTTGTTTCAAAACAAACAAATATTGACACCAATATATTTGTTTGTTATGGAACAGATGAATATACGCATGCATATTTGCCTGTTCTTGCTGGAACAGACAAACATGCATGCCCATATTCTTCTATTCTAGCCAAAATAGACATATATGTGATCTACATATTTGTCTGTTTTGACCAGAATAGACGAATATTTTTTTTAAAAAACAAAGTGAAATTTTGTATATTGCCAGTTTTTATTCAACTTGCAATTATAAAAACATACCTACAACAAAACTAAAACATATTATAGCAAATAATAATAGCAATTTAGCACAACCAAATTATATGCTTTCTATACAAATAGAATCCACACAATCCACAATTTTAAGGATCAAAACATTTAAAACAAATAACATCCTAATTAATTAACTTAGTTAAGCAAAAAGAACTAAACACCATAAGTTAGTCATATAACAAAAGAACGTTTTAAAACCAAAAAATCTAATGACAACCAAACTTAATTAAGCAAAAAGAACTAAGCATCCAAACAAAAAGTCAATTTCAAGCTTACTTGCAATATTAATTAGGATGATTGCAATATTCAACTCAAGCTTTTCAATATAATTTGAAGCACACCTCTCTTAACACTATCTACCTACAAAGTAATGATAATAAAGTTATATATAAATGTTTAAATAGTATCTAGAGCTTTCTAAAATCCAGTGTAAAGATTAAACATTCAAAATACTTAATTAACTATTACATTCCAATCAAATTGCCCTCTTAGACATTTTCACAAACACCGTATGTGCATTAATGTTTAAAAAAGTTTAGCAAGATTTTTAATCATCAAAATGTAACCTAATCAATGTTGAATAATTTCTAAGTGCAATTCTTACCAACAATCAATTTAAATAGAAAATATACATACCCACAAACAATTGCATTAATTCCTTTCAACATCCAAAAACCCACATAATATAAAAGGCACACACACCCATGCCACTTGCTTTGTGAACAAGCTTAAGATGAATGAGATCAAATGGCGACTTCCATGGAAATGTTGCTCCTAGTCATGGGATGACATGGATGGAGAATGGGGAAGAGGGGGAGAAGAAGAATGGGGAAGAGAGAGAAGAAGACAGCGAGCTACTAGCTAGAGAGGGAGAAGGCAAATTTAGTCACTGGCATCAGCATTGGAAAGGAAAGGTAGATCTAAAGAAAACAGAGAAAGAGCTTGCTACACATGAAGAAGAGAGAAGAAGAAAGGAGAAGGCATGTTTCTGGAGTATGGGCTCCCCATTCTTAAAAAAGGTGAAATTTTGCATATTGCCAGTTTTTATTCAACTTGTAATTATAAAAGCATACATACAACAAAACTAAAACATATTATAGTAAATAATAATAGCAATTTAGCACAACTAAATTACATGTTTTCCATATAAATAGAATCCATGGAATCCACAATTTTAAGGATCAAAACATTTAAAACAAATAATATCCTAATTAATTAACTTAGTTGAGGAAAAAGGTGTTTATATCATTTTTTGTCACTCATTTTTGTATGTTTTAAGTTATGAGGAACAAATGAGTATAGACTTTTATACTCGTTTATTCCTTTTTAACAAACGAGTCTGAAGGTCCATATTCATGAAAAAAATATAATTACCATTATTTAAGAGATATGCTTCCAAAAATAATATTGAAAAAATAATTATTTTAAAATTATATATAAGTAACAATTATTCATTTATTTTTCACATCATTAAATTAACAAAACTAATATGAAATTTTAAATTAAATTAAACATTAAAATCATAACTAGTCTCCATTATAATTATAAAATCAATATGCTACATAAAAAATATTCAGAAAATTTATATAATAAAATAGTCAATATTAACAAAAGAATGAATAAATTTAAATGAAGGGCAATCTATTATTAAGTCAGGCATCATCTTACTAGTTGTTGCTCTTTTATTGTATCTGATTGAGCTTTGATTTGTTGATTGCTGGTTTCTTGTGCATAGAAACTTATATTTTAAAATTTATATCTAATATTAAGGTTAATATTATCTTTAGCTTCTGAATTTTGATTTCTTTTTTATTTTGGTCCTTGAAATTTGATATCATTTTGATTTTGGCTTCTGAAGTTTGGCTTTATTTTGATCTGCCTAAAGATTTTTAATTGGTTCCTAAAATAAAAACCAAAGCCAAAATGAGGTAAAAATTCAGTGACCAAAACCACTTATTTTAAATTTCAGGGACCGAAATTAAAATAAGTTCAAAACTCAATGACCAAAACCATTAGGGTTTGTTTGGTTGGAGTGGAGGGGAGGGGAGGGAAAATGAGCCCCTCCCCTCATTTGGTTAAAAATTTTGGAGGGGAGGGGATGTCCCCTCCCCTCCCCTCCCCCCTCCCCCCATTTTAGCTCCCCTCCAAATTGGGGGTTTTTGGAGGGGAGCCAAATTTTTGGACCATTATATCTTTATAGATTTTTTAATATTTCACTTCTACCCATAAAATATATTATTATAATATTTATTTCAAATAAAAAATATATTATCCTAAGTAAAAAAAATATTATTATAATTAAAAATATATTATAAAAAATTATTTAAATAAAAAATTATAATATTATAAAATTAATTGTTTTTTATAAATATATTATTTATTAAATATATTTCAAACATGGAAAAAAAGATAGCCTAAAGAGAATAAAATTTCATTTTTCTTAGAGCATATAAAATTTATTAATTTAATTATTTTAAATATATTATTATATTAATTAGAATAAAAATTACTGTACCAATTTTTTAATATATATATTAACATGATAAGACTGAATTTTTATTAAATTATATGATTTAAATTAAGATGTAAATTAATTTATATAATATATCAACAAAAAACATAAACTAATATGTAAGGGTAAAATAATAAATTGATTATTATTATCCCTCCCCTCCCCTCCTTAAACCAAACAAGGAATCATTAAATATCCTCTCCCCTTCCATTTTAATCAAACCAAACAAGGTGAGGATAAAACCTCCCTTCCCTCCCTCCCCTACCCCTCCCTCCCTCCCTCCCTCCCTCCCTCCCCTACCCTCCCCTTAAACCAAATAGGCCCTTAGTTTCAAATCTTAGATACCAAAATCAAGATGAGATTAAATTTGAAAGACTAAAATTAAAATGGGTATTAACCATTGAAATTTAAATATCATAATTGTTATAATCATTTTGAAAGAATTAAAATATTATCATATTTTAAGACTTTACTGTAAATTTCTATAAATATTGTTAGAAATATTAAACGATGGCAGTAATTTTCTTGCAATTGATGAAATAAGTGATAATGTAAATTTAGAGCCTAATTTTTTTCTCAATTATCGATTGAATCCTTAAATGTGGACTCAATGCAATCTAGTTCTTGTAGTTTATTGAGTCAAAAGAATTATATGATTGAATTGTACCAAATCAGTTGTAGTTTATTGAGTTAAAGAATTATGGAATTGAATTGTGCCAAATTAGAGAACTACAATACTTGACTTGTTTCGAGCCCAAAAAAAACAAAAAACTGTAAGAGTTGAGTTGCGTTGGCCAATGACTCAGAATTCAAGAACTAAATTAATAATTAAAGAAAAGGTTAATACAATCTTTGGTTACTTAAATTTGTATTTATTTTGGTTTTGGTTCTTCAAGTTTAAAACAATAAGTTTTAATTCCTCACGAGGCAATATTGTTCATGTTTTTATTAAGTTATAAGGACTAATATTTTAGATCAAAAGAAATTTGAGGGACTAAAACCTATAGTTTTGAAATTGGAATGACTAAAACAAAAATGAAGAAAAACTTAAGGGACCAAAAATTGTATTAACTTAAAGAAAAGTTCAAAAAGTAAAATTATATTTTTCACAAAATAATTATATATTTCAATTTGTTTCACCAAAATACTTATTTGAATTCTAAAATATTGTTTTTTTTTTCCATCGCAGCATTCTTCCTTCGCCCAAAGCCTACCAATAACCCAAGCAAAAAGATCAATATAGCCATTGATATCATGATCTTCACGTGAAAATTGATGTGGCATCCCATTTGCCACACGAGATTTAGATTCCTAATGCAAACAATCTTAAATCGTAAGCTTAATAATCAGAAAAAATGTCAAATAAATATCGGAAAAATTGTAAAAATCCAAATCATGATTCGTCGCAACAATTTAATGAGTTTTGATGACAATTGATTTACAAGTAACAACATATTTTTGTGAAAATACCTTAATTGGAATTTTAGAATTTTGCTGTATTTTGTTGCCATTCTTCCTAATTATTATCCTTCCTGAAATGAAAATCCCTAGAAAATCTTGGATTATTTCAGGAAATTTAACAAAATGCCTCAAGTGCTATATCGTATTCTATTTAGAACACATATAACCTATATAGCCACAAACTATTCAATCTAAAACACTAAAGACCAGGCAATGCTAGCTTATAAAAAGAAGCTAAATAGTTGTCTTTATTCAACTTGACTTCCAAATAGCGTACCTAGTAAAGTATTTAGAACCCAATTAATTAATTATAATTAGAACGCTTAATTTACTAGGACACTAAAAACTAATTTAATCCTAAAAACCCAAAAAATAGGAAAATTAAGATAAATTGAAATATTGGAGAATGTTTCAGTTAGTGAATGGATTTAATAAATGGTGAAGGATATTATATTACTCGCTCTGATCCATAATATAAGCTTCAAATTACTAATTCACGGGTGATGAACAATTAGTTAAATAAGTATGTTAGAAATAAACTTTTGCTTCTAAATATGCCTTTATAATAAATGAAAAAATGATGAAAGAAAATTTGTGGAGAAATGTGATAAGAGAGAAATAATAAATGATAACATTAGAAAAATACATTAAATATTAAGACAATCCCAAATTGACACTTATAAAATGAATCGCACCCCTTCTTAAATTTGAAGCTTATAAATAGAACCGAAAAGAGTATTTTAAATAATATAATTTATGAATGAATATGAATGAATAACAGGATAGGTGAGTCAAATCAAATCATGGAAGATAATCCGGTTATATGGATCTAGAATCAAATCACAAAGACTATATGAGCATATGGATTAAGAATCAAAAGACAATATGATTGTACATGGGGTTTAAATGATAAATAATAGTTTTGGGCTTCTTGGATATTCCTAATTCCTAATAACTAGTTAAAACAAATAAAATCTAAAAATAATACCAAAAAAGTCCTAAACGCCTACTTGGGCTAAATTGCTTATTTAAAATGTCTAATCCAAAGAAATACATCAAATAAATAACTCAAATGAAAGCAAGGACTAAAAAACGGACCGAACCAACTAGTTCAACCAAAAAATGGTGGACCGCTTAGTGGTCCGGTCTAGTTTGAATGCTAAACCAACATGAACTTGAAACGGCATCAATCCGGTCAAATTGGGGTGAACCGATAAAAACCCATGATCAATTGGTTTGGATGATTATATTGCTATTGGTTTTATTTTTTGCTTAATTAGCTTATAATATCTCAATCACTATAGATTTTAATAAATTTTAATAATGATTTGGCATCAATGATCATTAGTTTTAGTTATTGAGGAATTGTAAAGATAAACATTCTTAATATTGTTGTACTTAGTTATTATGACAATCAAACTAATGTTGTATTTTCTTGTATTTTGTTATTAGTGATTATTAATATAATTGTATTTTGTTATTTTTAATTAAATTATATTATTTCAATATGAGTGGTTTGACCCCAAATTGACCCTTATTTGACCTATTGACGCTTGAACCACTATCTCAATTGGTTTAGTGTTCAGTCTAGTTTTTTGTTTCTTGAAACAAAGATTCAATAACTGGGGTCATTTTTAAGTTCATTTATTCACTTGGAAGCTTTTGCACCTCTAGGTTTCCTGATATGGAGAGTTTTATTGGGCTTGTTTTTGCATCTTTGGATTTAGCATCCACCTCAAACACATCTCTTATCAAGGACTGCAAGTCCTCCTTCATATTTTTGCTCCTTGAACATATTATTTAGCTCCTAATATCTTGCAAAGGATCATGGACTTTGAATGGAGGATTTGTAGTTGGCTCTTTATTCCTATCACATTACTAGGAAAACCTTTTTTTATACCGCTTTATCTACACTGGTTATTGAGCCAACCATTTAACAAATGAAGCATGGCATTTTTGTAAACGATGATATAATTTTTACACAACATATGCATGCATCAATATAATATTTATTATTTGCAATGGATGTTTAGGAAATTGATGTAAATGCAGCCTATATACATCTTTTATGAAAATGCAAGTGTTACTGATTATCAAGAAACCAAAAGTCAAACTTATCTCTTTCATTTTTGATATCCTAAAGTAATGTGTTTGAATTTTAAAGGTCAACAAGTCCTATTACTGTCTATTTAAGCTCAAAACGCAACTATTCTTCTCCATCATCGTTTTTGTCCATCATTAGCAACTCCACCCACAATAGTGAACCACAAGAGAACGTTACTAATGCGTCCTTCTTTCCCTCCTACTCCAACCCTACCTCCCCCATCTTCCCCGTTGTCCCCACCTCCTCCTCCTTCATTGTTGTTGAACCAGCTACTCATCAGAATAGCTACTATTGAACATGGTCTCCACTATATCATCGCCCACCTCTATACCCTCCACAATGAAGCCAATCTCCCACTCGATGACCAAGATATTGAGTATGATTTAGTGGATGACCCTTCCACTGCCTCATCCTCTGAAAAAGAAGAAACCCCTTACTCCTCCTATTCCTTTAGTTAACAAACATGAATAATTTTTTTAATTTATACATGTAATTTTCCCTCCAAATATTTTGTAACCACCTCCAGGCCCTCTTAGAAAAATATAGAGATAAATAAATGTTTTGTATTTTTGATGATCTTTGTGCATTTTTTCTAAATGACCTCTACTAATAATATTGAACCCTAAAAATGGAAATGCATATTGGCTGGTTTAAAGAACATCATATGCGAGCTAGGTTTTTTCAATTTCACTTGTTTAAAATTTACGTCGATGAGAGACAGCTGTGATGTATTAATCAACATTTACACCGGTTGTTTGATTTTCAGTGTAATATGCAATATATATATTGGTTTTAGGTTTAATCAATGTCAAAAGTTTATCCTCCGTATATATTAGCTCTCACATGCTCAGTTTCATGTTCTCATAGAACAAGCTCTTGGTGCTCTCTCTTTTCAAGCTAGTGTCTTGGGACGACGTGGAGTGCTCACCCTGTCCCCTTCTACCATGATTGTCATTGCCATCCTATTTTCATCACCGGTGTGTTCATCATTGTCATTTATTTCTTCCTTGAGCTACTTGTATTGAGCCCTAAATCATGGTCTATCTGTGTGAGATCTTCATTGTCATTGTCGATGTCATGTGGTTTTCACTATCGATGTCGTGGGGTTTTTACCATTAATAATGTGATGCACTCCCTTGGCTTTAGTAACTTATTCCTTCATTCTTGAAACTTACCTTAAGCTCTGACGTTGTTGTTTGGGTACCTATTACTAGCATTTTTTGATTAATACAATGTTATCTTACTTTAAACAGTTATAAGCATATGGTTTTATGGATTGAAAACAGCTTGCAAGTTGACCGGGTTTGCTATTTATTGCTCGCCTCTTCTTTTTGTGTTCATTGTTGTTTGTTATTGACGGATTTGAAAATATTCTAGAATACGAGCTAGTTGTTAACTTGCATTATATTTTGTTTTTTCCAAGGTTTTTTTTTGTTTGGTTGATCTATCCCCTTCTTGAGTGACCTTAGGAGATTTTTATAAGTGTTGGAAATGTGGATTGAAATTTAAGTATGAAGTCTGCTTGCAACAAACATCCAATTCTTTTCACGAGCATAGCTAAGGTTGAAATGTCTAATCTTAGGCATTTAGATCGTTATGGGGTTACAATGAAATATGCTAATGTCATAGGAACAACTGGTATAAGAAAAAATAATTAATTAAAAAATTCCACTTCTTAGACTTGCTATAACAAATATAGCCGGTCTAAGAAGTGGACCATTGTTTATTAATTTTTTATAGTTACACCGGTTGGCACAGCAACAGGTATCAAAAGTAACATTTTCTGCACGGGTTCCAGCACTGATTAAAAAATGGGGGACTTTTAACATTGACTGTTTCTACACCGGTTGTTACTTTGATGTCAAAGGCCCAATTGAACCTGCTTAAAAGAACCTTTCTTTAGTAGTGTCATTTTCTGTTTTTAAGCATATTTTTCTGAAATATTTTGTAAATTTATATTTTCATAATTGATTTGTATTTATTATAATTTTTAATATGCGCAGTTGATTTGATTAGCTTTTTTCCCAACATAAAACCTATCATTACTAATCATAAAATACATTCAAGTCCAACAAGAAAATAAAGAAAAAGACAATTATCCAAATATCATCCGGTCTAACTTTAACATATGCATAAAATACAATATCCAACATAGCAAGACATTCAGCCATTGTAGGAGAGGTGCCCTTTATTAATTTAGTTTGACCATTAAGCAGCTAGCCATTTGCATTTCTAACCACAAAGGCAATAGCAACCATTCCATTATTAGAATCAAAATAGTTGTCAATATTGAAATTTAGCACGTTACCTGTAATATCCTAAATACTTCGGCTGTGAGTTGGAAAAAAAAACAAGAAGAGAGGAATTAATTAGGCTTTGGTCATTGTCAAGTGTTTAAGGCTTCAAGGTTTGGGATGGAGTAAGATTTTTATGAGCTTTGAGATTTTTGTGCCATTCATAATGGTACACATGACAAAAAAGTGGCCAATGCTCCTTAGTTCGTTCATTGCGACTAGTAGAGTCCTCTATGTGTTGTTCACCGTAACGAAGATTAGCAACAGTAGAAATCCTTTCTATGTGATTTGTTGCGGTGAAAGTGCAGGTTTGCCACAACGAACATCACATGATAGTAGACGACTCCTCTTACTGAGTGGGTGGCCATGTCAAAATGTATTGTTTGCCAAGATGAATGCGTGATTTTATAAATATTGCAGAACACATTCTAGGTTGCTTCCTTAGACCTTGTGTTCCTGAGCTTCCAAAATCAAGAGTGGGCATTTCTTACTTGTTTCTTATTGGATTTTCAGATTTGGGGATTTTGAATCTTGGGGTTTGTAATGGATTTCGAAGTAGGCAATGTTTTAACTGAATAATGCGGGTTTAAATGAGTTAATTGGCTCAGATAAGATATTTAATTCTGCAAAATTCTGTGTTTATTAATTTTTTATTATTATTCGAAACTCTTTAAATGTAATTTTGTTGTCTAGTTAATACGAACTTAATATCAACATTGTGTTTCACAAAATTTGAGTTAAATCACATTGATCATGATTTATTTAATAGTGTAATTTTTTTAAATAAATTTTACATAAAGCTAAATACCCAAGATTTTTTTAAAAAAATGGAAACTAAGTCATAAATAAGTTAAAATAGACATATCAAAGCAGAGTAAGCAACCAAAATTAACATTTAACATAATTAATTTAGTAAAAAAAAGTTTTAATAAACAAGTTAGTTCATAGACTCCAAGTCGAAGAGAAAATTAGCCATGCATAGGTAGAACATTAAGAGAAAAAAAAGTCTTTTGCACCAATTAGAATATGCATTTGATATCAAAAATATGACCACCATAGAAATAGACAGTATTAAAAGTCCGCACTTTTAACACATGTTTCCTAACTGCCATAGAAAGCTATAATGTCAATAGCGGTTATTGTACTAACTGGTGTAACATTGAAAATTTAAATAAAAAAAAGGTCTACTTCTTAGATTGGGTGGTCTAAGAAATGGACCATTTTTTTAAGATTTTCTTGTACCAGCTAAATCTTCTTATGACTGAATTTGTTTTGCCACAAACAAAAGAAATTGTGAAAACACAAAATAATCTAATGGTTAAAAAATAACTAGTATTAGGGTTTTGGAAAAAAGCTCACTAACGAGAAAGAAAATGAAGGAAGATGAGTTACCAATGATTTACAAGGAGAAACAAAAGGAAGACCAGTCCTTTTTGCAAGGTGAACTAGATCTCTGACAAGTATTTGGTCATTCAAGGTATTATAACTCGGAGCTAATCATACTTGAATGACAAATGCTCAGCAGAGTTCCTTATCCTCTTTAATGGACAACACAACCATGATGCCTTAAGCCTCAGACAGCTTATTGCAATCTTTAATGGATAGATTCAAAGTTGATTCGAATAGAAAGAAACTTGTATTAGGGTTTAAGCAAATTGCTCAGTGGAGAAATAAAAACGACGATGATTATACCTATAGTGATACTAGAACGGCAGAGGCAACAGATGGCGATGATAGTGGCGAGCGACATAAAATGACTTGAGCACTCCAAGTCATCTCCACATAGCTCCAAAGGTGAGAGGACGCCTCTCTATATGCTAAGATCGCAAAACCGAGGGCGAAAGGGCTAGATTTATAGTTAGGACAAAATTTTAATACCGGTTGATATAGAAACTAGTGTTGAAAACTCATTTGATATCGAACATGAGTAACTAGTTTAAATTTTAAATATCAATTGTTACCAATTCTTCTCTTTCTTTAAACCAGCCAGCCAAAAAACAAAGACATTTTTTTTTCAGTTTTGAGGTCTGTTATTAATGATTGGAGAATATAAAAATGCATTAAAAGAAAGAAACATAATATCATTGTATATTTATATTTGGTGGGGCCGCGAAGGCTGCTTTTACAAAATATTTATTTGAACAAAGATTACATTTTTATAATGATAAAAAAAAACTAATAGTTGAAAGAGGAGGAGCAGGAGGTTTTTTTCATCGAATGACGAGGAGGAGACAGTAGAGGGATCGTTCATGTCATCGTACTCAATGTGCCTGTCATCGAGTATGAGGTTAACCTTATTGTTGAGAGCATCGAAATGAGCCACTACGCAATGAAGCCCGCCATTAATCGTTGACAAGGAGGCGAAGGATGGGGAGGTAGGGGAGGAGGAGAGGATGGCGGGGCAGGTGAGGGAGGGGGAGGAAGGAGCCAGGGGAAAGATGGAGGAGGGGTTGGAACTATTTTCTGCCATTTCGGCATTGTAAGGATGCCAGAGGTAGTAGACAAAGAAGATGGAGAACAAGAAGGACAATTGGTTTTTGAGCTTAAATAGACTGTGAAAGGACATGGTTGGTGACCATTCAAGTTGAGATTACTTCGAGGAAACAAAAAGACAAGAGATAGGCCGATGTAAAAATTAAAAACACCAATTGTCTACAATTACCAATCTCGTTTAATTAATATTACACTGGTTGGGTTACCGTTCAACGTAAAAAGTAATAATGACACCAGACGTTATTATAATTGGTTTAAATATTGTATCGTTATTTACAATGATGCCACTACCTCATTTATTACATCATTGGCACAATAATTGAAGTAGATTAGACGGTGTAAAAGAATGCTTTTCTAGTAGTGAAATCAAATTCAGATTAAACATCATATATTTCCACAATGCACATCATGTGTGGATTGATCAGCAAGAGATGTTCAATAAAAGAACGGGCTCAAGGATATTCGCCTTGCGTCATTAAACCATGTCTCTTAGGCAGGGCAACATACTCCTCTGATTTATTTATAAGGTAGAAAGAAAACATATTTTTTGATTCTATTTATAGGGCATTGAGAAATTTTTTTACATAGATATATAATTTTACTTTTCGTTTATTATTGCGTTAACTTTATTTAGATGAGGTGTAATGTATATTAAATAGGAATAAAATTAAAAAGTTTTTGAATTTTAAATTAGAGTTAATGAAGTTTAAGATTTTTTTAATCTATGTGAAATATGTTAAAAGTGATTTATAAATAAGACCAGAGAAGTATTTCTCAAAATTGAAGGAGCTCTAGGAAGAGCAATCGGCACTTGTCACAATTCTGTCACGTGCCTACGAAATGTCGATAATATGAAGTGGTTCAACAAGAGAAATTGCTCCAATTTCTAACGGGGTTAAATGAATCATACGATCAGAAAATGGGAGAAATCCAGTTTAGACCAAGTTTAGATTTGCGCAATGTAAAAAACTATATCCATAATTCAATCGAGAGACATTTGTGAATACTTTTCCCCCATTAGTGGGGGAAAAAACCAGAGTTGTTGCAGCTAATTAAATTTTTAGTGGCTTATTATAATGACAATGTTGACTATTCAATCAAGCCCTAAAAAAGAAAAGTAGGTCATAATTCCAAATGAAATACAGTTGATGGAACACAGTTTTTTCCCGCTTGTTTTAAAGACATTGTTCATTTTATTAAGTATAAAATATATTTCCTCTTATCTTAATGTATGTAGGATCGAGCTAACTATTAATTGGCCTCTAAAGGTATGATCTTTATATATTTTTATCTCTCAAAATTTTTAGATTATTACTATTAATTGAACATATTAAAAGAAGTATTTCTACAGAAGGTCTTAAGGCAATTTAACTCAAATGATCGAAAGGTATAGTAACATTTTAAGAAAATCAATGCACATATACAAGTAGTAATTAACTCGCAATCCTTATGTAAATTACTTATATGATTTTTATATTTAAGATCAGAAGAAGAGGTAAAATCTATAACAACTCATACCATTATAAATTATGAGCATTATGATTTACGCTATCCCAGTCCTTAATATAAAAAGTGATTGACTAATTTAAGTGGATTAAAAAAATTAGTTAAGTTAGTTGTTTATAATAAATATGTTGTCTTTTCTTAAGGCAATTTAACTCAAATGATCGAAAGGTATAGTAACATTTTAAGAAAATCAATGCACATATACAAGTAGTAATTAACTCGCAATCCTTATGTAAATTACTTATATGATTTATATATTAAGATCAGAAGAAGAGGTAAAATCTATAACAACTCATACCATTATAAATTATGAGCATTATGATTTACGCTATCCCAGTCCTAATATAAAAAGTGATTGACTAATTTAAGTGGATTAAAAAAATTAGTTAAGTTAGTTGTTTATAATAAATATTTGTTGTCTTTCCCCAAAAATGCTAAGCAAGTGTATCTAGCTAAGAACTAAGTTGAATTAGTGAAATATTTAAATATTACAATACACTACAAAGAGTACATACATTGGAAAATATAGATAAATATGAGAGAAAAAGTGGAATAAGATTTTATATTTATGATTAAATTGAAAGTTAAACTACTTCTTACTTACGTAAAGAATGTTAAAATATATAGTAGGTAGTATATATATTGGACAAATAGGAATGTAGGATTTTGTCGCCAAGACAAATCAACAAAAGTTGGATATTAACATTTGCTCATTCTATTCATTATGGCTTCTTGTAAGTGCCTGCCTAAAAAGACTTTCTTTTTCTTTTTTTTTTTTGGTTAAAAAAAGTTTTTTAGAAAGTGTTTGGATATCATTAAAAGTGCTTTTCTAAAATTTTTTTTTTTTTTTTACAAATCGAAACAAACTCTTCTACATATTTACTTCGTTACATACAGTAAAATTACTTTTAAATATCAGTCGGTTACAATGACACATTTGAGCAATTGATTATCCTTGTCCAATTCTTAATGTATGAACTAATTAACTAATTTGAATTGATTAAGAATATTAGTTAAATTAGTTAATATGATATATTTGTTCTAAAACATTCTTACCATCTTCTTTAATTCCCCCTCTCTATCTCCTATTTGATTAGTATTGGAGAAATATCAATAAGGTTAATTTGAAAAAAAAAACTTGATAAACATGTTAAAAAAGTCTAAATAAATATTAATCTTATAAGACTAATATTAATGCATTAATTAAATCATACATTAACAACTGGAGGAGTATTTTGTTATGCTACGTCTAAATTATTTGTGATTAATAAATACTATAATTTCCTTTTAAATTTTTCTCTCCCCGTGCCCTCAAATATAATATTCAATTAATTGCCAAAATTACGAAGAAAAAGTTAGTTGTATCTCAATGTTATTTTCTTCTTTCAAAAATATACCCCCTAATCAAACGTTTTATGCTTATAAAATCATTTATTGCAGGTTGAGAAAAAATTATTAAACAGGGATACATGTGAATATATTTTATTAAATATTCTAAAATTTCAAGAATGTTGAATGTTTGGTTCTTAATATAAGAGATAAATACCTAATTTGAAAATCTTAAAAAAATTAGTTAACTTAGTTATTTGTGATAAATGTATAAAAAAAATTACTATATTTAATTATGTATGATGAGACCACACCTTGGTAAAATATTTTATAATCAACACAGATATTTTAGAGAAAATGTGAAACAAATTGGATTGAAACCTTATATTTAAGATCAAATCCTATTTTTCAAGTAGTTCTTATTTTGAAGGCAAAAAGATTGCTTACTATATTTAAGAACATATGGAGCATCGATCATCGTATGTTGATATTGTTATCTTTTGCAATCACTGCAGTCAATTGGAACTAATTTACCTAGTTTTTAAATTGATATACTACTTCTATCTATCTTTAATATAAGAACTAGTTTGATATTCAATTTTGTTCTAAATATAAGGTCCCAATCCACTTTATCTCTCATGTTTATTCATTTTTTTAAGATAGTCTTTATAATAGTTGCATATGATAAGAGTTTCATTAAATAGTAATTCTAACTAATACACATTATTAGTAAAGGTATTTTCAAGAAAACAATTTATATTTATTACAAATAACTAATTTAACAAACTTTTTTAATCTACTTAAATTATTCAATTAACTTTTATATTAAGGGCCAGAGATAATATAAAATTTAATGTTACATATAATTATTTTAGGGAGTTTAGCTAAGTCATAAATGTTATAATTAATAATTTTTTTAATTTATTTAAATTAAATAAATAGTACTAGCTCTTAATTCGGGATCTGGAAAGTAGCAACTAAGCATGATGCATTATTAGGGCAGGCCATTGTTTGGAAGTGAGGAAGTGAGGAAAATGAAAGTAACGGGACATGCAAAAAGGAACAGAAGAGTTAAATATGCAAATCTTATGACAGAAGATCTCATAGGAAATGGACCCCCACAGGCATGTATAGGAAAATAAAAAAATAAAATAAAAGGGGTTAGAATAATTGATGGTGGTGATGATGAGGTCGCTGTGTGTAATGGTGGCCATAGGGTGAGATTGTTGGAATTATTCCATCAAAGAAAAAGGGTGTCTTTGTGTATGGCCACCACTTTGTCTTTCCCTATCTTTTTTCTCTTTTTCCCCCAAACACCTTTCTGACATCACCAACACCTCATTTACTCTTGCTTTGTCTTTTCAGGCTCCCCAACAAATTCCCTTTAATTATCATCTTTCCTCACCATTTCCCCCCTTTTCTTTTTTTCCCCCCTCAATTTTTGCTCAAAAAACACTGATTGGATCGGTGAACTAGTTCTCTGATAATTTGCATGATTAGAAGTTTTGGATGAATCCATCAAGTTAAACTTTTATATTTTTTTTTTCATTGTTAACTATGAACTGATATTGTTTTAAACTAAAAAAAAAATAGCAGTTCATCGTATATACTTCGATAACTCTGCTTTGTTTGATTACACATAGGTGATATATGAATATTTCATTTATTATTTATGAATTAATTTTTTTTTGGAACCTTGACCTCATGACAATTCCTCTCAATGATGAATTTCAATCTCCTGCAGGATCTTGTTAGAAAGAACTACTTGAGATGGATGAACCATTATTTCACTCAATAACACTTTTCAGTGCATCATCAAGATATATATTAAAGCATTTGATCATTATCATAGTGTGTACGCTTAAAAAGGTGATATTGAAATCTTGGAGAAATTTGTGAGGACCCTACCATTTGAGATTTCACCCGTGGTCTCTGTAATTTTCATGGCATATTTTACTTTACTGACCCACCACTTACGAAAGAAAATTATGCACTTGAGAGAAGAAAAAAAATCAAAGGCTGTGATCAAATATTTCTGGTATATACAAGCAACAGGAATGGGAAGAGACAAGGTGAAAAAAGCTTCCACCATGAGGGACCACAAAGAAATTGAAGGCATGGAGAACCATGTGTATGAATTCAACTCTCAATTTCTTGTATATCTGTTAGGATACAAAGAAAATATACATCTAATCTGAACGATTCATATTTGATGCAGACAAGACAGTGGGTCTCGGATCAACGATAAGGCTGCTGCAATGTGATCTTTGAAGGTCACGAAATTTAAATCCTAAAAACAACTTCTTGTTTATATATAGAATGAGGATCCGTTTGTAAGGATTAAAAAATATTCCATAAAGACAAATTCAAATCCAATAATAATGTGAGAATCTTATTAATAATTAATTATAAGTATTTCATAAATATTTTTTTTTTATTCATCAGGTTGATTTGTGATGAGCTAGATTAACTAACCTTTTTTTAAAAAAAAAAATTTCATCCAAGATATGTAAAAGTAGGCAAGCAAATGGCATTGAAAGGGAGAGAGAAACTTGATTTAGTTACACACTTAGGCTTAGGCTCATATATTTCAGAATTCAGATGCAATGTCCTTCCAGGTAAACGTCACTTCTAAGGTCCATAATTGCGTTTGCCCAATGGGGGGGGAACACTGGCACATCCATTCAAGGGCCCCACTTACTTGTGGGTTAGTCTTCAATTCCATCGATACCTAACATCTTATTTTTTATTTATAATAATTGATGATTATGATTGATTGATTCATTCCTTTTCTTGAACTAATTTTTTTTACAATTAATATGTACTTTTTCAAAATGGGTGACATAATTTTTCCTTATTTAAATTTGTTCTCATTTAACTTTTGATTCCTAAAATTTTAAATAATAAGTTTTGGTTTTTCTAGAAACAAATAATCTATATTTTTATTAAATAATAAGGTGTGTTTTAAATAGAAAGAAATTTAAAAAAAAAAACTTATAATTTAAATTTTGGGAAACTATATGAAAATGAGGAAAAAGTTCATACACTAAATATTATATTAACTCTTTAAAATACAATAGAGTTATTAATATATTATAAAATAGGCACAATTCAACCAATCAAGACAGTGGGTAAGTTAAGGTTCAATTATTTGACGGTGGAGCCAATTCTAATTATAGTAGTATATTTTAAAATAGAAAATGCTTATGTTGAGTTTTTTATTCGGTATGTTATTTTTCAATTACCCATTAATTTGTGTTTAGGTGAGTCTATAATTTTTTTAAAACCAAAATGGGAGTTTATAATTAAATAATAATATCTTCGGTTTTTAATATAAGACCTCATTTGATTTTATTTTGATTCTAAATATAAGACCCTAATTTATTTTGTCTATCATATTTATGCATTTTTTTCAAGGTAGTCCTTTTAATAAAATAACTCTAACTAATACACTTGATTAATAAGGATATTTTAGAAAAAACAACACATATTATTCGAAATAACTAATTTAAATATTTCCTTAATCTCTTCAAATTAGTCAACTAGCTCTTATAATTAGGACCGGAGGTAGTATTATTTCAAACATAGAACATATAACTATATGTGATTGGACAAGGTAACTTAATGGATGAAAGAAACTTAATGTAAAATTTATGACAACTATTTTAAATAAAAATAAAAAAAAAAACAATAATAGATTAAGAACCTTATTAATCAGGGAGAATGGTAAAACTCTCCTGACCAAATTGTTTCATACATGGAAACTGGGAATTGATTTTTTTTTTTACTACTTGTTCAACGGGTAAATACGCTAATTCCAAAATGAGCTATCAACTTCAAGGATGAATGTGATATGATGATGGCCTTCGTCATGCTAATCCAATAACATCTAATAGTATCCTGCACGGAGACTCCAATCACCATCATGCATACCCCTTCATATAATTAATATAAAAATTAATTTAGAGATTAGATTTGATTCTAAATATGATCCCCAATTCATTTTGTTCTTCCGAATCTATAATGTTTTGATCTAAAATATTCTTATAAATTGTAAAAGATTTTTATTAAAAAATAATTCTAATACACATGATTAAAGACTAAAAAAAGATAATTTAGAAAAATCACCACACATATGGTATAATTAACCAATTTAATTAAGTTTTAAATATTTTTAAATTAGTTATCAGTTTTTACAAGGACCAGAGGTATTAACAACACTGTACCACAAGAAAAAGAGAGTTACATGAGTGATTTGGGATCTATTTTAGTCAAGTGTTAATCTCTCTACATGTAGCATGCTTGCGTGGGATGTGGACCTTCCTACACCATGTTGCAAGGAAACATAGAGACAAATGAGTTAGAAATGAGACTTATGTCACTAATGTATTCAACTTTCTCTTCCCTTTTTTTTTTTTTTATGAGAATCTGATTGAGTTAAATTAAGCATAATCAAACTCAATTAAAAATAGCTTTCTTAAAAGCGTTTTTTGTATTACACCTATTAAACTTAAACTCTTAAGTTTAAGTAGTCAAAATCTTTTATAGTATAGTGTTGCAGATTTAAAATAACATATAATTCTGTTGTGTGCGCAGAATAGTTGAGCGCAAGGGCCAATGTTAAGCATGAATAGCTAAAAAATCTATATTTTGTTGCCTTTTAAGGTGGTATAGTGATGATCTTATCATTTCAGTCCTATATACTACCTCCGGTCTTTAATATAAGACCCTGTTTGACTTTTATTTTGGTTCTAAATATAAGACCCCCATCCACTCTGTCTCTCATATTTATATACTCCTCCTGTCCTTAATATAGGACCCAATTCTTGAGTTAGTTTTGGTCCTAAATGTAAGACATATTTCTCATATTTATCAATTTTCTCTAAATTACCCCTATGGATACTCCCTCAACCATAATCAAGTAGAAGAGGGAGAGGAGGTATTAAGAAAGATGATTATGGTGTGTTTAGGAAAAATATGTCACTTTCTTATAATTAACTAACTTATCTAACTTTCTTAATCTAATCAAATTAGTTAAATGGGTCTTATATTAAGGACCGGAGGAGTATTTTTTCCCAAAGTAACCCTTCTAACAATGATAGTTCAAGTCAATATACTTGACTAGCAAGGATATTTCAGGAAAGACAACACTTATTAGGACAAATAACTAACTCAACTTATTTTCTTAATCTCCTTAAATTAGTCAACTAGCTCTTATAATTACGACCGGAGTAGTATATGTGTGTGTGTGTGTGTGTGTGTGTGTGTGTGTGTGTGTGTGTGTGTGTGTGTGTGTGTGTGTGTGTGTGTGTGTGTGTTAGTAATCTTGCCTCTTGTGCCATGTGAAAGGTATCCAGTCTTGTGAAGGAGCTACACACATATATGTCACCGTCAAGCTTTCAACTTCAAGGTTCCGTGCTTCCTAAATATCCAACAATCTCTATTTGAATTCCTCATATTATTCCTTTCTTTCCAGCAAAGAACTAATAAGGTATCCCCACCCTCACCATATTATGTGTTTTTATTAAAAATTTGAACGTATATATAACTGTGAAAATATATTCAATGCCCAAAAGTTTGCAAAACTTTGGATGAAATGTCTTGAAAATTAAAATTATGCTTTGTGCAAGAACTAGTTGAAGAGGTTTTTTTTTTTTATATAATTTTAAATGTAACATCCTAGACTCCTTTTCTCTCTCTCTTTCAAACTATCAATATTAAAAGTAGCCTTCCATCATCCAGATCATGGTTTTAATGCAAATAATTAAAGGGATATTTTAAAAAAACTAACATACATTTTTTTACAAATAATTATTTTAACAATTTTTTTAAATTTTAGTAAATTAGTTAATTAACTCTTATCTTTAGAATAGAAAGAAATGAAAGTTAAAATTACTCGTCTATATATTACTTCGACGCAACATGAATTAGTTTTGAGAAAATTACCAATAAGTTTCAAATAAAAAATTAATTATAAATAAGTTACAAGAATTTTATTAAATGCCAATAGGCACCAAAAAATTTAATATTTAAAAATCTTTCATATTTATAAATTGAATTGACTTGTTTACAAATCAAATTTAATAATTTGGCTCTGTCAGACAGCGTTTAGGCATTGAATGAGAAAACGTGCCATTGGTAAAATTGTGGTGTTTGTATTGGCCGTGGAAACTTTTGCGCACAAAGCCGCAAGCTAGGGGCAGAAATTTAAGGGTTAATTAATCCACAAATCCTTATAGTTTCAACGAATTTTGAATCAGGTTCCTATAGTTTTTTTTTTATCAGGTCCTTATACTTTTATTTTTTTTTAATTAGGTCCTTGTATTTATTTTTCTTTTAATTAAGTCCTTATAATTTCACTAAATTTTTAATTAGGTCCATGTAATTTTAATTTTAATTTATTAATTAAATATAAGCTTAATTAAATAGATTAATACTGAAATATAAAATATTCATAATTAAATTAAATTAATAATTATGTAATAAAAAAGTAATAGAATTAATTAATTCAGGAAAATTTTTTAGAACAATTAATTTTTTTGCTAAAAAAATTCAAATCATTATAATAATTCAATATCTTTAGAATATTACTGTTTATAAACTAATATTAAATAATATATACTATTTTAAGTTTATATAATAGTACTATTAGAATTTATAAAATCAAGAATAAAAAATTTAGGGACTTAATTAAAAATAAGGTGAACTTATAAGGACTTGATAAAAAGAAAAATAATACAAGGACCTAATTAAAAACATGTGAAAGTATAAGGACTTGATAAAAAGAAAAAAACTAAGGACCTGATTCAAAATTAGTTGAAACTATAAGGAGCTGTGGATTAATTATCCCGAAATTTAATACGTGTGGCTTTTGAAATGTGGTGAGAGGATAAGTAAAAAAAACAGAGGGGTTAAATGAAAAGAGGAGAGGAAAAGGAAGAGAAAATTTTAAAAAAGTCAATTTAAAAGGTTAAAAAAACGGGGTTAAAAATTTTTAATTAATTTTTAATACTTTTTTATATTACTTCTTCTTTTTATTAAAATTTCAAAACTCCACTTCTCCAATTTTTTAAATAAAGCTCATTAAAAATTTTTTTTTCCTGCCCTCTCCTTTATTTTCCTTATATCAAACAATACCTTAAAAGATTGATCAGTAAGAGGGAAGAAGTTAAACCACAAAGAGGAAAGAAGTTAAATGCTACATGAAGAAAAGAGACTAGGTTCCACTTTTTTATTTTAATCAGTATTATAAAAGTTAATCCAAACATAAATCATATTATACTAATTTTTATTCAAACTTATATTATGTAAATTTATAACTCTTCATTTTTTTATTATTTTTTTAATATTTCTCTTAAAGTTTTCGTGTTATGTACATATGATATACTCATTTGGTTTCATTTATAAGTTACTTCTAACATGTTTCACATATATTAAGAACAATCTTAAACTTTCTTAACTATTCTTTAAAATTCAATAACTTTTCAATTTTATCCCTATTTAATATATATTATACCCCATAAAAACAAAGCTAACACAATAATAAATAAAAGGTAAAATTATACATTTATATAAAACAATTTCTCTCTATCCTTTTTTTTAATTTCATGTGAATTTATAATTAAATGCTAATATTTCAAAAATAAGACACATAATAATGTGTAATTGCAGAACTTGACATAATAGATGTAAGAAACTTGACGTAAGTATTATTTATTATTTTTCATAAACATATTTACCCTTCTTATTGGAGACAATTCTATTTGAGATATTATCGGGTATTAAATATGGGTACCACTTTTAGTGAGAAGTATTGTCCATTATTTTAATACAAGTAATACAAATGAAATTTGTTTGCTTGTTGGATTTATTGTTGCTCCACGGGTTCACTGGCTTGGTATATGGAAGGCCCAAGGTTAACAGGTTGGGCTTAGCCCATCCATTGGCATTCGGAAAACAATGCGCAGAGATGGGTCTGATCCTAGCATGTTAATGAGATTAGTAATATTTTTATTGCGTAAAAAATAATAATTTTATTAAAAATTGTTTATAAAAAAGCATAATTCATTAATAAAAAAATCAAAGTATAAATTTCAAGCGTAACACCAGGAAATAGCGTTTGAATTATTTAAAAAAAATAGATTTTACACCCCACACGGGGATAAAAAATTTTTTGTTCCCTCCCCTCCATTTCCTTCCCGCCAAGCATGGGATAAAAATTAATAAAAAGTTAAAAATTTAATAACTATTGAGTTGATTTTGTAACAAATGATAAAGCTTAGTAGATGTAAAATAAAGGATTAAAGGGCAATTTTGGGCAAAAAAATATTTGCGTAGCAGCACTTGGTATCTGAAAATTTGATAAAGCATGATTAGATATTTTTGTTTTACCATTTGTTTCAGGTTTAAATGAGTTAAATGGACTATATCAATTATTTAATCAGTTTAGAGTTACTCTATTGCATGATTTTAAGGATTTAGAGTTAGGGTTTGAAAGTCAGATGAGGGTCATGGTTGAATATGATAATTTATCCAATTAAATTTGAGTCTAATGGTTGGGTTATGTTTAGTTGAAGTGAAATTGATGATTAATGAGTTTAGTTTGTTGAATAATATTGAATTTCATACATGGGATATGTTGAAGTTGAACCCTAAGCTAAGCGAATGGGGATTTTAATTAATTAGAGGTCTTGATTGTTAACTGGGAGATTCAAATGGATTGAAAGAGCTAAGTAATAATTGAAATTGGATCTAGGAATGAGGAATAAGCCCTAGAAGTAGTATGTGGGATTCCTAAATTTATGGGATAGTGTAGTGTAGTTAACTTGTTTTAGTATTATGTTGATAATAAGCTTCTGTACATACCATGCAAATTAACAGAACTAGTTTCAATACTCATCGTGATGATGAGCATCACGATGCTATGATGAAATCTAAACTATAAATATAAAATGCTAGATTAAAATTTTCAACTAGTGATTTTAAATAAAAAATTATTTTTTTAAAAAAACCTACAGTTAAGATATTATATTCATTTTGGATCACATACCTATTAAAGGAAAGCATTTTTAAAAAAATAAAATCTCAAATATTAAATATCAATAATTCATATTATATTTGAATGGTTGGGATTCGATGAGAATTATGATACTCCGACAAATATTGAAATTGGTTCCTTAGATTAATTTTGATATTAGCTTGAAGTCTTGAACATTCGGATTTCACAGGTAGCCACTACTTGAGTAAGCTAAGGTGAGAGTCAACCACGTTTGATTCACTCTGCATGTTTGTATTGCGTGTTGTGAGCTATTTTGTTATATGAATTCTAAAAAGCTATGATGTAGTTGTTTTATAAAATGCTTTATTCTTGTGGGACTCAAGTTGAATATGAAATGGATGTTTTCAGGGTTTGGATAATCAAAGTATAATTTAGTTGTTTGAAAGCTTGATTTTGAACTTTGAACTGTATTATTGCATTGATGATTATCACGGTTACTATTGCACTAGTATGGGATGAGGTCAGATTGATGGGAAGATATATTTTAAAGATTGGCATGCCACCATCAAGGAGCTCAGTGATATACACATGTGAGAAGATTAGTGTAAAACGTAAAAGTGATGCTTTGGAGTGCTAAAAGTTGTGCTGACAAGCTCGCAATAGGCCTTACAACATATTGCAAACATTACAATGTTTCATGATCTGCTTCCAAATATGTATGAATTTTCTGAGAGCAAACATGATTTAGAAGCATTCTGGGAGCATTTGTGCTTTTTGCACTTTACTAGATAATTTTTTTTTATATATTTCCTTTATATAATATAAAATCATATCCAATTTTCTTTTTAAGTTAAGATGCAAAATTGATTTAAATTTTTTTGCTCAGGAGCAATATTGTTTTGAAAGTTTTTTTGGGGTTCAATGTGGTTGTAGAAATTTCAAAATGTAACAATATTATCTACTCCTCCGGTCCTTAATATAGGACCCAATTTTTGAGTTGGTTTTGGTTCTAAATATAAGAGCCCTTTCTCATATTTATCAATTTTCTCTAAATTACCCCTATGAATACTCCCTCAACCATAATCAAGTAAAAGAGGAAGATGGAGTATTAAGAAAGATGATTATGGTGTTTTAGGAAAAATATGTCACTTTTCTTATAATTAACTAACTTACCTAACTTCCTTAATCTAATCAAATTAGTTAAATGAGTCTTATATTAAGAACTGGATGAGTATTTCCATAAAAAAACCTAACGTTGAGCAGTAAAAAATTGATGCTGACTGTTAATATTTTTAACAACAAGGGTAATATGCTTCATTTTAGCACTTTTGAGGCAATCTTAAATCCGAAAAACCTTCGGACAACATTGCTTTTAAATAAAATTTTTTGGAACAAATGTTGATTCTGACATTTTTTTTTTTGCCGCCATTTCTCTTCCCCTCAATTCCAATAAACACTTGTACATTTTTCATGGTTTATGTTGGCATTTTATTTAAAAATACAAAGAGGTTCCAGTTGCGTTTGTTTCCGCTCTTGCAATTCTCTCCTCAAATACCACACTGCCACCATAGCGCGTGCACTGCAAACCAATAAAAAGCCTGCCCTTCTCCTGTACTGTTCTCACGAACATGAGATATCGCGTGTGAGACAAAGACAACGCGGTTCAAAACGGAAAGGAAGAAGAAATGAATTTCAAACTAGACCACAGATTACTGCATTTGAATCGACGGACCAGATTGCTTTCTACAACAGAATACGAGTATATTTTTTTTTTAAATCTCCTGGGACCAAAAAAAAAAAAAAAAGAAGACGACAATATTCTTAGCATAGGCGTCCCTGCTAGGGCCACTGCAACTCCCTTCTAGGGTTTGAGAATCGCCGCGCTTCCCATAGTATTGAATTTTTCTTCACCCGCTTCATCACTCTTCTCTGTATACCCAGCTTCATTCATTATTTTGCCGTAAGTTCTCTGTAATTGATTCGCTCCCTGTAATATTCAGTACAGTGATTTAGGGTTGCTGTTTTGTTTTCATTTCCTTGCCGACTTACTTGGATGTTTGTGATCGTCATCTGATTCTTTCTTCAAAATAAATTCTCTCTCTTAAATGATATTTAGAAAAGTGAAGTGATGTCATGTATGTTTGCTGGGAAGAGGTAGAAAACGGAAGCGAACTTGACTCCTTGCATTTTCCATCTGTTGGGACTTGCTTAAGTAGTCTAACAGTGCTAAACTTTTTGTTTTTATCTCAATAACTGTAGCGCATATGCAGGTTCCGGCTGTGGTTTGTTGAGTTTATTTTTCACTTCCCGTACTCTAAATTATTTTGGCTTGACTTCTCTTGAAATAATCTTACTCTTTGATCACTAGGACATTGTTAATCGTTTAAAGATTGATAATGTTGTCTTCGGAACGGCTGTATCAGTATCTTGTATTGTTATTTCAAAAAATCTCTTTTACCGTAGCCAGTTATTCTCACTTTTGGAGCGTAATACGGAAATATTTAAGGGCATATATTATTATCCTTTTTCTGTTTGTTTTTCAGGTCAATTTTTTGTTGCTATTACCTTTAAGGACTTCCGTATCTGTTTAATTACTTGATTAGATTTGTGTGCCCCAGGTTCAGATGGCCATGGAGGTTACTCAAATTCTTCTAAATGCGCAAGCAGTGGATGGCAGTGTACGGAAACAAGCTGAAGAAAATTTAAAACAGTTTCAAGAACAGAATCTTCCAAGTTTTTTGTTTTCTCTTGCCGGGGAACTGGCAAATGATGAGAAACCTGCAGAGAGTCGGAAGCTTGCAGGTTTAGTTCTTAAGAATGCCCTGGATGCAAAAGAACAGCATAGAAAGATAGAGCTTGTCCAGAGATGGTTATCATTGGACTCAACAGTAAAAGCACAGATTAAAGGATTCTTGTTGAGGACCCTTTCCTCCCCTTCTCTGGATGCTCGATCAACTGCTGCACAAGTTGTTGCAAAGGTTGCTGGTATTGAGTTGCCACACAAGCAATGGCCTGAGTTGATAGAATCTCTCTTGTCTAATATTCCTCAACATCCTGCTCCTACAAGGCAGGCAACGCTGGAGACTCTTGGGTACGTCTGTGAAGAAGTTTCCCCAGATGTGGTGGATCAGGACCATGTAAACAAGATACTCACGGCTGTTGTTCAGGGCATGAATTCTTCTGAGACTAACAATGATGTCAGACTTGCTGCAATTCAAGCCCTATACAATGCCTTGGGCTTTGCTCAAGCAAATTTTTCAAATGATATGGAGCGTGACTACATCATGAGAGTTGTCTGTGAGGCTACCCTTTCCCCTGAATTGAGGATTCGACGTGCAGCTTTTGAGTGTTTGGTTGCCATTGCATCAACCTACTATGAAAAGTTGGCTCCTTATATGCAGGACATATTCAATATTACTGCCAAGGCTGTGAAAGAAGATGAGGAGCCAGTTGCACTTCAGGCTGTTGAGTTTTGGAGTTCAATATGCGATGAAGAAATAGATATATTAGAAGAATATGGAGGAGATTTTAGTGGCGATTCTGATATTTCTTGCTTTTATTTTATTAAGCAGGCACTTCCAGCTCTTGTTCCCATGTTATTGGAGACACTATTAAAGCAAGAAGAGGACCAAGATCAGGATGAAGGGGCATGGAACATAGCTATGGCTGGAGGCACATGTCTGGGCTTGGTTGCTCGGACAGTTGGTGATGATATTGTGCCCTTAATTATGCCATTCATTGAAGAGAATATAACAAAACCAGATTGGAGGCAAAGGGAGGCTGCCACATATGCCTTTGGCTCTATTCTTGAGGGTCCATCACCTGATAAACTTGTGCCACTTGTAAATGTTGCTTTGAACTTTATGCTCACTGCATTAATGAAAGATCCAAATAATCATGTAAAAGATACTACTGCCTGGACTCTTGGACGAATGTTTGAATTTTTGCATGGCTCAGCTCTCGAAACACCAATTATCACCCAAGCTAATTGCCAACAGATTATTACAGTCTTGCTTCAAAGCATGAAAGATGTTCCGAATGTTGCTGAGAAGGCATGTGGAGCTCTTTATTTTCTTGCCCAAGGTTATGAGGATGCTGGATCTTCTTCCTCTCCATTGACACCCTATTTTCAAGATATTGTCCAAGCCCTTCTTACTGTCACTCATAGAGAGGATGCTGGAGAATCACGCCTTCGAACGGCGGCCTATGAAGCCTTAAATGAAGTTGTGAGGTCTACTGCTGATGAATCAGCTCCGACAGTGGTACAATTAGTTCCCCTCATCGTGATGGAGCTCCACCAGTATCTTGAGAAACAAAACCTTTCCACTGATGAGAGGCAAAATGAGCTACCAGGCCTTCTTTGTGGTTGCTTGCAGGTCCTCATACAAAAGTTAGGTTCATATGAGCCAACAAAATTTCACTTCATGCAGTATGCTGACCAAATGATGGCCTTGTTCCTAAGAGTGTTTGCTTCTCGAAGTGCCACAGCACTTGAGGAAGCTATGCTTGCAATTGGAGCTCTGGCTTATGCTTCGGGCCCAGATTTTGCTAAATACATGCCTGAATTTTACAAGTATCTGGAGATGGGACTCCAAAATTTTGAGGACTACCAGGTTTGTGCTATCACAGTGGGCGTGGTTGGTGATGTATGCAGGGCCTTGGAGGAAAAGATTTTGCCTTATTGTGATGGGATAATGACCCAACTTCTGAAGGATTTGTCAAGTAACCAGTTGCATCGATCTGTAAAGCCTCCTATATTTTCATGTTTTGGGGATATTGCTTTGGCAATTGGTGAAAACTTTGAGAAATACTTGTTATATGCTATGCCTATGCTTCAGAGTGCTGCTGAGCTATCTGCTCACACATCGGGTGCTGATGATGATATGATAGAGTACACAAATTCTTTGAGAAATGGAATCTTGGAGGCATACTCTGGGATCTTCCAAGGGTTTAAGGGCTCCCCGAAGACTCAACTCTTGATGCCCTATGCTCCTTATATACTACAGTTTTTGGATAGTTTGTACATGGCAAAGGACATGTAAGTAAACTTTTGTACTTGATATTTTGTCAGTTAAATTCCTGCATTTTAATGTTTCCTTTTTGTTTGTCTAGGGATGATGTTGTTACAAAGACAGCTATTGGGGTGCTTGGAGATTTAGCTGATACGTTGGGCAGTAGTGCTGGCCCCTTGATTCAGCAATCTGTGTCCAGCAAAGATTTCCTCAAAGAGTGCTTGTCATCGGATGATCATTTGATTAAGGAATCAGCCGAATGGGCCAAGTTGGCTATCAGTCGATCCATATCATTTTGAGGTAACCATCCTTGCATAAATTTGTGCGCATGGGTGAGTCACAATTGCATGTCATGAGTCAGGTCATCACCACTTTTGGGCTTAATTTCTTGGGTACTTTAGCTGTCTCAGTTTCTTTTCAGTGACATGGAGTCTGCATTTCCATTTCGTTTTCATTTTGTTTTGCATTTCTCTACACAATGGTGGGTGATGATTTTATTTTCTTCTAACTTCGCAGAAAATATGGAGTTTTTCATACAGGAAGAGAAACAGGGCTAACAGTGAGGATGGACCAAAATGGTGATTTCCCATCATATATGTATATGCCAATGCTGTCTCTATTGGCTCAGCTTGATTATATTTCTTCATATTGGGCCGGTGGTGTACCCTCTGATATTTTATGGGTTGTAGAGCTGGGAGGGATACAGTCTGTCCCTGTCTTGTTATTTTTCCTCTATCATTTGGCTGTAGAGTGGAAAACAGTTATCTTGGTCTATGTTTTGGAATAGGCAATGAAACATATTTGCAGTCAAGTTAGTCAATCATTCTTCATCCATTAGTTTGTATCGAGTTTTTAGTTGATTTTTCATCTCATTCTATATATGAATACATCTTCAACATCTGTGAATAACCTGTCATCTTTTGTGATGAGGGTAACTCCTGAATATTATATTTTTACCTTCTAATTTATTCATTTTGATTTTAAAAAAAGTAATTTTGGAGAAATAATTGATAGTAAAATGATTTTCGTAGCCACCAATCCTTAATATTGGTACCCGGTAAATCCTGATTTGAAAATTAATGTTCAGTTGGTTTCTTTTGAATCTCTACTATTTGGTTGCTAGTCTGCCACTTGTATAGGATATTTGTTGCTCTATGATTGCCTGATGAGATAAATAAGGATCCAGCATTAGCATATTGTGACAGGTTTGCAAGGAGAAATATTGTGTACATTTCCCTTGGATGTGATTGCTGCTGTTCAAGATCACGCAGATTTCACGACTGGCTTCAAGACACTTCTTTATCTTGGTGTTACGATGACTGTAAGGATCTATCATGAAGCCTTGCATTTTTCATTTTCTGGGAAGTTATATAATTTCTGGGAAGTTGAAAGGTGATGCTTTATGGGGGAAACTAATGGCGATGGAAGTAATAAAAGGAATTCAATGAAACTACATTGTTCATCTGTTTCAAAGAGAAATTAAAAAGAATTAGAGGGCCTTCATTGTTGATGTTATTTTGCTTGATGCTTTAGTATTACTTTAGTACCTTCCCTGCAGTATTTAATGATAAATATAATTATTGCTAGGGGAAGGATGGGGTATTTTCTTTTGTATGATACTATTATGAATTATAAATTTAAATATTAAGACTTCAAGAGAACTAGATTATTCGAATTATGTCTGAAAAATATGAAACTTGACTTTGATATTGAGTTGGAGCCAAAGTTGAATTTATGCACAATTGTCAAGGCTAGCTTGTAGACAAAAAAATTCTCAATGGTACATTTAATAAAAGAAGTGTGTTTTATGTTACAAAATTACATTTTCTTGCTCAGGTGATTGCAGTGAAAGGTTTGCAGCTCAAAAGTTACGACTTAAATCTTTGTCCAGCAAGTGCAATTATTTCTGATATTAAGACAGACTTGTTATTGCAAGTGCAACGATGCCAGGATGGAAACGGGGAATGATACTTATATCACAAATGATTGAAGTTTTAAAAATTGTGCTGACTTGCAAATGTTTAAGTAAATAATTCTAAATATGAAAATCTCAGTTGCAAATCACTGAAAGTAACATATTAGCATTAAATTTTTGATTTGAAAATAACATTTTTTATATTTACAATTTTCTAACTCTATAGCTCCTCTTTTGGTAATTGGAGACCAAATTATTAATAAACAGAGTGATGTTTGGGGGGAAAAAATACCTTTGTATGAGGCCTATATTCTAATGTTTTGTTCATTGGATCTTTCTTGTCTGTCTCACTCCAAGTTCACGATACACACTTCATATATGTAACGATCGGTGATGCGACAATAATGGATCGGATGAGTTAGGGTCAAAACCTACCTGCTGGTTAGAACAGAAAAAGGTCAAAACTTGTCCATCGAGCCCGCATACATATGGCATAAGGAGATTGGACTCTCAAGGTCCTTTTTTCGTAAAAAATTTGCTGAAGATTTCAATCCCTTTTGTCACAAAAGTGCCACCTTTAACAAAACGTTTTTTTACTTGATATGATCTAGTAACGTTTTTCGGCCCCAAAAAAAAAAGCAACATTTTTACTTAATACTATCTCCTATAGAGCTAGTTAACTAATTTGAGTGATTAAGAAAATTAGTTAAGTTAATTATTTGCAATAAATAAGTATTATTTTTCTTAAAGTATCTTTGCTAATCAAGTTTATTAGTTAGAACTAACATTATTATAAGAACTATCTTTTAAAAAAATAAATAAATATAAAAATAAAGTAAGTTTTATATTTAAGACCAAACTAAGTCAAACAAACTTTTATATTAAAAACCGGAGGTAGTATGATTTAGTCCTAAATATTAAAAAAGTTAACAAAAGTACCACTGTAACCACCTTTGATAATTTCCGAATACCATACTAAGCCCAAGATAATTAAATACCATACGTCACTTTATATCTATCATGTATAAGTCATAACGTGATGCTTGATAATTCAAGATACTCCTCTCAGCACAAGCATTTGAAGTTTCATTGTCAATAGATGATCATGAAAACCAACTTTGATAGTAAAATAGAAAAGAGAACGAAAATCAAGATTCTGGTAAACCAAACATTCCCTTTAGTCTTTGGAGCTTATTACCGGCGTATTATATTCAATGTCATCCATTGCCCATTTTATTTTAAAAGCCAGATATGACTCATTTAATTGGATAGAGTGCAAATGAGATGGAACATCATTTGCAGGAAATAAAATTTCATGCTAAGTTGTATTGTACATATCATGACCCTATCATAAAATTGTTACTTGCTAACTGGTGCCCAAGCCAATTTGCACTTTATTGCTACTAAGAACAAGACCTGTAGCAAAATAATACCTTTTCCTTTCACTTTCCAAAAAATGTAAGCACTGATATGCATTATGACACTATTTGATTGCATTGATAAATAATGAAAGAATTAATTAAATTTCAAACAATGGAGCAGAGAGAAGGATGAATATTGTTTGACCTCAGTAAATGGCAAATTCCTATATAGGCTGCAATTCCAAGTTGCTGTGCCCAGTATTTGCAGCAGATGGTACAGATGTTGCAGACTCCTTGTTCTCACCAGAATTCATCTGTTGAACTGGTGGCGGATTAGTAACGGTTTCAGAAGAATCGTGTGATAGATGGCTCCTCATCTCCCGATGTTCCTGACATATGGCACACCAATGCAGGCAGCAATGCACCAGGCAGGGATCACAAGGTGAATTCTGAAAACAACAGAATGGATCATTAAGGCGAATACTTATGATGAATCTTTAGATTTGGTTAATAATTTTCAACTAGTAAGTTTAAAAAGACTGCCCTATAAGCAAATTGGAGAGGATCTTTTTTGAAAAAAAAATTGAAATTGAATAAATTATATATAATAATTCAAGCTCGTAGTGGTCCCTATGATAAATTAACCATTGATAACTGAAGTGATCTATTCCACAGGTCAATATATATATATATATATATTATTTGGTCTGTAATTTTAATCTGATAGTTAAATAGATGTGTTGTAGCATTGGGAATTAATTACATTCTTTTATCCTCATACTGAACTCCCCACTGTTGATATGGAGACCCCGAACAGAGTTGTTATATTAGGCCCCCCATCTGCAAATATCATGAGGAAACAGATCTGACTCTACAATATTTGTTATTTCCACACACATTTCTTAAACTAGAAATATTTTAACACTGTACAAGCATTTCTACGTAAGTAACATTGAAAATGATTACTGACATCAATTTCATTTATACACTCTAAAATTGGGACAACAAAGGAACCCTAAGAACGAACACTGCAAATATCTAAGCATGACGTTAATAGAAGATTTATAAGTTAATAATGCATAAGGCTTCTACAATTTCAGAAGTGTAAAAGGATTCAAACTATAAATAAATGGTAAAAGTAACAAAGATGCAAACCATTTCAAAATCAATACACATTTTTATACTAGTTGCACCACTTAAACAGATTCCTGGAAACTTGTATTGTTCAGGAAGACATAACCAAAGTACCAATAGAAGAGAATAAAATCACCTTGAGATGATATTTCTTCTGTAAAGATTGCCGAAATAGACCAGTATAAATGCCACACATCCACCACATGAAAAGCAGGCTTTCAACAATGAGAAATGATGTGTCAGGATCAATACCATTGATAAATGCTGTTGCAGCTGCAACTGCCATTCCTCCTTCTACACACATAGCGTGGCAAACACAAGCATTCGTCCAAGGAATGTCATCTCTCATTGCTTCAACATTACGCCCAAATAGAACACATGGGCAGAATAATCCAGTCCAGCCTGCAAGGCAAGCATCATTATTGTACAGGAGATGATGCATCATTCTGGAAAAACTCTCCAGGACAAGGAGACAATATATAGACAGTTAAATTCTTGCAGCTCTCCAGATCTAGTACACTGAAGTTTACAGTCATACACGAGGGAAGACATCAATCCTGTGAAAAAAACCTTAAACAGCTACTGGAGTTTCAACATATTAACATAGAAAATTTTGGTCATTTTCCTTTCTTCATTCCATATAAAAAGATATTTTCTAGAGAGCAAACAAATCTTAGGCTATCACAAGCAATGTACACTTTTCTACGCAAATCTCACTCGTAACCCTTATATTTCTACATATAATGCTGAGATGTTATCTCCAGCAGCAGCACCACCACCAACCCAAAAAACCAAAAACAACAGAAAAAGCAAAACATGTTTATAACGCAGAAGGTGATAGTTGCATGATGATTGAGCGTAATATGCTAAGACTGGAAACCTAAGCATTTTTCTTCTTTTCCTATTACAGTCCTACTGTCAAGTATTTTGTCCTGTTGCATATAGTACCATCTTCGTGTGCATATCACATAAATTCTTGCTCTTAGCAAATTGGAGCATTTTACACTTCTTTAGCTTGCCAGTGCTTTTCAAAACCTTTCTTCAGAATTTGCACTGCTTATCTAGTTTACAAGTTACATGGAAAGAAAATAAATCCCAAGAGAAGAATGTAACATCTATATATACGAGACAACTTTTTTATAAAAAAGCATATGGAATCTTACAACTTTCAGCATCTTCTACACAACCACAGATTCCAGTTGTCCAATCTTCATCTGCTGGGGGTTCATAACTTTCAGGAAGGACTTGTCCACATTCTTGGCACCTATGAACGTTTAACTGTTGAAAATAATCTTCATCAGCAAAGAAAATATAATAATAACAATAATAATACAACAAAGTAAACTGGCAAAGTTCTTAGCTAATAGCCTTCTCACAAATTGATCCACTTTTGGTCCACATTAAATAAGCAACATATGCTTTCAATCCCATGGAAAAGAGTTACCCTACTCTCACTATTTACTTCTATTAATGTCCTTTCTCAATTCATGACATAGTTTGAACCTGGTGTTGTCTCATTTTTACTGCTTGCTTAACAAACAAATTAAGGAATTGAATAGTCACTATAATTCAAAACTTGAGTATTTTAGATCACTACCTTCACCACTGATGGAGAAGGTAAATAGATGTTTTTATCTTGTCAGAATCCTTTAGTTTTATCTGAACTAGGTTAGTTTTATTTAAATTAGGATATTTAGATTGTCTTTTGAATGAACTTGTTTGGATTTATCCTAATATCCTATCTTATCTAGTATTTAGAATATTTTAAATTTGAATATGGTTCATTTTATCTTCTAGAATCACAAAAGTTTTGATCAACTAAGACCAGGGTTCTATAAATAGCCCTAGGATTATTCATTTGTAGACCTTTTTGATAAATTGAATAATGTAAAAAATCTGGTGCTCATTGTCTCCCTCAAAATACCTTAAACTAAATTTCTTCAAATCCCAATATACTGAATTCAGTGCTTTGATATATGCATCATTCATAAATTGTCAAACATGCTTTGGTTTCTTCAAACATCAGAAGCAAAAAAAGTTCCAATAAATCCTGTGATAGAAAATTGATTCTCTGCTGGCTTTTCAGTTTGCTGCTTGCTTTTTTCATGTATTTTCTTTTACAAGCTCCTAAAAATCATATATGTGCATGCTCGAAATCTTTATTCCATGTATGGCTTGCTAAGACTGTAAGCAACAATGTGCTCTTGAAAAATGCCTTGAAAAACCAGGGTCTCTGCTTTATCATGGAAAGTACATTGCATGAATATAAAGATATTTAAATCAATAAGAAGTTGCACTAATCATATTATAAGCCACAAAATTCTGTGACTCATTTCTCAAATTTTATGTGATGCATGTTAAACATATAGGTATTTATTATTTCATAATAAACCAATGGCAAAATTAGGTATAGAAATGATAAAAATGTAAACCAAAGACCCAACGATACAACAAAGAAGAAGATATGTATCTATTCATGCAACACATATGTATGACTCTCTCTGTGTGTGTATCTGTGTATGTAAGTATGGGGTGTGTGTGGGGGCGTGGGGGGGGGGGGGAGAGAGAGAGAGAGAGAGAGAGAGTCTTTATCTCTTGTATGGAAGGCCAGAACTTAAGCGGCACGTACTTCTCTTAGAAATCTAATAGAGAAACAGGAGCCTCATTTTATTGCACAACCTTCACTTTCTTTCTTTGTCCCCCCCCCCCCCCCCAAAAGACAATAAAATCTATATGAAACTACATTTAACCATTAGAGTACTATCATATGTTGAATTTGAAGTAATGCATGTGAAACGGTAAAAAACTGTAAACCAAAGACCCAACAATATGGAAATTCTTGATCTCCCAGAGAAGTGAAACAAACAAATGAAGGACGGAGAGGAAACCCACATTCAAATGTCAATACCCAAATCGGATTCGCATTGAGATCACGACTTAACAACAACTGATATGTCATGAGCAGGAAACAGAGAAAGGATAACTAACCGATGGAACCTCAACGGCTTGATTAAGCTCGCCGGGAGTGATATCCTGCAATTGCCCTCGATCCTTCGTCAACTTAACGTACCTCGATTGTCCCTCTGCCATCTTCTACGGCCACTGCAAGGAAAAAACCGAATTTATGAGAATGAGTGAAGAGGGAAAGCGAATCAGAGGGAAAACGAAGGAAGCAGGGAGGGGAAAAAACGTGGAGCGACAAAATGTTGGTGACATTGGGCAAACCTGAAAGGAAAACAAAGTCGTAATCGAAATCTGGATCCGTTGGTTTCAGAGAGAACGTAATGTTACATCTCTGATCACGAATTGATTGATTCTGTCTCTCGCTTTTCCACTCCTTTCTGCGGGAATGTTTCATACAGTTATTGTCAATTGCTTTCAGTTGAAGAAAACACATGCGCTCTTTTTGTGTTGTTTTGCTCTTTTTTATACTCCGTTTTGCTTGGGTTCAATGAGAAATTAGTTCTGATAAAAAAAAAACTGAGAAATTAGTTGAAATTATTTCCAAAATACCAAAAAATAGAGTATTTAAAATTAGTTGATATTTTTTTGAGTGGTTTTCTTTGGCTTCAGCTATTGGTGTTTGTAACTAATTTTTTTTGTGATTAATAAAATGGACTTATTTTTGGCAAAAAAAAAGGTGATATTTTCAAAATTATTTAATTTTTTAAAAATATTTTAATTAAATACTCCTTTTCTCTTCCTTCATCTCCCCTGCAAATTTATTAATCAATGAGTTAAGTTGTATTCACATTCTTAAATATTTTTCAGATACATTTATTGTTTAAAAATATTTTGTAATATATTCAGTAAATTATTTTCTACACGTTTAATATACTAAATTATATTTTAATGCATCTAGCATTTTGAAATTTTTTTTAGGTGGGTTTAAAATTCTAAACTACTACTATTTTTTTTGGTGCACTCTAAATTAAGTAAAAAATTATACTAAACATCCATTAAGGTGTTCAATGCACATTAATTTTTTTTTCATGATTATTAATTATTTTATAATTTTAATGATTATCTAAATAGTATAGTTTCACTGGCCAAAAAACATAGTATAGCTTAAAACTTTTTTATGAAAACAAAATCCATAAAGCAAAATTCTCTTCCCTTTGTGACAAAACAGGACACGTGGACATTGTCGGGACAACATTCGCACGGGATGCTATTTCGCTCGGTACGTTAAGCCATTCCCTCGCAAAGTTGTTTCTTACATTCTTTCAAACTTCGCTCCTCTCTGGAACATCAACTCACTCCCGCACTCACCGCACCGAGTTTGAGATTTTGCTACTCACTGGTTCTTCAAGTACTTGAGTATGAACTATCAACAGAGACTCCAAGTTGCGGCGAAAATCATACTTGAACATGACGCACGCGACGCCGACACGCCGCTTAACGTCGAAGAGCTTGGGATCAAGGCGACCCTTAAACCCCACCAGGCGGAGGGAGTTTCGTGGCTCATAAGAAGATATAAACTTGGCGTCAACGTTCTCCTCGGTGAGATTTCATCTCTATTCTCTATTTTTGTGTTGGGGATTCTCTGAAGGTCTTTAGACTAGGAATTGGGATGTTTTGGTTTGAGGAGTTTCTCTTTTGAAATGTTGTATTATTCAAGAGCGAATGAAAGATATGGTTTTAATGTTGTATTCTTTTCTTCCAATTAATTTTCCAAGAAGTATGCTTCGCAGTGTGGTGGTAAGTATGCACTATTTTTTTTGGGGAAGTCAATATGAATATATGAATACTTATTCTTTAATGTACATCTGTACTATTCACGGCCGGAAAAAAAAAAAAAGAGCAAACATTTGGATAGTTATACATTAGTGTGTGTACTTTTCCGGTGATAAATATCGATTAGTAAAACTCTGTTCAAAATTGTTGCTTAGTTTTGTCTATTATTTTATTTCCATTTCTTGTAAATGAGGAAAAGAAACTATTTGGTGGACCAGTCTGTTGACTTATTACGCTGGCCTTTGAAGCATTGACTATATCAATTGGCTAATTTAATTTTAGATGCAGTAGATACTTTTCCCCATTAAGGAAATAAATTAATCATGTTAGTGACCAAAATGCCAACTTTATTTGCAGGGGATGAGGTATTCTTCCTTCAATATAATGTCTGAGAATAATCAGTTATTGGAAAGGGAAAATATCTGGTATCTGATTGGTCTAACAATTACCAGAAATTCACCCTGTTCAAGGTGAATTTTCTGGCTGTTCAGTCTTTGCTGTTGTTATCCTGTAAAATCAACAGATACCCAATAGAGGAGAAACTTAATGCTTCATGAAATTCTTTAAACGCTACTAAAACCTGCTGGTGGGAAACCATAAAAACTCTCCATTTCATTGAGTGAATTATTGGAGGGCGTTCAGAGAACTCAATACGGATTTTACTCTTCTAGCTGAATCATGGAAAGGTTTTGCACTGCCTTGTTAAAGGCAGCGAAAGCTATAAATCAGTTTTTCTGCTTTAGATGGTAACGTAGAAATTCCATGAAGAAACAATCAAAGATAAGGGGAAAGTGGTACTATGATGTTGAAAATTAACCTTGATATTCAACTCAAGAAAACACTGAAGCTGTTAAGCAGATCGAATCTTCAAGAAGAGGATTACATATTCTTCATCACTATTTTTATTGGATTGTTTTACTTTATTGCTATATAATTTTTGGGCGTGTCAAGAAAACTGCCTATAGTTGCCGTGAGGAGACCTTGTGATGTAGAATATAAAGATCAACAATAAATGAAACTTGGTAATTCTATTTTCTTATATAATAATATTGCAGATAATTTTCTATGAATGACTGTAGGTCTGTTTATAGCAATTCTAATTAGAAAGAATCTAGTGTAACTCAAGTGCTCATTGGAACTCTAAATAAATGAATGATTCTAAACAATAAATTAACCCTAATTCCTAACTGGAAACCAAAATCTTAATCACAAAATAATAAAAGTAACAATCTTTTGCTCAATGATTCTGCGCTACCTTGCATTATCATTGGTTTGGGGAAGGAGTTGTGTCTGTGTCCAACACATGTGGGACTGTTGTATTAGACAAGATATGACACTTTGACAATTTAAATTACTGTGGATACTTTTTCTTTGGTCTTATTGTGTCTGTGTTGGTGTGGCCATGTATAAACTAACACAACAAAAACAACAATAATAATGAGAAGCCTTATCCCACTAGGCACTGTTGGCTACATAGATCGCACGGTGCTATTATGTTCTATCAACAACCAAATCTTTCGATAGATTGTTAACCACAAGATATCGTTTAATCACTTCATTGAGCATTCTCCTCAGGTTTCCTTTGTCCCTTTTGAAAGGACTTCAAACTGTCTGATTTACCCTTCTCACTGACAGATGCCTATATTACCTAAAACGATGTTAAACCATTTTCTCTTCGATAGGCGCCATGTTTACTTTTCCTTTGATGTTATCATTTTGGATCTTTTTGTGTATGACAACATATTCATCTCAACATTCTCATATCTGTTACCCCAACTTTATGTTCTTGTTTTCTTTTTAGAGCCCAACATTCACTACCATATAACATAGCTGTTCTTTTAGCAGTTCAATCAATTTTCCTTTAAGCTTATCAAGTACCTTCTTATTAGAAATAACTCTAGTAGCATTTTTCCACTCGAACCACCTAGCTTGTATATCATGTTCCGTTTGCGGGACTGGTTGTATAAGTTTATTGTGAGGTATTTTTATATGATTGTTATCGTATTATGGTATGTATAAAAGAGGAGTAAGATTGGCCCTAGTTAAGAATTTTGTACAAGGAATTTTATAAAAGCTAAAGAGGAAAAAAGAAAAAAAAAATTCTTCCTCTGGTTTATTTATCTATCTAAGGTGCCTTAGTTGTGGCATGAGTAGACTCTACCAAGAGTAGCAACTGTCATTGGCACCATAATCACTTCTAGAATTGTTACCACTATCATCAGCATTTGCACCACTGCCACTTAATGCTGTTTCTATAACCACCATTTTTAATTAGTAGGATAATATCACTTTTCTGCATAATGGTTTTGTGAGTAAAAACTGTATATTCTCTTATATCACAGCAAGCTGAACATATGCAGGGATTTATAGGTAATAAAAAATAATAAAGAACCTAGCTGACTATGTTACAATTGGAAGAATCAAACAATAAATAATAAAACAATATCGAATAAAATCTTTTTATTTGAATCCGATGATTATCAGGATTTCCATACTCCCCCTCAAGTTGGATTATAGATGTCAATCATGTCCAACTTGCGAACGAATTCTTTAAAAAACTTCTTTATGTAGGCCCTTTGTAAAGATGTCTGCATTTTGGCTCCAAGCTGGCATATGTGTAAGCTTGACTAGTTCTCCATCAATCTTTTCCCTAATGAAGTGTTTGTCAACTTCAATATGCTTAGTTCTGTCATGTTGAACATGGTTGTGGGAGAGATTGATGGCTGCCATGCTGTCTGTGTATAGCTTTATTGGTAGTTTTATTTCAATTTTTAATTCCTCGAAGACTCTCTTTACTGAAAGTAGTTCGCATATACCGTGAACAACTGCTCTATAATCTGATTTTGCACTGCTTCTTGATACCACATTCTGTTTCTTGCTTCTTCATGTTACTAGGCTTCCCAATATGTATGTGCAGTAACTAGATGTGGATCTTCTGTCTTCATAAGCACCAGCATAGTCTACATCAGTAGAGATTTCTATGTTTGCCTTTTCTGATACAAGATGCCTTTGCTTGGAGTGCCCTTTAGATATTTTAGGATTTTATATACTGCCTTGAGGTGTTTTTTTCCGGGAGCTTGAGAGTGTTGAGCGGCCACACATACTACAAATGCGATGTCAAGTTTAGTATGAGAAAGATAGATGAGTTTCCTAACAAGTCTTTGATATCTGTCTTTGTCAACATCGTTGCCTTCACTCTTCTCTTCATCCTCCTCTTCTTCTTCTTCTTCACTTTCTTCTTCATCTTTGCTTTTTCTTTCATTCTTTTTCTTCTTCTTCTTACGTTTTGTTGAAACTTTAATTGGTGTGGAGCTAGGCTTACAGCCCAACATCCCTGTTTCCCTTAGAAGATCAAGCACATATTTTCTCTAAGAGATCTAGATCCCTTTTTTGGACTGGGCCACCTCCATTCCTAGGAAGTACTTCATCTCTCCTAGGTTTTTTACTTGGAATTCTTTTGCCATTGTAGCTTTTATTCTCTCCATTTCTTCATAGTTATCTCCTGAGAACTATATTATCTACATAGACACTTAAGATGGTTTTTTTAGCTCCTCGATGTTTGAAGAATAGTGTGTGGTCACTTTGCCCCTGGTTATAGCCTTCAACTTTAAGAACCTGTGTGAATTGTGGTGATTGTTTTAGGCCATAAAGTGATTTCTTTAGTTTACACACCAAGTTTGGTTTTTTGGTTGGGAACCTAGGAGGTGGTATCATATATACTTCTTTTAGGTCACTGTTTACGCATTCTCTACATCTTAGTAGATATGGCAACTAGATTTGCCACCAAGGACATCAAGATTCTCATAGTGTTGAACTTGGCTATTAGGGCAAAGGTTTTTGTATAATCTATGCCACATATCTGAGAGAATCCTTTCGACACAGGTCTTGCCTTGTATTCATCTACTGTTCCATCAGCTTTGTATTTTACCATGAACACCCATTTGCGCCCCACGACTTTCTTTCCTTGTGGTAGAGCTACTTCTTCCTAAGTGCCATTTCTTTTGAGTGCATCTATTTCCTCTATAATAGCCTTTTTCTAGCTTGGAGACTTGAGAGCTTCCTTAACACTAGTTGGAGTCTTTATGTTGTTTAGATTGTTGGTGAATCTGGATATCGAGGAGAAAGAGCTTTGAAGGAGATGTGTTTCCCCATTGGGTGTTGTGCGCAGCTTTGAGGTTTTTTTCTTTGTGCTAGAGGAAGATCCAAGTCAGATACTGTTTTACATGTAGGATCTACATTACCTGTTTGATCATCGACACTAACAGTATAAAATTCTTCAGTTATAGGAACTGTCATCTATTCTGATTCATGGTGTGCCTCAGGAGTTGGTGGCTTGTCTTTACTTTTTTGCCTCCTTGTGCACAGTGCACACCCTCTTAGTGTCTTTTTTGGTTTGTTTCTCCTCTTCGTTAGGATTTTGCTCAATTTCAAGAGTAATAGGAGGTTCATACTCCACAAAGTAATGGGGTTCGATCATGTCCTCTAGAGGCTAAAGCATTTTCCGAAGGCTTTAATTCATCCCAACTCTCCCCCTGAATTGAAGGGTGGGAGTAAAATGGTTCAAACCTGTGAAAAGTGACATCAACTTACATTGAGGCGTTTTGTAAGAGGGTTATAACATTTGTACCCTTTGTGAGAAGCAGAATAGCCTAGAAAATGCATCTATTAGCGCGAGGCTCAAGTTTCCCTTGGATATAAAGGTGAACAAAGACAGAACACTCAAAAACTTTTAGAGGAAGATTATTATGAGGATAAGAAACATAGTGAGTCTTGTGAAGGACCTCAAGAGGGTTTTTAAAGGAGAGAATTCTACTTGGCATTCTATTGATAAGAAAAGTTGCAACGAGAATGGCATCTCTCCATTAATACTTTGGGACATTATGAGTGAGAAGAAGGGCATGGGTAACTTATGAAATGTGTTAATTTTTTCGTTCTTTAATCCCATTTTGTTGGGGGCTATGAGGACAAGAACTTTTATGAATAATACCATTTTCTTGGAAAAAAGTAGTAAAATTGTTATTAATATACTTGTTGCCAGTATGAAAATTTTTTTATGGAAGTATTAAACTAATTTTTTATCATTCGATAGAAGGTTACAAAAGTAGAATAAAATTCAGGTTTTTCTTTAAGTAAATAAGTCTACCAAACTCGAGTATGATCATCAATAAAAGTAATAAACCATTTGTGAAAGGTACAGTTAGCAATTTAACTAGGCCTCTCCATAAATCACTATGGATAGTAGTAAAAGGAGAAGAGGGTTAATGAATATTTCGAAGGAAAACAGTGCGGTGATGCTTGGCAAATTCACAAACTACTCCATCCCTTATTATAAGATCCTTTTAACTAAATTATACAGTTTAAGAAAACAGTTAAAATTAGTTAAAAGCAATTAATATGTAGCAAATACAGTTTTTTTTCTTCCAAATATACTCCTATATATAAATGGATAAATGCGAGAGAGTAATAGTGAGATAAATGAAGAAAAAGAATGTATTAAACACATTAAATTAGGGGTAAATTAGGTAATGCTGCTTTAAATGCTCAGACAAACTCAAAGAGGGTCTTATAAAAAGGGACAAACTCATTCAAAAAATTGGATCTCATAATAAGGGACGGAGGGAGTACTTCACAAGAAAGTTCAGAAACATTTTTATTCGGAAAACTAGAAGGAAACATTTGAGTTGAATACTAGGATGGCTCAGGCATTTATGCCAAAAGAAAATGTTACTATTCCCCAGGAGAGAAACTTTATTGCAAACACTGGTGGTGTTTGAAATGGAGGCTTCATCAAAGTAATATAGGCCATCAAATTCTTTAGCACTTCCAATCATCTTCCCTATTGACAGGTCCTGGATTAAGCAATGAGTATCATAAAAATTAGCATGACATTTTTCAGATTTGGTAATTTTGTGCACAGATATTAAGTTGCACTTTAATCTAGGGACATGAAAGACAACTTGAAGAATTATATGCTTCAATATTCGGATATCCCCCATACCAGTTACAGTTGATAATGATGCATCAGTAATTTTACCTTTAAGAGTGCCATCGCACGGGGTCTAGGATATAAACAAACCACTATTATCAGTCATTTGGTTAGATGCACCAAAATCTGTTATCCAAGACCTGCTTGTACATAGGCTTTGAATTGCATTCAAAGCATGCAAAAAATTACCTTTTTGTACCAGTGTGACAGTAGGTTGAGTGCGTGATGGCTAACTAGAAGATTACAGGTTGCTAAGCATCTCCATTAGCTTAGAGAGCTGGTCATTGGATGCAGCAGAGGATGTGGTAGGTTTTTCTTCATTCCGTTCTGTTCCAACCATGTAGCCACGTCCTTTGCCTCCTTTTGGTTTCCAATTTGCAGGTTTTGTCATGTATATCCCAACATGTCTCCTTTGTATGGCTACTCTTCTTGCAATGCTCATAGATGGGTTTGGTTCTGGGACCTTTATTGTTTGCACTGTTGCGAGAAATTAGAGCAGAGGATTCATGATTGTTGCTTGCCGCAATAGGGGTTGGTATCATGACTCTACAGCATGAATCGTCCCTCCTTACTTCTGCAAATGCCTCCTGGACAGTAGGCAAAGGAACACGACTCAAGAGGCATCCTTTAAAGGCATCAAGCTCTAGATTAACACTTGCAAGAAATTCAAAGAGGTGTTCTTTTCTACTTTCTTCTTGTACAGTGCGGCATCTTCAGAGCATTTCCATGTACCTTCATTATGGAGATCACAGAGTTGACATGGTTAAATACTAATCATTTAAGGTTTGTGTACCTTGCTTTGTTTGCCACAATTTGGTTCTAATTTCGAAGACCTGGGAGACATTTTCTCCATCAGAATATGCCTTTCTCATAATGTTTCATATCTCGCATTCAGTGGGAAGGAACATGAAGCTCAATTTAATGGCTAGCATCATTGCGTTAATGAGCCAAGAGGAGACCATCGAATTTTTAGTTTTCTAGAGTCGCATAGCTTGAGAGTTGGTGGATGACGGATTGGTAGTTTCGCTAGTGAGGTAGCCTAGCTTGCCTTGACCTTCAACAGTGAGCCTCACGGACTGAGCCCACTCATGGTAATTGTCACCAGTCAACTTCTTCAGAACAATGAGGATGGTATTTCCACCAAGACCTGGTGGATGGCGTGAAAGCGCGGAGCTCTTTGGCTCCATAGTTGACTTGGTCGACTTTGTCTTGTTAGGAGAAAGTGACATGAGGTTGCACAGTAATTATCCGAGAGGTACTCAATGTTCTGATACCATATGAGTAAAAATTGTATATTCTCTTGTATCACAGCAAGTCAAACATGTATATGGATTTATAGGGTTTGTATTGTATCTGTCCTAGGAAACGAATCAATGGGTAATAGAAAATAATAAAGAACCTACCTGACTATATCACAACAGGAAGAATCGAACAATAGATAATAAAACAACATCAAATAAAATCTTTTTATTTGAACCCCATGATTATCGGGATTTCCACAGGTTTCTTTATCTGAATATACGAATTTTAATTTTATCCAACCTTATAAGACTCATAGAGAAACTCATAATTATGTTATACCACCTGGTACATTATAATTTATGAGTTAATGCAACTAATGGTAGCAAAAATGCTTATATGCTAGATGGCTCAAATAATACTGTTTAGTATTACTTATACTGTTGGTGGGTGCAATTTTGCTGAGCATCCTTGAAATCATGTTTATCGTTACGATTTAAGGATGAGCAGAAACCAACGGCTCCTCCCATATTTTGGCTCCATTGGTTCTCTTTCTTTTCCATTATTTCTTTTTTGGTGCTCAATATTCGTTTTTGTTTTTTATTCCTTTCTGTTTAGTTTCTTTCCTGTTATCTATCTTTCTAAAGACAATTCCAGAAACTGGGCTGTTGCTATGTTTCCCTGTAATATCTTATTCTTTTCCTCTTATAATATACACAAGTTATTTTTGTACTCCTGTGTTCCTTACTCTGTTATTTTCTTGCATATGCCTTAACATTATCTGATATTGTGAAACTCAGAGGTAAAGAGGATGGGAGAATGTGTTGGATTATGTGCCTATACACATATATCTTATTTATAAGTGAAAGAAAAAAAAGAATATATAAGTACAACGGTGGTACAAGAGAGTACCAAAACAAGTACAATGAATCTATACACAATATAACACTATGCTCATTGCAATATAACACTATGCTCATTGCAATGGTACTTTACTACTTAGAGAGATATGAATGGCATGCCATTTCCAAATGAGATATGATGGATAAACAATCTAGTTCTTATATATTGGCATAGAAAATAAGGTTTTTAACTTGTTTTGGAAGAAATTTATTGGATGATTCTAAAGAATTATTTCTTTTTTCTCTTCCTGTTGCTTGAATGAAAGTGATCATGAGTTGGGTATAGGTTGTCCTAATTAGAAGGATATGATATATAGGATCCTAGGTTTAGGGTTTTTATTTATCCTATATTAATACCTAATGTACACAGCAGTATAGAGGCGGACTACACCTCTGTATCCTTCAGAATCATTAAGCCTAATTGCCAAAGTGTGAGTTTAAATTAATAATTAAAATATTACTTTTTTTTTATTTCATCCTATATCTTATAGTCCAAATTGGTAGAGGAATGCAAACTTTTCATTTTGAAAATTCATATGGCTTTTTTTTTTTTTTTTGGGTTCTATTGCTGTTTTATTTTATCGCATTTGTCACATTTGCTGAGCTCGGTTACATTGATTCTTAAACATTCAGTTGGTGACATGCTTGATTTTTGTATTTTTCCTGACCTTTCGGGGTGGAGCAGATGCATGAAAACCACATTTTTTAAATAATTTATATATATATATATTTCTGTGACTGCATGTTACTCACTGGCAGATGGGACTGGGCAAGACATTGCAAGCTATCTCCTTACTGAGCTATTTAAAAGAGTACCAGTTGTCCGTTGGACCATTTTGTGAGTGAAGAAACCTTTATTTGGTTTGAAAAGCTTAAATTCTTCTGCAATGTACTTTTGCTTTTTCTTATCTTCATTTACCTTTTGCAGTGGTTTTATGTCCTCTAAGTGTAACAGATGGTTGGGTTTCGGAGATAGTTAAATTTTCACCCAAACTAAAAGTAATTAAATATGTTGGAGGGAAAGAATATAGGTGCAGCCTACGCAGGAATATTCATGAATATGTAAAGGGACAGTTGACAACAGTCAATGTAAGGGCAGAAACTCGTTCATTTGTATGTTTACTGAAGTTTTTTTAATGTTTTTTGGGGCAAAGGTGTAGAATTCTCATTGTATTTTGTTTATGCCTATTGGTTATTTTTTTCAACTGAATTCATTGCCAGGTCTTGTTACCTTTCGACGTCCTATTAACAACTTATGATATAGCACTGATCGATCAGGATTTTCTTTCTCAAATACCATGGCAGTATGCAATTATTGATGAAGCTCAAAGACTTAAAAACCCTTCAAGTGTAAGTTGAAGACATTATATGTGTAGTATTTTGTTAAATTCATTCTTCTGTTTGTTGAACTTGTTTAATTATAAGTCAGTTTTTTGATGCAGTAATCGTTGTCTTTTTTCCAATAAGTATTTAGCATCACCCTTACTGGTTATGGCTAAGCAAACTTACCTGTATGTTGAATAGTTTTCCTTTAAAATTTTTTATTCTTGAAATGTTGAGTTTGTAATTAAATTGAAAAAACTGCAAACTTTAGAGAAGAGATAAACCATTCCATGGTAGTTGGTAATAAGCGTTGATATGATATATCTAAGATGTACTTTAGATGTTACATATCTCACTTGATCAACCTTTTTTGGCCCACTAGTTGTTTATATAGTACCTATTGGCTGGTTGATAAAAATTAGACAATGTCATCCTGAAGACTTGAAAGCAACATTTAATGATCCCTTGCTAAGATCGTTGGTGCTTGCTTCTGAAGTGCTGGCTTTTTAACAGGTTTTATATAATGTTCTCAAAGACCACTATGTCATGCCAAGACGGTTGTTGATGACTGGTACTCCTATTCAGAACAACCTTTCTGAACTGTGGGCGTTGATGTATTTTTGTATGCCTTCTGTCTTCGGTACACTAGACCAGTTCCTTTCCACATTCAAGGACATCAGCGATCCTACATCAGGTTGTTATTGTGTGTATTTTGACCTTGTATCATTGAGTTCCAAAGATTTTTCAGTATTGCAGAAAAGTGCTGCATACTTCTAGTAGCTATCTGCGATATGAATGCTTTATTGGATATTGACCTTGATATGTCTCTTCTTCTAAAATCGATGGTCTGTAGATTTTAAGGGAATTATAATTATAATATTTTAGTGTTAAATATGCTCCGAATTTTGCATTTATTAGGAAAAAAAATATTAGGAGATCCTTATCATCAGTTGGAAGACTTTTCATCCAATTGATGGTGTAAAAGTAGCTTAACTAGCACGAAACAAGATTGACATGTCATGATGGTCTTGTTCTGACTATTGCAGTTGTTGTTTCTAAACAGTTCAAAATGCAGTGCAGGTAAAGGAGCAACTTAAAATACTGAAAAGTATATTAGGAGCTTTTATGCTTCGACGGACCAAGTCAAAGCTTATAGAGAGTGGAACTCTCGTGCTACCATCTCTCACTGAGATAACTGTGTATGTTAAATTTTGAATTATATGGCTAGTCGTGCTTTATTTTTCAACAAGTGATTACTAGAATTTCCAAGCTGTCACTTTCGAATACTGAAATGTTTGACAGTATGGCACCCCTAGTTGGCCTGCAAAAAAAGGTCTACATGTCAATTTTGAGGAAGGAGCTTCCTAAGTTACTTGCCCTGTCTTCTGGAACTTCAAATCATCAGTCTCTGCAGAATATTGTAAGCCAAGCATTCAAGCTCTTCTTTTGCTCTGTTTTCTGCAGGGTTAGAGCCATTTCTGTTGTTCCATTTGTTATCCGAGCAGATGCCAAATTGAGTTTAGATGTTGTAATTGTTTAGCTTAACAGAATTGTAAGCAGTAAATTTTTTACAGCCTTGTTTTCCTGCTTTAGAGATTGGTTAAAAGTAGTCGCATTTATTTGCTTTAGAGATTGATTTCCTTTTGTTTTCTGGAAAGAATAATCATATTACAAACTCTCAATTTCTTAATTTAAAAATGTCAATTTTTTTTTTTGCAAGAGTACCCAAAAAAAAAAAAAAAGATTTTACTTACATGTTGTCTGGTTTAGAGGAAGAGAGAAGAAAAAAGCTAATAATAAGTTGATTGGTATATTATTATCGAATTTGATTTTCTTTTGTTTTCTGAAAAGAATAATCATATTACAATATCTTAATTTCATAATTTAAAGGTTCCCTTCCGACAACTGGTGGCCAATCACCAATACTGAAGCACTGGTTGCTGGTGCGCGAGCTTCAATGCTGACCATTGGCGAGCTGGCTATTGACTGGAGAAATATGTTGGATTAGTGGTGAATATAGGATTTGATCCCCAACCATTGCATCCTAAAAATGGTGTCGGCAGGAGGCTGTGGTGCCAGCGATTGGCCACTGTTGTTAGGAACTTTTTATTTTTTTGAAAAAAAAAGGGGCATTTATGTATTTTTGCCTGAATTTTAAAATAAGAGTCCTTGATTTTTTGCATTGCCTTTAGGACTTGATTTTTATATAGGGCGTGCAGATAATATTTATTTGATTAAATTATCATTTTATGCCTGGGTTAATGCTATGAACCTAGTAGGGCTTATAATACACCTGTTAATATTGAACTTGTCATAATTTATTCAGTTAAAGATTGGAGGCACCCAGATTGGTTTCATTGTGGCCTCAAAAATAATCGCCTCAAGTGAGATATGTTTTATTTTGATAGTGAGTGAAGTGTCTTGTATTTCCAATTTAGTTCGGAAGTGGAACATATGAAAAGGTGGTTCAGATTTCTGTTATCATCACTAATTCTTTGTATTTAACACATTTATATTCTTCTATCACTATCTTGGGATTCTCCTATTAAATGTGGATACTAAATTAAATCCAAAGATTGTATGGTTGTTGGACATTAAGTCAAGTTAGAATTCAGAATGTACTGTGAACAGGCCTCAGAGCAGGGTGGGCCTTATACTTCCACAATGTTCAATATTGTGGTTATGATACGAGGTCTGCATGTATTTTTGTTAGATAGTTCTAGGTCCTTTTTATACTGGAATTACTGGATTCTTAAAATTATTCTTTGATATTATTATTGAATTTCCATATATGTATAAGGTGCATTCATTTGAATTTGATGGGTGCATGGTGGTGAACTTCTCTAATTCTTTCAAGCTCTTTCATTCGTCCTGGACAAAACTCTCTCGGAAACTCCAATTCTTGGATGAGTGAGGAGTTTTGTCCTTTTCAATTCTTATGATTAACTTCATCACAAGACTTGAGGGGGCTTCTTTATTGTTCAAGCCAGAAGGGATTTTCTCATGAGGAGGATGATAAGGTGTAATGAACCATTCTCACTTTAAGGGAGAGTTGGTTTCTTGACGTCATTATTCTGTTTATGTATTACACATGGCCTGAGGTGGAATTGTTATTTTTCTCTTTATTTTGCTTTATGGCAATGCCTTATTTTGGCTTTTACATTTAATTTTTACTGATTATTGACAAGGGAAAGAAAATATAATTTACTTTTGCAGGTGATACAGCTAAGGAAAGCATGTAGCCATCCTTATTTATTCCCAGGTATTGAGCCTGAGCCTTATGAAGAGGGTGAACATCTGGTTCAGGTAACTGGTAATTTCAATCTTATTACATGATAAAGAGGGGATTATCAGTATTTTCCCAACTTATTCTGGTTTTCACTCTTTGACCAATTGGTTGATTTCTCTTTGACCACCATGCTAAACTTTCTGTTTGCATTGCATTTCCCATTTGCTAATAGAAAGATAAGGACATAATAGAAATTGACCAAAAATAAAGAAAAAAGAGGTAATTTTTCCCCTGTAGTGACACTATATCGGGTGAATCCATGGGAAGTTTATATATGGTTATGAATTATTAATAATCTTTGTCAGGCATTTCTGACCAAAAATCGTTTATTCTTAAGTTCACTTCTGCATAATGTGGGTCCTTGTTACAAAGTGCATGAAAAGTCTGATATGTTGCTGAGGTATGTAGATGTCTGTCAGATAGAATGACAAATTTAAATATAATGACCCATATAATATAATACATAACCTGTCAAGCACATTTATCATAACCTGACAAATTAAAATATGATAGACATAGAACTTTATAATCAGGCAGGAACAAACTTAGTCTGAGTTTTTAAGATTTAGTTATGATTTTGGAAAGTTGGTCACAAAATCTGAAATTAGTCAAGTGAAAAGGAACCCAAGAGGATTTTCTATTTTCCAGGACTTTTATACTTCTGATCTCTAATTAGCTCTATGTGGAGCCTTAGATAGCTTTCGTTGCCAGATAATGGTTTCTAAAAGTAAGATTTTGCTTGTATCTATTCTTCATTCGATTCTGCTTGTTCACATAAGAAATTAGATCTCTTAAAATATTTCTTGCTTGCCACAATGTTATAAATTTTTGCTTGTCCAGGCCAGTGGTAAATTGTTGATCCTGGATCAGCTTCTTCAGAAGTTACATTATTCTGGACACCGTGTCCTTCTTTTTGCTCAAATGACCCAAACACTTGATATTTTGCAGGTCAGATCCCTACCAAATGCATAAAATTCCTTTACCTCTATCTGGTTAAACTTTTTTATTCATGCTCGTTGATTCTTGTAGGACTATCTGGAGTTACGAAAATATTCCTATGTGCGTCTTGATGGGTCAGTTAGGGCTGAGGAGCGCTTTGCTGCAATAAGAAGTTTCAGTGGCCCATCAGCTAATTCAGTTTTGAATTCTGAAGCAGACCAAAGTGGAGCCTTTGTCTTCCTGATCACTACAAGAGCTGGGGGGGTTGGCTTGAATCTAGTGGCTGCTGATACGGTTAAGTCTTATGAGCTTTAAGCTCCCCCCCCCCCCTCTTTTTCCCCCCTTTTCCAAATATGAAATCTTTCTTCAAATGCCTCCTCTTACATAATTCTTTGTATCAGGGTAGAAAGTGTGTATGTGTGTGCATGAGCACATTTGCACATGCTCTTGTGTGCATAGGTTTTTGTGCGTCTGTGCACAGACACATGCATGGTTGCATGGGTTCTTGTGTGAGTATATGTGCACATGTACGCATGCATGTGAGTGTATGTATTTTCTTATGCGAACTAACTCTCAATTTGGTTGGTGCAAAGGAAAGAGATACCTTTTTCTTTGCACGGAGATTGATATATCTAATATCTGCTATACATTTATTATCATTATTTAATTATAACTACTAACTACCTCTCGACCCAAAAATAATATAGCATTAGATCTATTAGTCTTTTTTATTTAAAAACTTTCATTCAAATTCTGTTAGTTCTGAGATCATTGCAAGCTTTGTAATTAATGATAGTTCTCTTATGTGCACTTGATTTGATGTCAATATTTTACGTGATACTGCCTCCAGTCCTTTTTATGAGATATAGTTTGGGCTTATCTGAACATCAAATGCATTTGTACCAATTTTACCCTAATTAATTGCAGTATCTTTTTCCCAACATTCTCTTTCATCTTTTTTCTCACTATTTCTCTCTCTCACTTACTCTCTTATAAATAAGGGCATATTTGGGAAAGGAAGTACATTTCTTATTTATTACTTTTAATTAATGTTAATAGATTTCTTAAACCATGCAATTTGGTTATTTGGATCTTGTAAAAAATGACCGGGGGAGTCTTAAGTTTTGGGTGTTGAGTTAGTTGAGCTGTTAAAATACTCCTTCTATTTTGTTGACTTTGCTGTTTGAGATGGTATGCAAACTACTGCTTCTGTTAACTGCCTTATGTGGTACAGCAGCTGTTGTCATAGAAGGCTTTAAATACAATTCACTATTTTCTGGAAAATGGAAGTGTTCCAGTTGATCCGTGGAATATTGCTAAATGATATCAGTCCATGGGATCCCATGTTTTTAACAGATTGACTGAAGTATTTTGAATACTAGAGATATATTGAGAATTTACTGTACTTGCATTTTGCAGGTCGTATTCTATGAGCAAGATTGGAATCCTCAAGTAGACAAGCAGGCATTGCAGCGAGCCCATCGGATTGGCCAGATGAACCATGTGTTGTGCATAAACCTTGTTACAGAAAGAACAGCGGAGGAGGTGTCTTTCTATTTTTCATTATATTTTCTTAACCTCTTGACAACAGAGGTGAATTTCCTATGTTTTAGAAATTGAATTTTTTTTCATGTAGGTAATTATGCGGAGGGCAGAGAAGAAATTGCAGCTTAGCCTCAATGTTATAGGTGATAGTATGCAGGAACATGAAGATGAACAAAAATCTGGAGTTGGGACTGGGGATTTAAAGTCCATCATATTTGGCCTCCACATGTTTGATCCTAATGAAAATAATGATGGAGAGCTTAGGGACATGAATTTGTCAGAAATTAATGCTATGACTGACAAGGTGATTGCAATGCGTGATGTACATATATCTGACAAGGATGACAGAAAATTTGAGATCAACCCTAGAAATCTTATAGAATCATATGATTCTAAGGAAGGAGCTTCTACTTCTTTTAACTCTGATCCTAGTCTTGATGAGGCTTCTTATCTTTCCTGGGTTAAAAAATTTGAGGAACTGTCAAAACCAAGCACTGACTCAATCATGGAGATGAGGAATAGAGGAATCTCAGATGAGGAAAAGCATCTAAAACTTGAGGCTGCAAAGAAGAAAGCGGAAGAAAAGAAGCTGGCTAAGTGGGAAGCTCTTGGATACCATTCATTGAATGTGAATGACCCTGTCATCCCTCCGGATGGTGGTAATCTATCGGATGCTGGATCTGTTCATTTTGTGTATGGAGATTGTACAGATCCATTGAACGTTTGTCCATCTGAACCTGCCATAATATTCAGGTCTACTTTCTTTTATAATTGCTACCCTGCAGATTATATTCTGTTTTAACAGGCTGTTAATTACTATAATGATTTTTAGTAATTAATCTTTTTTTTAAAAATAATATTATATTAATAATGTTCTTAGTTGCATGATATTTTTAATTATCTGATGGTAATTGGCTATGGCTTAGCTTTTGGTCTGTTCTACTGTTCCATTAAGGCTTTCTGAAATATCACATGCAGGATGTTGTTGCGTGTGTCTCACTTGATGTTTTAATTGTTTCTTTTATACAATCGTAGTGTTTCGTTTAGTTTATGTCTTAGCATTGAAGAGTAAGGTCAAAATGTATGAGTCCAAGAATTTAAGAGAACACAAGGCATTTGAGTTTCCCTTTGTTTTTTCACTCACTTGCAACTTTCAGCTTACTGTACTTTCTCTACCTTCTAAGTTTATTAACTTCTTAGCACTGAAATTAGGATCAATTGTTCATGGTCCGAGTATTTTGCCCAGAGTGTCATCATTTTTGGGCTTTTTTGCTGGCTTAATTGAGGATTTTACAGCTGTGTTGATACCTCTGGAAACTGGGGTCGTGGAGGAATGTTTAATGCACTGAACAAGCTGTCTTTGAGCATTGGTGATGCCTATGAACGGGCTTCTGCACATGGGGACTTGCATCTTGGGGATCTGCATCTTCTAAAGCTTGAAGGTCAGAACGTACACCATGTAATTTGTAAGATAGAATTGCAAGGTGACAATGAATTGCAAGCCTCTAAGGTGCTTCATGTTGGTTAAATATAGAGCCATTATCAGGCAGTCCTTGCTCCATCTACTTTAACAAGCAGAAATCGTCCCACTTGTTAATATATAATTGTCATTGGCAGATATCTCTTACCTGGGATCTTATTACCACTGCTTGTTTTTAGAACATGGGGACGTTTTAACTGAATTTTCAATTTCGTTGTCCCATTTACTGTGTCATTATACTTTTGATAGTTTTGTTGAGCAGTTGATCTGGTGAGTTGGTAAAATTAAGTCACCTTTGAAATGATTGATATTGACTGTTGAACTAGGATCAGAAATTGTACCACGACATGTTTAATCTTAGGTGTGCGGCATGTTTTTGATTTATTATAGTGACTATGAAGAAAAGGACACACTTTTGTTTCTTATATGTGCCCTAATCATTTTACAGCATACTATATACTCAATGCAAACACATTCTTCAGGGTCGGTTTCTGGATTCAGACTCTTTGTATGTTGAAAAAACAATCAAATATGTTTTAAATTTTAGCTGTCATTAATCTTTTTGACGTGAATAGATGTACATGGGTTCCAGATCTTGTCCAACATGCTATAACTCAACTGACTGTGCACATCACGTTACTGTATAGATGACTGTGATGAACAAAATATGGGCAGAAGAACTCCCATTTGGGTTGCTTTAGCTGTGGTTCAGTCCTATAATCGGAGGCGTAAAGTTCCTCGGAGTGCGATCTCACTTCCCCACTTGGAAATTTGCTTATCAAAAGCAGCATTTTCAGCCAAGCAAAATTCTGGTAACATTCTTCCTAGTTCATAATATCTGGCGTTGAATTTGTTGTTCTTACATAATTCTTGCTCCTCATTGTTTGTGATGCAGTTTTAGGCATTGTTTTTTCCCACTGCAATACTGATTCCTCGTGCATTACCTCGTATTAGTCTATATCTGCCATATGGTTTATTTATAGGAAATGTTCAAATGTTTTATATTTTCATTATTAACAAGTACTTATGAGCGATACTTTGTTACAAGAAGTCTTGTGATAGTTCCATTTGTCAATCCGTATTCGAACTTATAGAAGCCGAAGATGTGTTTTTTTGAGGTGTGACATCTGAAAAGTGACAGGGTAAGGGGATCATGGTAGCATGGGATGCCTGATCTCACATTGATCAGTAACTATTAGGTACTTAAGTGGATTGGTCCACCTTCGTTACTAACTACTTAACTAGCTTTTGCCCTCTAAGCTACTCATCACTTGGTACTTCCTCCATTTTATAAGTCATATTTGGAAGCAGTCTTTATTCCCAAATGAGTATTTTTGCCAACTTTTAAGAGTAATTAATACATTTTTGTTTTTTCAAAAATGACTTTGTAAGATGCAATTTCGGTTCTTCTACCTTGTAAGATGCAATTTTTCCCCACAAAAATGATCTTGCTGATACAGGCAGTGCTCAAGTATATTGGTTCTCCTATCTTAATAATCAATTTTTGAACATCTTCCTATTTTTAATTGTGAGTGCAAAGCAATGATGTGAAACTACTAGGAAGTGATGGCAAAAGAAACTACCAGGAAGTATCTTCTTGAAAAGCTCATATAGAATCAATTGAAATCACCCCATCATATTATGATACAGGCAGTGCTCAAGTATATTGGTTTAGAGATTGTTTGGGGCTTGGACATCTTAGGATGGACCATATAAACCTAATCACCCGTCCCTGACCTGTCTTTGCTTGTTGAAAGTTTGTTTATACGTTCTTCAAAGCTAAATCAGTCAAGAAAATTCTGTCAATGTAACGAATGGAGCTAACATATTAGTTTGTTTCCCTTCACAGCATCAATACACATGCCCCGGATAGGTTATCAAGGTGGATCAGATCGTTCTGAGTGGTACACCATCGAGCGTCTTCTGCGAAAATATGCTTCCATTTATGGCATCAGTATATATGTGTACTGCTCTCACTCCTTCTCTTTCTCTCCACACACACACACACATATTGTGCACATTGGCTTTCATATGATGAGTTTCATGCATTTTCCTGACAGATACTATTATCGTCGACAATCTCAGTAAAGCTTAAGATTGATTCAAGCATCAGGGAGGATAGTTCTTGGGAATCATCCTCTGCCTCCTATAATGTGTATATTCTTCTGGCTTTCTTAGTAACTGAATTTTCTCAGGATCACAGAATGTCCTCAGTAAGTCAGGATTAAGCTTACCTTTTTTATTTCGTCCAGTGCGTGATCTCCCCCCCCCCCCACCCCCAAAAAAAACCCCCAAAAAAAAAAACCACAACAAAAAAAAGTAAGCTAACCCTCCTAGAAGCAAGCTACTGAAAACCATGCTTGTCGTTGAACGGTGAAGACAGTGGTTATTTCGAGTCCTATTTGCTATGAAGCAATGAAAATGAGAGATAGGAACTGTGATTGTAATTGAGGAGACATTACTAAAAAATATTTAGCATAAATAATTGTTTGTTACATGAGATTAGGCAAACCTATGAAGGTGAGATTGGAAAATACCGCTTCTTTTTATAGTATTTTCTAATTCCACATACGTGGGTTTGTCTAATCCTATCTATCAAGCAATATCTCATGATAAACTCTATTTTAATAAATTTTCTCAATTCTAATAGTAATTTTTATCTCTTATTTTTAATGCTTCATATCAAACGGGATCTAAGGGTTACTAATCCAATAATAGTTGAACTGTGATTAACTTTAACTATAATTTATTTAAATTATACAAAAATTTTCATATAAAATATTCATATATAAACAGAATTAACACGATAGAGTTATTAGAGAAAAAAAAAATGATTGGTTGCTTTTTGTTTTTTTATATCTTTGAATGATGTTTCAAGTTTAAGAAGGAAAGAAAAATACTAGAGTGTGATCTATGCAAGATTTTTTACTAGATACATGAAAGGATTGGTTTACTGAATTAATAGTTTAGGTGACCTGCTCAGATTAGGTTTTAATATCATCTTAAGAAGAACTAATTGTAACTTGGACCCTGTAAATATTCTTCATGTTTTGTAAATGAATTTTTAAATTCAAAGTCAAGGAAATGATCATTTCCAATTTTCATAAGACATTATGTTAAATGTAATGGGTCCTTCAAATGTAATTGTAATTAGAATACACACCTTATGCTTAGGGGCGATTTTACTTGTAATAGAAATTATATACTTTCCACGGAAAAATATAATGGGTGTTTGTTTTAGAGACTTAGAGGCAGTGCTGAAAAAATGGGTGGGTTTCTCACGGGTTCGGTCACGGGTCACGTGGGCTTGGGGTTGGTCTTGTGGACTTTTTGACCCATTTAATCATTTTTCATTATTTTTTTTGTCTTTTTTGAAGTTCTTAATTTGAAAATAAAATATGATAAAAATTAAGGCACAGACTGATAACATCAACAAAAAATATTTCCTAAACATTGATAAAGAACTAGTATCCACATTTATAATTAACAATTTATCAGTCTTTTGAGTTTTTTCTTTTCTTTTTTTTATTTTTTGCGAGCAAGGCATTGTGCTAACAGTTGCCATCAAATCAAATATCACATTTATTATTTAACTAGTCAAATATTATAAATTTAACAAATATTCAGCAACATAACTAATTGCAGCGAAAGCAAGCACTAACATTCAACTCAATTATATTTTTTTTATTTTGTTTCACTTAAAAATTTAATAAAATAAGATATCAGCATTCAGTTATATCACAGTCAGCTCAAAAATAAATATATGCCTATAAATTATAAGAGGGAAAAATTATACAATTTTTTTTTAATTTGCTAAAATTATCTAATTAGTTTCCCAGTTATCAAGCTTTATTATTGATAAACATAAGCAAACCAATATTCTTGATTTAAATAATATTACCTCTGACCCTTAGGGCCTGTTTGGTTTGAGGGGAGGGGAGGGTAGGGGAAGGGAGGGGAGGTTTCATCCTCACCTTGTTTGGTTTGATTAAAAAGGAGGGGAGATGAGGATATTTAATGATCCCTTGGTTGGTTCAAAGAGAGGAGGGGAGGAGAGGGATAGTAATAATCAATTTACTATTTTACCCTTTCATATTAGTTTATGTTTTTTATTGATATATTATATAAATTAATTTACATCTTATTTTAAATCATATAATTTAATAAAAATTCAGTCTTATCAAGTTAATATGTGTATTAAAAAATTGGTACAGTAATTTTTTATTCTAATTAATATAATAATATATTTAAAATAATCAAATTAACAAATTTTATATGCTCTAAGAAAAATGAAATTTTATTCTCTTTAGGCTATCTTTTTTTCCAGTTTAAAATATATTTAATAAATAATATATTTATAAAAAACAATTAATTTTATAATATTATAATATTTTATTTTTAAATAATATTTTATAATATATTTTTAATTATAATAATGTGTATATATATTTTTTTACTTAGGATAATATATTTTTTATTTGAAATAAATATTATAATAATATATTTTATGAGTAGAAGTGGAATATTAAAAAAACTATAAAGGCATAATGATCCAAAAATTTAGTTTCCCTCCAAAAACCCCCAATTTGGAGGGGAGCCAAAATAGGGGAGGTTTAGCTCCCCTCCCCTCCAAAATTTTTAACCAAATGAGGGGAGAGGCTCCCCTCCCCTCCCCTCCCCTCCCCTCCCCTCCCCTCAAACCAAACAAATCCTTAGTATAAGAGCCAATTACTAATTTAGGTAGATTAAAGAAGTTTATTAAGTTAGTTATTTGTAATAAATATGTATTATTTTCTTTTAAAATTTTTCTTGCTGATCGAGTGTGTCTGTTAGCTTTAACATATGATGAAATCTTTTGCCAAAAAAAAACATATGATGAAAATGATTACTTTAGAAAAAAATGAATAAATATGAAAAACAAAATAGATAGGGGTTTTAACGTTTTATACTACCTCTGGTCCTTAATATAAGACTTTGATTCTCTCATATTTATACATTTTTCCTAATGTAGTCCTTCTAACAATAATAGTTCTAGCCAATATACTTGATTAGTAAGGATATTTTAGGAAAGACAATATTTATTTATTACAAATAACTAACTTAACTTTTTTCTTTAATCTCTTTAAATTAGTCAACTAGCTTTTATAATTAAGATGTGAGATAGTCTTTAGGACTAAATTAAAAGTTAAAGATTAGAGGTCGTATATATTAGTAAATTAAACTGTGAAACTAATTTTTGAATAACAAAAACAAAGAAAAGCAAATCGTTATGCAGAATTCTCATGACAAAATATCTATCTATTATTGTATAGATATCTTGATATTTTTGCATCCTATTGATCATGTGATTTATAATGGATTAAAACAACTTCAAGCAAATCTGACTCCCATTAGGAGGAAAACAAAAATTCTTGTTGGGAACGCTCTCAAATCATTGAGATTATTATCAAACCTAATAAATACAAAAAGAGTTATGTGCCTTGAAGAGAGGGGGGCAAAAAAAAAAAAAAAGAGGGGTAGAAATTCTACATTCTACCTGACGAACCCCACGATTATGATGGAGAATTTGTTGAGGAGGGAGTGGCCAACTGGTGTAATTTTGGACGAAGTGAAGGTCCTAAACTAGATCCTCGAAGCGTGTCTACGCGTTCTTGTGCAGTGTGTGAAAATTTTGAAGCAATTTGCAGGGGCGAGTTTGTTACCGTTTATCATACGAGGACGGAAGCAGCAAGTTTGATGGCCGTCGTTTCGCATTCTCGTAGTGGTTCATCAGTGGTATTTGCAAAGCATTACTTTATCCCCATCTTCGATCCCTGCTCACTGCTTTCTTCGGCTTGCAGGTGCACTACTCAAAATTATCTTTTAATTTCTTTTCTTTTCCTTTCCTGCCTTTCGTATGCCTAGTAGTAGGTTCTCGTAATCCCTTTTGAAATTCAGGCAATTCTGCTCGAATCAGAGTGAAACTACTAGCAAGGATGACGAAATTGACAAAGATGATAAACCCAAATCATCCACCAAATTGAACACGGCCAAAGCCATGGCTAGGTTTATCAATTACAAACCTTGGTCAAATGAGCTGGCATCCTCTTTATCTTCACTTTCTCCCCCTCTGTCGAAAAACATGGTGCTTCAAACTCTTCGCCTTATCGAACATTCATCAAAGGCCTTTCAATTCTTTAAGTGGGTACACGATATGGGGTTCTCTCACAATGACCAATCATACTTCTCAATGCTTGAAATTTTGGGCCGTGGAAGAAACCTTAATGTAGCTCGGAATTTTTTGTTTTCAATTGAGCTAAGATCCAATGGTGCTGTTAAGCTTAATGATCGATTCTTTAATAGCTTAATTAGGAGTTATGGTCAAGCTGGGTTGTTTGAAGAGTCGATGAAGCTTTTTCAGACTATGAAGACAACGGGTGTTTCACCATCTGTGATCACATTCAATAGTCTTTTGTCTATATTGCTTAGACGGGGTCGAACGAATATGGCCAACGATCTTTATGACGAAATGCTCAGAACGTATGGAGTTGCACCAGACACGTGTACATACAATATTTTGATCAGAGGGTTTTGTAAGAACTCCATGGTTGATCAAGGTTTTCGATTTTTCAATGAAATGTCACGCTTCAATTGTGATGCTGATATTATTACATATAATACACTAGTTGATGGCTTGTGTAAAGCCGGAAAGGTCAAAATAGCACATAATTTAGTGAAGGGTATGAGTAAGAAAAGCAAGGATTTGAATCCTAATGTTGTGACTTATACAACTTTAATTAGAGGCTATTGTATGAAACAAGAATTAGATGAGGCCTTGCTTATAATTAAGGATATGACTGGTCAAGGGCTCAAGCTAAACAAAATTACTTACAATACTCTGATTAAAGGGCTCTGTGAAGCCCGGAAATTAGATAAGATAAAAGATATTTTGGAACAAACCATAGGAGATGGGGAATTCAGTCCAGACACATGTACCTTCAACACATTAATTCATGCACATTGCAGTGCAGGAAACTTAGACGAGGCATTAAAGGTGTTTGAGAGAATGAAAAACTTGCGGGTCCTAGCAGACTCAGCCACTTACAGTGTTCTGCTACGGAGCCTGTGTCAGAGAGAGGACTATGATATGGCAGAAATGCTATTTGACGAGTTGGATGAGAAGGAAATTTTGTTGAGTAAGTTTGGCTCTAAGCCTCTTGCTGCTGCTTACAACCCTATGTTTCAGTATCTTTGTGAACATGGGAAAACTAAGAAGGCTGAGAGGGTGTTTAGACAGCTAATGAAAAGGGGAACACAAGACCCTCCGTCCTACAGGACAATGATTATGGGGCACTGTAAGGAAGGTTCTTATGAAGACGGATATGAGCTTTTGAAGTGGATGTTAAGACAGAATTTTCTTCCAGATGTTGAGATATATGATTGTTTGATTGATGGTTTTCTTCAGAAGGAGAAACCTCTTCTTGCAAAAGAGGCATTGGAGAAAATGATAAGGAGTTCCTATCTTCCCAAAACATTGACCTGGCACTCTGTACTGGCAAAGCTATTGGAAAAAGGTTGTACCCATGAATCTGCCAGTTTTATTGTCATGATGCTAGATAAAAGAATTAGACAAAATATAAAATTTTCAACCATGAGTTTACAGCTGCTTTTTGGCCGTGGACTAAAGGACAGAGCATTTGAAGTTTTAGAGTTGCTTTACAAGCATGGGTACTGTGTTAAAATAGATGAACTAGTTCAATTTCTTATACACAGAGGAAAGCTATCAGAGGCATGCAAAATGTTGGCATTTTGTATTGAAAGTCATCAAAATGTTGATCTTGATTTGTGCAATGCTGTTATTTTGGGCATTTGTAAAAGGAGAAAGGTCTCGGAAGCTTTTGGTTTATGCTATTTCTTGGCGGAGAAAGGCTTACATCAGGAATTGACATGCCTAGACGAACTGGTATCTGCTCTAGAGGCTGAAGGAAGATCAGATGAAGCTGCATTTGTATCCAAGAGGATGCAAAGGCAAGAATTATCAGGCAGATCTTCACAAAAATAGGGACTCATTCTTAGTGCTGCACAAATATGATGCAATAACAGCAGCCCATTGATCGTTCTGCGCTTCAGACTTTTCAAGATGAAAAGTCATCGCCACCTGAATGGAGCATGATATATATTCGAAAGTTATCTTTCATTTACCATTTTGATTGAAAATTGTCATAATAGTGAATGGTTTCCTATTGTTTCTATTCTAATGTTAATAAAAATAGTAGGGTCCGAGGCTGCTGATCCTTTTGTTTGCTTTGGGAAGAGAGGCTAGATTGGCTGTATTTCCCAAAGAACAGGATTTTTCCGCCATATCATGTTGATATTTAGACGAAGACAAACCTTACGTAGAGTTATTTAGATAATTTGCGCTTTAGGTTTTTCAATTCAAAAAAAAAAAAAAAGCTCATGGACGTGTTTTTCTAACTACACAATGCATCCATGATTCTCACTTCCATAAATTTATTGAAAATCCAAATAGTAAATACCCAAAAAGATGCCTTTATGTTGTGTGCTTTGGCAAACCAATGCCATAACTTGGTTGATTTAACATGTTATTCAGGAGAATGTAACTCTCATATTTACTGTGACTGCCAAACTATGGCAAGTTTAGAAGCAGGATCTTGTATTTCTTAACACATGTTTGGATTGCCGTTTCAAGGAGCAAACGTGGTTGGGACTTTGTGAAATGCAAGTTTGAAGCTTATTTGGAGATTGAAGGTGTTTGGGTGGGCTTTTAACCCAACTAACTTTTGGAGGAAAAGTTCATTGGAGTGGAACGCTAAGAATTTGAGCTTATGGTGTTTGTAACGTGGAGAAAGAGGGAATAAAGGTGAAAAAGAAAGATAAGGGTATTTAAATAGATTCTATCTTGGCCCAATAATTTGATTTTTTTTTTCTAAGATGAAAAAAAGTTAAGTAATAAAATTTAATTAATTATTTTTGTAAAATTTATCAACTTGTATACATATCATATATTACCTTTACTCCTTAATATAAGACCCAAAAAGACTAATTTGAATAGATTAAAGAAGCTAAATAAATTATTTAATTATATTATATGTTACATGATATCTTTCAAATATTTATGTGTATCATTAGATTACATATTAGTTTATAAGTCAAACAAATTAATTCAAAGAAAAATGATAAATATAAATACTTTAAAATAATTTATTTAACTGCATTACTTTTTTCAAATCAGTTAACTGAGTCTTTTAAGAACTAGAGGTAATATATTATAAAATTCATTTTTTTTAGTTATTTTATATCTAAACTTATTTTTTCATTATTGACTGAATATTTTGAGTAATTCACTCTCATGTATTATTTCATATGATAGGCTACAATATATAGAGTCCGGATGGGTGAGAGGATCCGGTTACAATCAATCAGAATTGAATTACAATTAATTAGAGATATAGCAGCACATAATCAGGGATTTATTTTCTAGCTAAAATCAAGGGTGGAAATTTGAGAATATCACGGGCTTTTTAACACTCCCCCTCAAGCTGGAGAGTAGATGTCAACCATTCCCAGCTTGCTTCGAAGCCCTTCAAACTTGACTCTGGCTAAAGGTTTGGTCAAGATGTCAGCAATCTGATCAGATGAGCGCACATAGTTCAAGTTGATGGTACCACCTTCTACTTTCTCTTTGATAAAGTACAGATCAATGTCGACATGCTTTGTTCGGTCATGATAAACCGGATTCTTCGTCATTTCGATACTGGCTTGGTTGTCACACCAAAGGTTCACTGGACCTTCATAGGGAATTCTTAGTTCCTTCAGGAGTCTGATCACCCACATTCCTTCACATACCCCCAGTGCTATAGCTCTCAACTCAGCTTCAGTACTGCTCCTTGAGACCACGGTCTGTTTCTTGCTCCACCAAGTGACGAGGTTTCCCCAAACATAAGTGCAATAACCTGTGACAGATCTCCTATTATCCACAGCTCTCCCACGATCTGCATCAGTGTAGACCTCTATGTGTCTCGTATTTCCCCTTTTAAAGAATATTCTTCTTCCAGGATTGAGTTTGAGGTAGGTCAGGATTCTGTACACTGCTTCCATGTGTTCTTCCTGAGGTTGGTGCATAAATTGGCTTACCACGCCGACTGCATAGCTAATGTTAGGTCGTGTATGGGTCAAGTAGATCAGTTTTCCCACAAGTCTTCTATACCTTTCTGCGTCAACTGGTACCCCTTCTGGTTTAACTTCCAGATTGCATGACTCTTCCATAGGTGTTTCACTCGGTTTACCCCCAAGTATCCCTGTTTCGTGGAGTAAATCAAGTGTGTATTTCCGTTGGGACACACTTATACCCTTTTTGGATCTAGCAACCTCCATTCCAAGAAAGTACCTCATTTGTCCTAGGTCCTTCACTTGGAATTCCCTCGCCAGGGCTCTCTTGAGTTGGGAGATAGAAGCTTCATCATCACCAGTTATGACTATATCATCCACATACACAATTAGGATCGTTACTTTTCCATCACTGTGTTTGATGAAAAGGGTGTGGTCCGCCTGACCTTGGTTGTAACCAAGCCTTTTAATTGCTTTGGCAAACCTATCGAACCACGCTCGTGGAGATTGTTTCAGGCCATATAATGACTTCTTCAGTTTGCAAACTGAATTGGGTGGAGCTATTACTCCATCTGGGACTTCCATGTATACTTCCTCCTCTAAGTCTCCATTCAGGAAAGCATTCTTTACATCCAGTTGATGCAAGGACCAGTCAAGGTTAGTAGCTAGGGACAGGAGTACCTGGATGGTATTGAACTTTGCCACTAGTGCAAATGTTTCTTGATAATCAATCCCATAAGTTTGTGTGTATCCTTTTGCAACTAACCTCCCTTTGTACTTGTTGATGCTTCCGTCAGGGTTGAACTTAGGGGTGAAGATCCATCTGCAACCCACTGCTTTCTTCCCCTTAGGGAGTGTGGTAATATCCCATGTGTTGTTCTCCTCCAAGGCTTTCAGCTCTTCATATGTTGCATGTTTCCAATTAGGATCTTTCATGGCCTGTTGAAATGTTTTTGGAATTTTTACCTGTGAGCTATTCACCACAAAGGTTTGCATTCTAGCAGATAAATTGCCATAAGAGACAAATCTTTGAATAGGATGCTGAGTACACGACTTTACCCCCTTTTTAAGTACAATAGGCCATCCTAGCTCTTCAAGATCCAACTACGGATTGGAATCATGTTGCTGCCTTGGAATGGAAGGAACCCTACTACTCCTGTCTTGTTCTCCTGATTGAGACCCTGAGTGCTCTATCATCCCTGCATCAATCTTAGCATTTGTTTCCATTGTGTGAGGATTGTTTATGGGGCTTTTAGGCTGTTCCGGTTGAGGTGTAGGTTTTGGGGTTTCCGATTCAGGTTTAGGTATTTCTTCTTGTGGTATGGAGGGTTCAGGTGGGTTAAGATGTGAGTTGGTCTTAGGTTCAGGTGTAATTAGCCATTCTACTCCATCACTCTCCCCCTGAATGGGTAATTTGGGATAGTATGCATCATTCTCATAAAAGACGGTGTCTTTGGAGATTATGAGTTTTCTAGTAGAGGGACAATAACACCTATAACCTTTTTGAGTTGAGGAGTACCCGAGGAAAATGCATTTTTCTGCTCTAGCTCCTAGTTTGCCCCATCATGTTTATGAACAAAGACAACACACCCAAAGACTTTTGTGGGATGGTATTGATGATAGGTGAGGTTGGGTAGGTTTCAAGAAGTTTTTGGATAGGGGTACTGAAATTGGGAAATTTGGAGGCCATTTGGTTGATAAGATAGGCTGCCGTTAGCACAGCGTCTCCCCAAAACAAACTGGGAACATTCCTTGCCATCATAATGGCTCGGGTTACTTCTAAAAGGTGCCTATTCTTTCGCTCGGCAATTCCATTTTGTTGAGGAGTATAGACACACGAGGTTTGGTGGTGGATTCCCTGTTGTTCAAGAAATTCCCTAAAGGCTCCACTCATATACTCTTTAGCATTGTCACTTCGCAGAACTCTAATGGGAGTTTGAAATTGGGTTCGCACAAAAGAGTGAAAGTTTTTGAAAATTTGTAAGGCTTCAAATTTCTCTTTCATAAGGTAAACGATAGGGGTGCACAAAGACCAGACCAGACCGGGTTTAACCTCAACCTGAGGTCTGGTCTGGAATGACCCCGGGTTACACTTTCCTACCCAAAGTCTAGTCCGGTTTGAAACAAACCCGATAGCAAACCAGACCAGGTTGGTCCTTCGGGTTAACAGACTGGTCCACCAAAAAAGAAAGAATAAAAAAAGAGGGGAAGTTAAGATTCGAACGTTCCTACCTTCACCCCCAAAACTCCCACCATATCAATCTTCCTTTTTCTTTTTATTCTTATTCCCTATTCCAATCGCAAACCATAGTGAAAAAAGCATAAGAAATAGGAGAAGCAGAAGGAAGACAACAAATCTGGTAATGGAGTTTTACAGCTTTCAAGCTCATTAACAATCAACAATCTTCATAGCAACACATCAACAAAAATATTTGATAGCAACAGAATTTTTTTTTACAAAGCACAAAAAAATATCAGGATGTTACGAACTCATGAAATCGAACAAAGCAAGCACAAAAAAAACCCATGATCTTCATCTTTGCTTCAACAGATCTGATACGGGTTCTTTGTCTTCAACTTCAGCAACTTTGGAAGATGCCATCGACAAGTTTGTCTTCTCCGTCCTTTGCAACAGCGTACTGTGTTGACCCACCTTGATCCAGATCGGGCAATCTATGAAGAGGCCGAAGAGATGATCAAGATTGGATGCCAAAATGTTTGTTGTTACTGCAGATCAGGACGGTGGGTGTCTTGATGGAAGATCTGGAATGAATCAAGCATTAAGGGAGCTTGATAGCTAGTGGATTAGGGAGATCGAAGTTAAGATGAGAGAAGAAAACGTTGGAGGATTGGTAGGTGGAGGCGGAGGCTTCTGATTAGATGAGGAGATAGGTTAAGAAATAATTTTTCTAATAAAAAATAAATATATATATGCCGGGTCAGACCAGACCATTTGGTCTGAGGGGCTAACCAGAAACCCGGTCTGACCCGATGACCAACCCGATCTAGTCTAGTTTTTTTTTTGTTCAGGCTGTATTTTTTCGGGCTAAACTGGACCGGCTTTCTTTAGACTAGATCGGGTTTACCTGGACCGGGTTTTTTTTGAACAGCCCTAGGTAAACCTATGTAACCCGAGTATGATCATCAATGAATGTAACAAACCATGTTGTGCCCGTTCGGGTTTTAGTTTTGGATGGTCCCCAAATGTCGGTATGGATCATCGTAAACGGTGTAGTGGGTTTGTAAATATGTTTGGGATAAGAAGCACGAGTTTGTTTGGCAATTTGACAAGTTTCACACTGGAAAGGTGAAGAATTTTTATTGAATAAAGTTGGAAACACATGCTTTATATAATCAAAGCTGGGGTGGCCTAATCTTTGATGCCACAACATTACATTTTTATTTTTGAGAATTGGAGCTAACCATAGCTTTCCTTGCTTCTTTAGTCTTCATATCCTTTCCTTCAAAGTAGTAGAGTCCATCCCATTTTTTAGCAGTTAAAATCTTCCTCCCCGAGGTCGAATCCTGAAAAACACATTTAATATTATCAAAGATCACCCGACATACTTGTCCTTTAGTCAATTTTCTCACAAATATAAGATTGCAAGTAAGAGCAGGAACAAACAAAACATTATGAATTTCCAGATCATCAGAAAGAGCCACAGTGCCAACACCCTCAACTCTAGTATATAGGCCAGTTGCTACTTTTACTCTAAGGTTCTCATGGGAGTATTTGAGAGTTTTGAAGAGAGACTTGTTACTAGTCATATGGTCTGTAGCACTGGAGTCAACAATCTATGTCTCATCACTAGTTACCATTGCATTAAGGGCAATAATAGAATTACCTGACTGGATCAAGTTTACATTGGGAACTGATTTTGATTTGTTTTGCTTTTCAAGCATCTTACGAAGCATTTGAAGTTCTTCTCTGGTCAAGTGGTCTCCATCATCACTTCTTTCCTCGGAGGAGGTGTGATGGCTCTTTCCATCTTGTCGTTGTTTCTGTCTCCCTGTGGTTGGTTTTCCATGTAGTTTCCAGCACTCATCTCTGGTGTGGCCCTTGTTACAGTGATTGCACCACTTGCTCCCTTTTCTTTCAGAGCTCTCTGATGTTTGGGAACTCCTTGTGACTAATGCGGAGCCATCTATTGGAATTTGATTTCCTTGAGTGAGATGTCTCCAGCTTTCTTCGAACTTAACCATACTGAAGACTTCAAATAGGGATGGAAGAGGTTTAAGACCCATAATTCTGCCTCTCACTTCTTCAAAAACATCATTCAGGCCCAATAGGAAGTCATAAGTTCAACCTTTTTCAACTAGCTGTCTGTAGTAATTAGCATCATCAATATTCTTCCACGGATGTACTTCAAAGAGATCCAATTGCTGCCATATCTTAGTCAGGGTGCTGTAGTATTGTGTTACAGTCAAGTTTCCTTGCTTTAGATCCTTGAGTTGCCTCCTCAGATCTAACAAGGTAGCAGTGTTGTCCAATGTAGAGTAAGTGTGCCTAGCAGCATCCCAGATCTCCTTGGCTGTGCTTGCAAGAAGGTATCCCTCACTAATTTCGAGAGTCATTGAGTTGCATAGCCAAGACATCACCTGATTATTTTCAGCAAACCAGATGTCAAAACTAGGATCATTATGTGCTGGTTGTTTTGCTTCTCCATTGATATACTTCTCCTTACGCTTCCCACGTAGATATATTAATACACTCTGAGACCATTGGAGATAGTTGCTGCCATTCAGTTTGTGAGCCACCACCATAGCTTGAGGTTCAATGGTTGTTGTCAAGTCTGACACTGAATCAAATGTTTTAGAAGGGGCCATTGGTGAAGAAGAGTTACCTTGAGTATTTGTGGATGTGCTAGACATAAGGGCCGTTGGGATGGTTCCTTTGGAGATAGGCATATTGCAAACAGACCCAAAAGGGGTGGGAAATCCGATGGATTCATCTTCTGGATCGAAGGAGATATTGTGGCGGCGCGCTGGCGAAGGCGAGTGGGCTTCATGCGCGGCTCCGTTTGACGTCGGCTTCCGGGGATGCGCCGATCGGAGGTTTCCGGTGAGATCTGGAGTGTCGGTGGACGGCAACTTCTCGGTCACGTCCAACTTCTGGCTTCAGATCTGAGGACGCCTCACTCTCTCTCTCCCTCCCTCTCTCTCTCTCTCCGTTTTCCGACAGGGTTTCAGGACGGAATTCAGGTTCAGACCGAACCTAGTGCTCTGATACCATGACTGAATATTTTCAGTAATTCACTCTCATGTATTATTTCATATGATAGGCTACAATATATAGAGTTCGGATGGGTGAGAGGATCCGGTTATAATCAATCAAATTGAATTACAATTAATTAGAGATATAGTAGCACATAATCAGGGATTTATTTTCTAGCTAAAATCATGGGTGGAAATTTGAGAATATCACGGGCTTTCTAACAATTATCCATCCAAATAAGTTTTAATTTATCAAATTGAGTTTTATAAAAGTACATCCAAACATGAATCATATTATACTAATTGGGCTTCATGCGCGGCTCCGTTTGACGTCGGCTTCCGGGGGGATGCGCCGATCGGAGGTTTCCGGTGAGATCTGGAGGGGCGGTGTCGGTCACGTCCAACTTCTGGCTTCAGATCTGAGGACGCCTCACTCTCTCTCTCCCCTCACTCTCTCTTCTCGCTCTTCCGTTTCCCCAGGGTTTCAGGACGGAATTTCAGGTTCAGACCGAACCTAGTGCTCTGATACCATGACTGAATATTTTCAGTAATTCACTCTCATGTATTATTTCATATGATAGGCTACAATATATAGAGTTCGGATGGGTGAGAGGATCCGGTTATAATCAATCAAATTGAATTACAATTAATTAGAGATATAGTAGCACATAATCAGGGATTTATTTTCTAGCTAAAATCATGGGTGGAAATTTGAGAATATCACGGGCTTTCTAACAATTATCCATCCAAATAAGTTTTAATTTAAAAATTGAGTTTTATAAAAGTACATCCAAACATGAATCATATTATACTAATTGATTTTATCCTAACTTATGTATATAAAATTAGGTGAAATAAAAATTAGTTTTGCTACTGCTAATCCAAAACACACTTTTAGTAGGCATGTTTTGAGTTGATTGATACAGCGGAGGCAGTGTAGGTCTTACTAATACTCATGATTATAACTTTCAAGAGAAGTCAAATGCGAAGAAGTTTTCTTTCTTCCTTTGTTTCTGTATACAGGTTGAAATGTTTTATACCAGTAACTAATAAAGTGGTTGTTTCTTGTGTCTTTTGAAGCTAGTATACATTGGTCCCTTCTCACTTTTCAACGACTATTTCTGTTGTAATTTGTCTCCTAGTTACTACAAGGAAGTTAAGGTCAAGTTGACAGTGCAGGGTGACCCTGAATCCTCACTGGATGCTTCAGATCAAGCAGCAAGCTATTAGCAAACCTGAATGATGTACGACGAAACCTTATTCTTTTTCCCTCTGTGGTAACTTCTCTCCCCAACTTAATGCCAAACTTTCATCAGTCTTTTGCCAATTCCAACAAAAGTCACCTAGTTGACCAAAAAAGGAAAGCGGCCAAGGCTTTTCCGCTCTCAAATATACGTTCTGTGTGTTTATGCCATGGTCATCTTCAAAGGAGGGTGCGTGTAGTGCAGTTTTGTGAATTATGAGACTCTGGCTTTGCATCTCCAATTTCGCTCTTTTATTTCTTTAGTATAATGCCTTTTATTGAAGTTTAAGTCAATTTATACCCGCAAAAGATTGATTTGAAGGGTGTTAAAGTTACAGGATTACAGCAATCTCCTAGTCTCCTGTTTTCTTATCTGGAGGAAAGTATCTTGTGTTTGGATTGTGCTTAGAGAAGTCAAGTTGGTTGCTTATGCCATTGCTGGGAGGCATGTCTGATGTGACTCTGGTTCTTTGCTGAATATTGAACAATGTGGGTGCGCTAATGGCGAGAACCTGGAAAAACTTGCATGAGGTCTTACGTCTGCAACTATGTATATCATCATTGGACAAGAAAGACTAGGTCTTACTTTGTTCAGGTGCAAAGAAGGCCATTTGAAGTGCTGGTGAAAAAAAGTTGAGTGGATGGTCTTTAACTTCGTGGAAGGATGTAAATGGAAACTAAATCTTTCTTGCTAATGAACTACTTTTTACTATTATGAGTTATGTAAATTATTCTAACAGCTCTATGATTGCTATCCATTTTTCTCAAATGGCTCTGCTTAATTATTCCTTTCATTTTGTTGCGCTTGATGTAGCGCTTGTATTCCTGATTGATGGATACAGTTCTCCTTTCCGTTGAAACCCAAAAAAAAAAGAAAAAAAGAAAGAAGAAGAAGAAGAGAAGAAGAGCACTTAAAGAAGCTAAAGAATGAGATTTTTGAATAATTTATGGTCGATAGAGTTTAATAGCCTTATACTATCCATGTAACTGATTTGACTTAATGAGATAGAGCTGCTTGTTGTTGTTGTTGTTGTATGTTAATGAATTATTTGAAAGTAGCTAAAGAATGAAGGTATTCAAAGTTTAGGAGTAGCCATTAATAAGATGAAAGGTCATTTAGCCTCAGTTAATGTTTTTCTTCCAATGTGTTGCCTAATATGATATGACCTAAGAGGAGTCAGATTAAACATCTTGCTCTTGGTTTGGGTTGAGTCTGAGTCCCTATCTTAAATTTTTGTTTCAAAAAAAAAAAAAGACTTAAACTCATTCTTAGGACAAATCATGCTTGCCTGCATCTATTAAAAAATTATTTGTAAAATTCATTATGTGGATTATAAATTAAAGCTATCTTTTGTTGCCAAAAAAACAAAATTAAAGCTATCTTTTTAGCTTTTAATATCCCAGAAAGAGGAAAACAAACAAGAAGAAACCAATTGGACTGGGATCATTTCTAAAAATAGGATTAAGGTACAAAAAAACTTAAAAAAAAAAAAAAACATCGCTGGCATCTTCAACTCAAGTTTGGTGTTATTTTATTTATTGAACTTAAAAATATTTTTCTCCTAGCTCATTTATAAATGGATGTCTCGCCTCCGTTATGTATTAAGGATGCTTTTCACCATTTTTTAGGGTAGATAGGTAGAACTGCACCGTTTTTTCATTAGGAACTCGGATTTGGTAGTGTTTAATTTCTTTCAAAAGTAAATGTATATGCATGGCCAAACTAATAATCATATAAAGACAGAAATAAAAATAAACTATCATCTACAAATACAATGAAACAACTACAAGTTATAAATAATCTGTTCTGTTTTTTGGAAAAAGGGCCGCCACCACGTTGCCCATCCATGAACCATAAGTTTTCTTCACATGACACCTATTTTCTAAATCCCATCTTGAAAAAGTTGTTTGAAAGGTAGAAATGAATTAGAAAGTTAAACCAAGAAGAAAACAGAAAGAGTACTGTTCAACTCTATAAGCAAAATTAAAACCTTCTTCCCACCTTCCCAAATAAAGAAGCCATTTCTCTCACTACATGCTACACTTCTCTCTCACTAACCTCTCTCCAATAACCTGTGAAGCTCTCCATTTATAACCCCAGAGATTGTGAATGATTCTCCATTGAAGCTGAAGAAGAAGAAGAAGAAGAAGAAGAAGCTGGTTAATTAGCTAACCTGAGAATAATATATAGATATAAAGATGCCAAGTGTTGAGAATGGTAATGGCAGTTTCACGCAGGGGCAGCAGCAGCAATCTGGCGCTGCTGCAACACACAGGGGTAAGCGTGCGCCAACACCTGGGAAGGCAACAGTGCTTGCAATAGGGAAAGCATTCCCAAGCCAAATCATCCCGCAAGAATGTTTGGTGGAAGGATACATTCGTGACACCAAATGTGCTGATTCTTACATCAAAGAAAAATTGGAACGTCTCTGTAAGTGCAATTAATTGGCTTTTTCTTTTTATCATTTGTTTATTTATTTTTATAGAATTTCGACCCCGTTTGGATGCTTATCAAAACTATTCCTAAGATTTAATATTTTTTAATTATTTTAAAAAAATTAGTAATAGTTAAGTTATATACTATATAATAACGATGTGAGCCTATCATTCCATAAGAACTTTTGTGAGTACTCTAGTCAAATAAAGTCTAACTCAAGTAAACTTAATTTGTTAATAAAAGGAGAAAATTAAAAAAAAAATTAAGATTTGAAACTTCATTCAAAATATTATGTTAGAAATGCCCTTTCAAAATAGCAGAATATTATGTCTCATGAAATTTAATTTGTTTTTTTTTAACTTTTAACGCATAAAATAAAATCTCATCATTTTAATTTGCATACTTTATGAATGTTCAACTACTCGCTGATAATACAAGATATTGTGTGATGGAAATGAATAACATTGGGATTTTTTTTTTGGTAACAAAACATTGAGATGTTGATATTTCATTTATATGTCAAATTTAATTTTATTATGTCAATTCGTAAATATTTTAAAAAAATATTAAGGTTTCTACCAAAAATAAATTTTTTAAAAAATAGTTAGTTGTATTTTTGTAATAAACTGCTAGGAAATACTAATTAAGCTGCAATTTTTTTTTTCTCTTATTACCTTTTCCGAAATTATTCACAGGCAAGAACACCACTGTGAAGACAAGATACACACGGTGATTCGAAGGAGATCCTGGACAAATATCCTGAGCTAGCCACCGAGGGATCGCCAACGATCAAACAAAAGCTCGAGATAGCGAACCCGGCGGTGGTGGAGATGGCCACCAGAGCCAGCCATGCTTGCATCAAGCAATGGGGAAGGTCTGCACAGGACATAACCCACATAGTATACGTCTCTTCCAGCGAGATTCGCCTTCCCGGCGGCGACCTCTACCTCGCGAACCAGCTCGGCCTTCGAAACGACGTCGGCCGTGTCATGCTCTACTTCCTTGGTTGTTACGGCGGCGTCACTGGCTTGAGAGTCGCCAAGGACATCGCCGAGAACAATCCTGGCAGTAGGGTTTTGCTCACTACCTCTGAAACTACCATTCTAGGATTCCGCCCTCCCAACAAAGAAAGACCTTACGATCTTGTCGGCGCCGCTCTTTTCGGCGACGGTGCTGCTGCTGCCATAGTAGGAGCAAACCCTATAACCGGCGAGGATCCATTCATGGAATTAAACTACGCTGTTCAACAATTCTTACCGGAAACACATGGTGTGATTGATGGGAAGCTCTGTGAAGAAGGCATTAACTTCAAGCTTGGAAGAGATCTTCCTCAGAAGATTGAAGCTAACATCGAAGAATTCTGCAGAAAGCTGATGGCGAAGAGCAATAAAAATAAAGTGAAAGGGTTTAACGACTTATTCTGGGCTGTTCATCCTGGAGGACCTGCGATTCTGAACAAGCTTGAAAGTACTCTGAAACTAAGCAGTGAGAAGCTGGAATGTAGCAGAAGGGCATTAATGAACTACGGGAATGTTAGCAGTAACACCATTTTTTATGTGATGATGGAGCTCATGAAGGAGTATCTGGAGAAAATGAAGAAGGAGAAGGAGAAGAATGGGGGTTGGCCTTAGCATTTGGACCTGGTATTACTTTTGAAGGCATTCTCATGCGAAGTCTGTCTTGAAAACTACTGGAAGTTGCAGAAGGAAGAAGAGGAGGAGGAGGAAGAAGAAGAAGGAAGGAAGGAAGAAGATGTACCCAATAACTATAAATGGTGGTTCTTTTCTTAATTATGAAAATTTTCCTACTTTTCAAGAAAAACAAGTTAGTCACTTTAATTTCCGAATACTAGAGGGGGAAATTATATTATAAACATATATTATGTATGTTCTTGCTTGCAATTATAATTGGCCTTTTATTTTAATTTTTATTCTAATTTTCAGAGAAAAACATTAACAAATTTGAATATCTGACTTCCATATCCAAATCCCAACCCGCCGGTTGTGCTAGCATTGTGGATTGTGTGTATAATAAATTAACTCATTAAAGTAAAGAATTGTATCAGATGTGCAAAAATTTCTATTCTTTTTCTTCACACGAAATAATATTATTATTATTGGGCAAAAAATGCAGAAGAGTTAAATATTTGAGAGACTCATCACTCTCATTATCTTACCTTAAAGGTTCAAAAAATGCGCAGCCTGCCTGGAAAACTGGAAGTTGCAGGAAGAAGAGGAAGAAGCTGAACCAAATATAGATGGTTCTTCTTTTCTTAATTATGAAAATTGAGATATGCTTTTTCCCCTATTTTTTCCAGTAAACAAGTTAATTAGTCATCACTTTCTCAATATTAAGAGGGGGAAATCATGTGATAATAATTTATATATGTTCCTCCTGCGTGAAACTGATTGAGTATTATTTTTTTACCTTTCTGATTTAAAATTGAGTTAAATTATAAGGATCTATTAATTAATTAAAGGTGAGCAGTGTGTTAGGTTGTATTATAGTTTATTTTTTGGAGATTTTATTTTTGGCTTCAGCTATTTGTGTGTATTTTTTTATATTAATAAAATTGACTTTTTTGGCCAAAAAATTAATATTATTTCCTAAATTTTTATTTTTTCGGGGTATTTTTGAACGGAAGGTAAATGGGCTTGGCCTTCATACCTATAGAACACGAGAAAAGTGGGCCGACCCCAAACATATGGAATGGAACCATTCTGCGGCGACCATACATGGACGGTGAAGGAACGACGTAGCTTTGATTCCCTCTTTCACCGTTAATTCCCCTCCAATGGCTCCCCTCTTGTAACGATCTCCTCTCAAGATTTGAATCTCTGCCTATACTATTTCTACTTCGCTGTAATTCTTCCTTACCCAGTTTCGAATCTGTGTCTGTCGTCTTAATTGCAACAACGTTGATTCGCAATTATTCAATAACTTTTGGTAAGACTAATTGAATGATATATGTTTTCTCTGATTTGTGTTTTTTTTGCTCCCCTTGTTCCTTGTTTTATTGCTTTTGAGTTTGCGCTTCCTTAATGTATATCTATTCAATTTCTGGCATTTGGCAGAAATTGGTTTCAATGGCGCAAGCGCCGAATCCACGTAATGGCGAGTCAAGCACGCCATTGATGGTAAGTCGTAAACTTCCTTATAATCCATATCCGCGAAGTCTTAATTTTCCTCCCTTTTACGCTACTCTGTAATTTTTGGAATCAATTTTCTTTAAATGATTGGTTGTTTATATTTTAATGAAGTGAGATGGTTCGAGATGGGTGTCCTAATTATAAGAATACCAATAAGGTTTAGCTTTTTACACGTACAATGTTCTACCGCTAGTCATTTACATGCAGGGCGATAATTATGATGGGATTATTCCTCAGTTGTTTACGTCTGTACCAGCTCTGAATGAAGCTGCTTCTTATTTAGCACAAACAACATCCTACTTTACCCGTTGTTTTTCTGATTATTCAGGTTGGTTTGGTTTATTCAACTTGCATATGATATAGCTTATACAATTTCTTCTTTAAAAATTTTATGTTTAGAATTTTGCAGCCAATCACTCTTAACCATCTTTGAAGCTGGATTGATTATTGAGACTTTTTTGTATGAGAGAAAAGTGAATATTCTTGAGTGCATCTGCTTTCATATAACTGACGGAAATGTATGTTAGTAGTCCCTCTGGTCCTTAGAATTTTGCAGCCAATCAATCTTAACCATCTTTGAAGCTGGATTGATTATTGAGACTTTTTTGTATGAGAGAAAAGTGAATATTCTTGAGTGCATCTGCTTTCATATAACTGACGGAATGTATGTTAGTAGTCCTCTGGTCCTAAATGTAGGAGCTAGTTGAGTTGAGGGGTTTGCTTATGCAGTGAACGTAAGACCTCAATCTACTTGGTCTTCCAAATTTATAATTTTTTCCCAAATTATCCTTACTATTTGCTCATATTAAAAGGGGTTTCAATCAATGGGCTTAATGTCCAATAAAAATGGTTAGAAGGAATATTTTAGGAAACTAACACACTTTTTGTACAAATAAATAAACTAGTCCCTTAAATTCTATAAATTAGCTATCCAGCTCTTCCATTTTGGGCCGAAGGGAGTAGTATTCTTTCTAGCTGTTGCTTCATACCTTCCAAATAGAAATTTAGAACTAATTATGTCGCTTCAGAAGTCCTGTCAACTTCATGATATGAAACTATAACTTTTTAGGCAAAGTCAGAGAGTGAGATTGCCAATTTAGAAACTTATTTTGGCCTTGAGGCCTTGCAGAAACTCAGTTTTTAGCAAGTTTTCCAATAGCCAGATCACATCAACCTGTTTATAATTTATTTGGCCCTTCAAGTTGTTTAGTTCTGGAATTCAATATGTTGAATCATCAGATGTGAAAGTTGTGGTTTTTTTTTTTCTTTTTTGGCTGCTTGAGACATAATTTTAATCAGTTCCAGGATATTTGTTGTCACATGTATTGTTGTTTCTTTTTCCTAGTTTTTGAAGTCTTCATGACTCCTGTGGTCCGGATGTAAAATTCAATAATGTTGATGAAATTTGATTTTAGTATATCTCTGGTAGACTAGCCAACCAGTGAATCCAAAGGACCTTCGACAAATGACCTAGTTCCAATCTCTTTATACACTTTTGAGGCTGTTGCTTTGCATTTGCTACTTTGGTTTTTTTACATCACCGATGCATTTGATTCATAATGTCTTTATTTCACACTTTTTTCATTGTGCTGAGCATTGAGTTATTGAATCTGATAACTTAAATTTTTTTCACTATTTACAGTAGAATACTCCCCTGGCGAATCCCAATCTGGCTTTTATGCTGAAGAGATGCAGAGGTTTTCTTCTGGAGTGACTGAGGCATCTTCTGCTACAGCTGCTGAGCAAATATATTCTGATGGAAACTGTTTAAGACATACTGAATCATCTAGTACAACTTCAGCACCTTCACATATGCAGGATGGAATCACAAGGACTTCTGCAGGAGATTCATCACAAAATTCTGGCACGCTCATAGTTTCAAGTCGTACTGGTCAAAGTGGCATTTCTATTTTCCAGAGGTAATGTCTGCTGTTTGCTAACTGCCTCTATTTGTGAGGTTGATAATAAAGATAAACCCTAAGAAAAATGATCTTTTGTGCAAAATTTAAGCTAGCATGTTCTGATGTGTTGTTAAATTGAAATTTGAATATAATTCTTCGATCAATAAGCTAGAATTGTTTCCTTCAGTTTAACCCAATATATAAGGTTCAAGAGTGCATTTTTCCTTTTTTGTGTGTGTGTAGGCGTGCATCCGTGTCTATTGTGTGTGTGTGTATCTGTGGGTCTGGGGAGTTTCTTTCACTTTGCACAAAGAAAAATGATGTTAAGAAAGGTTACGCAACTGCAAAGTCTGGGCAAGATGATTCATTTCTGCTATCATGCTGTGGTTTAATATTATGAAAAAAAGTGGATTGAGATAGAGCTGGTTTAGAATTTGCAGTTGAATTCTGCACAATTTCAACATGTGTTGTTGTTATCCTTTTTTTTTTTTTTTTTTTTAAAGTCACATCTTATTGTGTTGAGATGATGGGTGTGCATGTTAGTAGATAATATATTTTCGATTTTTAGTACATGGGTTCCTTGTTTTATGATGGATTGATGGAACCCATTCAAGTGATATGGACATCATTGATAACACCAACTATGAGTTTAAACACCTATAAGATAATTTTTTTTCCTAGTTATGATATTAATTAATAAGGAACAGAGTGATTTTGTAGGCCCATAACCATGATGGTGTCCCTCCCCTTCTCTCTCTGGGCAGGGTATCAGGGATGTGGCTATAAGGAGATGTTCGGCATGTATGGCCACCTGGAACATTAGAATCATCTGGATTTGTTTATTGTATTGATTATAAACCATTGGTTCACATTCTATGGTAACGGCTTTCAGTAACCATGGACCGCTGTACTTTGTCAACACAAAAGCCAGCTTCTCAAAGATGGGTTTAACCTGTCATATTGCAAAGATACACAGTGAGGTATATCCGTTAGAGTAATTTATGCAACATTAAATTAAATGATTAGAATGACTAACAAAAGTATATTTTTATTGTTACGTTATATGTATTTGTCTTTGTCTGTGTGTTATGTACTTGCTATTACTGAATGTTGATTGATCATTAATCAGGCTTCAGTCGAGAAAAATGCCAAAGAGATAAAAGAGTACATAGAGGAAATTTATTGGGGCTCCAACAAACGTGTTTTGCTTCTTGGGCATAGCAAGGGAGGAGTAGATGCAGCCGCCGCTTTATCATTGTATTGGTCTGACTTGAAAGATAAAGTTGCTGGATTGGCATTAGCACAAAGTCCCTATGGTGGTAGCCCTATAGCTTCGGACCTTTTGAGACCAGGACAGCTTGGGGACTATGTAAATTTACGGAAACTTACAGAGATTCTTATCTGTAGGATAATGAAGGTATGCTGAGTTACCTTTTCCTTTTCTTTTTTTTCCTTGTTCAGTTGTGTTGGATTATTTAGCAAAGATCTTGTCATTTATATATGATTTAGTAAATAAAACCAAGGATTTATTGCGGTAAATATTCCCGTAGTTGTAACCAGCTGATCATCTGATGCGGGACCAGTGGCCAAGAGACAGAGGGGGAGAGGGAAGGAGAAGGAGGATATAGAAGAATTAGTGGGGGAGAAGATGTAGAGACTCTGAAAATGCCTAAATTATCAAATTAAGCTTAACCTCGGTACAAGTGTTAGGGCTTCATTCCAAAAGATTAGGAGAGAATTATAGAAATAGAAGATAACAAAAGCAAGGGAAAAAGATAATTGAATTTAAAATAAAAGCAAGGAGATAGTATGTTATTCCTTTGTCCATCTATAATCCATCATTTACAGACAATTATTTAATTACTTAATGCTATTCTTCATTATGGTCTCTTCAAACAACTTATAGAAATGGAAGCATAAGGAAAAAGATCATACACGCACTTACCTCATATCTTCCGTTCTCATGTTTTCTTCTTGCTATTTTCCCTTCTATTCTTTCGGATCCTATTCTATCTTCGTTGCTTGGCCTAAGCTGCACCTCCTTTGAGTTCTCTTTTCTGGGTCAGTGAACAAGGCTTTGACACCATTTAGATAGAGAAAGAAATTAATGTGGCTAAATTAATTAGTGAGCATCTTAAACTGAACTCTAGTTTATAGACTGAATAAAGCGACGTATATGTAGTACATTCTATTAGTACTTGGAGTAATAATAACAGGTTCAATGATTTTGATTAAGAAGCGTATAGCAGTATGGTCAAGTGATGTTTATGCGGGCTTCTAGCTAGAGCTGGGAATCAGGGCCGGCCCGGCCCTCCAGGCCGGCCCTTCAGGGCTGGCGGGCTTAAAAGGGCCGGCCCTCCAGGGCTGAAATTTTAAAAATATCCCAATTTGCTAAGCCCGGCCCTTAAGCTACAGGGCCAGGGCCGGCCCGCGGGCTTTTGGCCCGTTTAAGAAAAAATACTATTTTTTATATTTATCATATTTTTTTTATAAAAATATAAAAATAAACCAATGAAATTATTAATAAAAGATATAAATATGAATAAAATTAAGTCACAAATATAAAATATTATCATATATAATATTCATCAACATCTAAGAACATCTAAAACATTCATTAACAAGATAACAACATCTAAAAGTTTTATCTATAATGCAATTGTGCAATAAATAAACACTATCATTAATCTTTTGAAACTTCATCATCACTATAATTAATTATTTTTCTTCATAAGTATGCTTTTCTTTCGTAACAAAAATATCAAGTTTTTCTTCTTTATAAGAATTTTATTTTTAAATTTTGCAATCTAACTATTATTTACTTTAATGTGAGAAACATTGTTGTTGAAACTCATGAATTTCTAATTCAAATTATAGAATCACAAGTTATATAAGTATAAAAATATTCTATTATCAAATATATATATAGTTTTAAAAATATCAACGCATATAATATAAATCAAATCATTATTAAAGTCCAAATTAACCCATTTTTAAAAATTTAATTGGATAAATTATTGTCTAAAACTAAATTTAATTTTAAAATGATAATAATAACTAAATATTTGAAATATTATTAACAATGTAAAAATTAATAACATTAATATTATATAAAAAAATTTTAAAAATAAAAAAATATAAAGGGCTTAAAAGGGCCGGCCCGCGGCCCTCCAGGGCCGGCCCTTTTAAGCCCTCGGCCCTCCAGGGCCAGCCCTCCAGGGCTTATTTCTCATTTTAAGAGAAAAATATCAAGCCCGGCCCTCATAATTTCAGGGCCTAAAAGGGCCGGCCCGACGGGCTCGGCCCGTTTTCCCGGCTCTACTTCTAGCGTTCCTTGTTGATTTACAAGGGCATTGGAAATCTCTATTGAGCAATTCTTGTTTAGTCTATAGACATTGCTATTGAGGATTCCTTGTCCTCGTTTGATGTATTTAGTTTCTCCCATCAAATAATTCCTTTTCTATTTTCAATCAGTTAATTGCTTTCTTCATTTGGTGTTTTTTTTTTCCCCAGTTTTTGATTGTTGCCTTACCCTGAAGATCCAATAGTAATATATATTAAAAAAGAAAAGAAAACCATCTCACCCTTGAACAAAAGGGTTAACATGAATTTCATTTAAGGCTGCTGGCTGTACCAAAATAGCATTGTTTCACTTTATGAGTTTGGTGTATGACAGTTATATGCTGACGTCTTATATAGTCATTTATTATGAATGTGTTTAAGAGTTATTTCTCGTAAAGACCAGTTGATTTGTGTATTGGTCTCATATACTGAGCATAATAATGTCATTATATGATTGAAGTCGCGTTTTAATTCAGTGTCATAGTTTTCTGCATATACTTAGTAGTGTGACATAAGCAGCTTGCTACACTTTCTCTTTCTGCAAGGTTACTATTTTCTTCCTTTTAAAAATGTTTGGATGTCTAAGCCTCTGAGGTTATGGAACTTTATTTCTTGTTGTGAAGGGTGACATGCGTGCTTTGGAAGACCTCACATATGAGAAGAGGAGGGAATTTTTGAAAGAGCACCATCTGCCAAAAGAGCTGCCTCTTGTTTCTCTTCACACTGAGGCTGGCATTTCTCCTGCAGTTTTAGCCACATTATCTCATGTTGCACATGCTGAACTCCCCATGATTACTCCTTTATCAGCAGGGGAACCTGCAAAACTCCCTGTGGTGATGCCTTTAGGAGCAGCAATGGCCGCTTGTGCCCAGCTGCTACAGTTGAGGTATGGCGAGAAGAGCGATGGGCTCGTGACTTGCCGAGATGCAGAAGTTCCAGGATCTGTGGTGGTACGGCCCGACCGAAAAGTGGACCATGCTTGGATGGTTTATTCTTCACCGAAAGATGACACTTCAGAAGGAGATGCAGCTCAGGTTTGTGAGGCTCTCTTGACGCTTCTTGTAGAAGTTGGGCAGAAAAAGAGGCATGAGATCGCAATGAAAGATGAATGAATCATGCGAATTAGGCTTCGCATTTCTTTCGTGTTGTTGTCCCTGTACATATATACATCCCTCCATACTCGCGATTTATTGTTTCCCTTAGTCTTGGCAAAAATCAATACGGATGATTTTTTTTCTTTCCCCTTTGGCATCAAATCTGCGATGCGGATCTTGTATAGGTGAAAATATACATTCAGATTATATAAAACTTATCCTTGCAAAAATCGAAGACTAATATTTCTTCATCTTTCTTTCTTTGGTTTTTTCGAAAAAACGTAATAAAATTGTTATTACTTGTTATTACTCTTTTTTCTAAAAAATAGAAGTTCTTTGTGTCTAGTTACAATTGCAAAAAGTTATTTTTATTTAATATTGCTTCTCAAAATAATCAAAAAAAATAATTTTTTCCATCTGATCATTTTAAAAAGATTAGACAAACATCTTAAAATTTCTCAAAAATGATTTAAAAAAATAATTTTATTTTTTAGTGCTTTCAACTTCCTACGCCAATAATGAGTGCCGTTGACATCTCACTTGGGCCCCAAAGAGTGAGGTGAGCTAAAATGAACCAATAACTTTCAATTACAAGAGTAACTATATAATATCCCTTTACACAAACTGTCTTCCGTGTATTTAAAGGGGGGAAAAACTATGCAAACAATTATAAATATCTATTATATGCAAGGAACAGAAAAGTGAATTAGATATTAAACCGGTTGAAGTAGTGATTCAAGGGTTAATGAGTCAAAGCAGAATTAATTCCGAGTCAAATCGGTTATATTAAAATAATATAATATAATTAAAAATAACAAAATATAATAACATGAACAACAAAATACAAGAAAATACGATAATTGTTTGATTGTAACAATAACAAAGTACAACAACATTGAGAATTAAAATAAATAATTATTAATACCAAAATCATCATTAAAATTCATTTAAATCTATAGTGACTAAGATATTAAGAGCTGAATGAATAAAAAGAGGACCAATAGCAACATAATCATCCAAACTGATTCACACTAGTTTTTACTAATTCACCCCTAGTTTAACCAGCTTGATATCGGTTTACTGGTTTTCTAATTGAACTAGCTGGTTCTGTCCGGATTTTATCCCTTGATTATATGATAAATTTAATTTTAATTATTAATATGATAATATAATTTTTGTATATTTATCTTAGCATTAAATTAATAATTTTATTGTTTTTAATATAAATTTAATTTCAAATATAACGAATTTTAAAATTTAAATTATAAATTATTTTTTATAGGGAAAAAAACTTAGGTGACAAAAACTTTGAATGTACCCCTTGAGAGTTGAGCATCTCTCGTTAAGTGTATTTTTTGTCAATAATATAAAATGGTCTTTTTATAGTGGTTGAAAGACATTTCTACATCAATTCCCTAATCAACGTAGAAATGGCTGATGTAGAAAGCGAAGGATTGTTTCAATTGTATGGACCATATACCTAATTATTATTGATTAGTTGATGGTGTAGTATAGTTGTCATAGTGTTGTTCTCTTGGTTATTGAGATGATTTATCTCACCCCTCTTGTTCCTTCTCTTCTATGTGCAAGTTCGAGTGTTAATTAAGGCATGAAACCATAAAATTAAGTCTCTGAATTTTTCAAACCTTTTGGATTAATTACTCGGTTTTGCATGTTGGTAGCACTTACATATATGTCATTACCACGTGTTTAATAATTAAGCTTTATCCATTGCTATTGTCTAAATTGTATAGATTTAGCACACACCTATGTGTTGGCTATTGTTGGTTTGAAATCTTGGTTTGCGATGATAGTTGGCATTTTGGGACAAAATGAAGTATACCGAACCTCACCCTTATGACTTCATCACTCTCCATGATTTACTCTTATGTTGTTGAATGTGATTGCTCAAGATTAGGTAATTTATTGTGTTGTGGAGGATCGTGGTTGTGGTTGCTAGTAAAAGGTCGGTGAGAATGGAAGAAGGAGAAGGAAGGAGGGGCAGAAAAGTCTAATGGTTCTATGGAATTGGGTTCCATAGGGTAAGGCATGGAACCTAGTTTCATCGATTTTGATGGAACTGAGTTCCATGGAAAAGCTGGTTTTCATATACCAAATACTTCAAAACATTGATTCCACTTCCACTTCCAATTCTCCAGCCTTAGTTCCAACGCACCAAATGGGGCATAGGAATGGGTTAGCTATTGTTGGTAGGAAATCTTGGTTTGCGACGACAGTTGGTATTCTGGGACAAAATGAAGTATAGCGAACCTCATCCTTATTGCTTCATCAGTCTCCATGATTTACTCTCATGTTGTTGAATGTGATTGCTCAAGATTAGGTAATGTATTGTGTTGTGTATGGACCCTTAAGGGTTAATTTTGTGTATGTTGCATATTTTTTAGGACCTCCTAGTAATTCTTTCAAAAATGTTTGTGCTAAATAAAAATTTGACTTTATTTATATAAGATAATTTTTATCATCCATTGTGTCAATAAACGTATAATAATAATCCAAACCAAATAATAATAATCATCATCATCATCGTCATTGTCGTCGTCATCATCTATAAAAAATCACAGTGGTACATATAACGAATATATAGGAAGTAGCAGTCAAAATGGGTGTAGTTGTATGTCATCTTTAGCTGTAAATTACAAGAAATAAAAAATGGTGATGCATACACCTTTTATTTTCAAAACAGGCAATTTTATCAAAATGCTGTAAACAGTAAAAATAAATACTCAAATGCTATACTGTGGGAACTATTATGCTACATTTCTTGAAAATACGTTCACCCCATGATACACTTTCACTCTGATGTTCTGTTGTTTAAAATCAAAAAAGGAATTCGAACTTTTCCGTTTTCATTTTTGGAAAACTTACAGCTAAGTACCCCATTTCTTTAGCTTCTGCTGCTGTGCGCCTGTGCTGTCTGTCCATGACTTTCGAATTTTGGAGAAATTACAATTGCTACCCGTCCCTCATATCTTCTACTACTTCATTTTCTTTTATCCTGCATATTCTTCTAAATAATATAAATATAAGTATATTTTTGTAGAAAAATAACTTTTTATATTGATACTTACATTGTGGAGAAAATATGTAAATAAATTGTATGTACCACTGTGATTTTTGTCCTTCAAATTACTTTGGTATTAGTCGTTGAAATTTAAAACCCATGATATTGGTCCCTCAAATTATATCCATTTCTGGTCATTGGTCCCTGGTAGCTTCAGGCCATCAAATTCGTTTGAGTTGGTGATAACTTTATTAACCTATGATGTGGCAATTGACTTAAGAGAATGAGCTAGACAATAGTTTGATAATGTGGCTTCCTAACATGTACATATAAGCAATGGGAAAAAAAAAAAAAAGAAATGCTGAGTTGAAAAGAAAAGAAACGGATGTGACAAGAGGAATAAAAAAGACAAACCACATCAGAAAAGAAAGGGGAAAAAGGATTAGGTCAAGAGTGAAGCGGATCCTCATTTGCCGAAGAACTGTGACGTGTTCATCATCGGAGGAATGTGATTTGCTGACGGCTAGTATTTTTGGTGAGTTTTGCTAGTTGAAAGGTGAGAATCTAAGCTTTACTTGCTAAGTCAGATGTCATATCATTAGGCTTTACTTGCGAAGTCAGATGCCACATCATAGGTTAATGGAGTTAGTGCCAACTCAAATGAATTTGATGGCCTAAAGGTACTAGGGATCAACAACTATAAATAAATATAATTTGAGGGGCCAATACCATGGGTTCTAAATTTCAGGGACCAACATCAAAATGGGCCAAAATTTGAGGGACCAAAATTTGTATTAACCCACAAATTAAATAAATATAAAATATTTATAAATTTTCTATAATAAATCCAAATCTACACATGTTTAGTTATAAAATATACACTTATCAATTTGATCGATGGTCTTATGAATGCTAAAGATGAAAATGGAAACAGATTGGACGCTTAACAAATCATTGATACTATTTTAATGTATTTGAATGCTGGTCATGAGCCTTCAGGTCACACAGCCACGTGGGCAACAGTTTACCTACAACAACACCCATAAATTTTCCAAAAATCAAGGTACCATGAATTCGCATTTCTAGTTCACAATATTGTACAGTTCAGGACAATTTGTGTTCAACTATGCTATTTTACAATTAAGCTCCATTGAATCCTAATTATATGCTCTTTTGCATAGACAAAGATGAAGGGGGTTATAACGTAATTTTAACTCAAAGATTTTAACTTGTTTTAATATATACATTGATTATTTGTATAGGTTGAGCAAGAAGAAATCATTAGAAGAAGGCCTCCAATACAAACAAGGTTGACACTCAAGGAAATTCGACAAATGGAATACCTTTCTAAGGTATATAAAACTCACACGCCCACTCATATGCATATATGATTTATCACTGCAAACCCAAAACTGACATAAGCATACACGATATATTTGTTTCCTATATTGTATGTATAGGTGATTGATGAAACTATGCGTTTGGTTACATTCTCATTGACTGTCTTCAGAGAGGCAAAATCAGATGTGAATATCAATAGTTGGTTCCCATCCTTGTGACTTAAATCATTTAGTTCTGACTTATCAATGGGCTTTTTTTTCGTTTTCGTTTTGCTACCGACTAATTTGGAATTGGATAGTCTACCTTGTTCCGAAAGGATGGAGAGCCCTTGCTTGGTTCAGGACTATTCATTATGATCCTAAGATATATCCGAATCCTATGGAATTCAATCCTTCAAGATGGGATGTGAGTTGCATATATAGATTTTCATCAAATGTTATATACTTCCTAGGAACATTCAATTACAATGGTATCTTTTAATCATTTATTTTACAATTGTATATTATAGAATTTTATACCAAAAGCTACGGAGTTTATGCCATTCGGAGTAAGAGGTAGATCGTGTCCCGGAAATGAGCTTGCAAAGTTAGAAATTATTGTGTTTCTTCATCACTTTATTCTCAATTATCGGTACGTATACAATTATAAGCTTGTGAATTGTAGGTTAAAATTATAAATAATTGTATAAACAATCAATTTTATATATAATTAATTAATGTCTTGAACAATTGAATCCGAAGAGCCCTGTGATGTACCTTCCACAACATACAAGGCCCGTTGATAACTGCATGGCTAGGGTTCATAAAATTTCCAAAGCATGATCAACATAGAGTGATTACGTTCAGGCATGGATCTATGATATCATGGTTAATGTTTTAATTGTGTGTTATGTCCCCATGTTGTTCTTTTATAATAAGTCTCAGGAAAATATATCCTAGGAGTCTATTATATAATGAATGTTATCATTTGTCTTATCTATAGCCCTTTGTTTTTCCTACTATCCTGGAGAGCCCTTGCTTGGTTCAGGACTATTCATTATGATCCTAAGATATATCCGAATCCTACGGAATTCAATCCTTCAGATGGGATGTGAGTTGCATATATAGATTTCATCAAATGTTATATACTTCCTAGGAACATTCAATTACAATGGTATCTTTTAATCATTTATTTTACAATTGTATATTATAGAATTTATACCAAAAGCTACGGAGTTTATGCCATTCGGAGTAAGAGGTAGATCGTGTCCCGGAAATGAGCTTGCAAAGTTAGAAATTATTGTGTTTCTTCATCACTTTATTCTCAATTATCGGTACGTATTACAATTATAAGCTTGTGAATTGTAGGTTAAAATTATAAATAATGTATATAAACAATCAATTTTATATATAATTATTAATGTCTTGGTTTGTATGGAAGGCTTGAACAATTGAATCCGAAGAGCCCTGTGATGTACCTTCCACAACATACAAGGCCCGTTGATAACTGCATGGCTAGGGTTCATAAAATTTCCAAAGCATGATCAACATAGAGTGATTACGTTCAGGCATGGATCTATGATATCATGGTTAATGTTTTAATTGTGTGTTATGTCCCCATGTTGTTCTTGATAGTCTACCTTGTTCCGAAAGGATGGAGAGCCCTTGCTTGGTTCAGGACTATTCATTATGATCCTAAGATATATCCGAATCCTACGGAATTCAATCCTTCCAGATGGGATGTGAGTTGCATATATAGATTTCATCAAATGTTATATACTTCCTAGGAACATTCAATTACAATGGTATCTTTTAATCATTTATTTTACAATTGTATATTATAGATTTTATACCAAAAGCTACGGAGTTTATGCCATTCGGAGTAAGAGGTAGATCGTGTCCCGGAAATGAGCTTGCAAAGTTAGAAATTATTGTGTTTCTTCATCACTTTCTTCTCAATTATCGGTACGTATACAATTATAAGCTTGTGAATTGTAGGTTAAAATTATAAATAATTGTATAAACAATCAATTTTATATATAATTAATTAATGTCTTGGTTTGTATGGAAGGCTTGAACAATTGAATCCGAAGAGCCCTGTGATGTACCTTCCACAACATACAAGGCCCGTTGATAACTGCATGGCTAGGGTTCATAAAATTTCCAAAGCATGATCAACATAGAGTGATTACGTTCAGGCATGGATCTATGATATCATGGTTAATGTTTTAATTGTGTGTTATGTCCCCATGTTGTTCTTTTATAATAAGTCTCAGGAAAATATATCCTAGGAGTCTATTATATAATGAATGTTATCATTTGTCTTATCTATAGCCCTTTGTTTTTCCTACTATCCTCTGTAGATCCACGTGCATTCTAAACTCTTTTGAATTTATGCTTTGATTATCAAATAAAAAGAATAATAATTAGGAAATTCTATCTTGCACATGTCATCATCTACTTTAAAAGTCCTTACACTGGGCAAGAGACTTGGCATACACTAAAAAATAAATTTGTTACATAATATGTTGCAATAACTAACCTAATGTGTTCTCAATAAAATTCAATGTCTTTAGTTAATTTTCAAAATGTCCATAAAGCCTCTCTTTTCATTTATCTTAATTCTTACACATGCGTATCAAACATAAAGCCTCTAAATAGCCCATTGAAGGATACACAGCCTTTCTTAATTATTAAAGATTCTATACCATGACTTTTTTCAGATTTGGTTAGATACCTAGTTATTGCTGTTACTTATAATTTGTAGATTTTAAATAAATTTCTTTGAAAAAAATGTAACTTTGGTCGAGTCATTTAACAAGAAGCCAAATTGAAGGCTAAGATTCTATCTGATAAATGGGAAATATGATTGCTTAGTTGAGAATTAAGCATGCTAAATTGAAGGACAAAAAATGTAGGCCTGATGAGTCTTGGAAGCCAATCTTCATCGCCAAAAGTTTCTTTTTCTAAGACTCATTTAAGCCCTATGTTTTTCATCCTTCAGATTACCATTCTTAATTCTCAGCTAATTAATAAGCAATAGCACTTCTAATTTATCATATAGAATCTTAACCTCGGCCTTTAGTTTGGCTTTGTTCTCAACCACGACCTTCTCCTGTGATCATAATTAGCCATGCAAAATGCAGTTCATAATTTCAAAATGGACTTGAACTTTCTTCTATTCAGTTTCATTGAATAAGAACCTTCCTCCATGCCATCCGAAGCATAAGGTAGGACAAAGCCATGTTCCATTTTAACACGACGAAGAATTAGGGTTCATTTGGGTTAATGGTAGAAAAAAGACCTATTTTCACTTGTGTTTTTGAAAACTTAAGATTGGGTAAAAGTTATATTATATAATATAATTTAAATTTGAATTGACTTTTGTTAGTTTGTAAAATTAGAGTTATTTGATTAATAATAAAAAATGAAAATTTATAAATTTACATAATACTCCCTCTGGTTCAAAATAAAATAACTAAATCACTCAACTCAAAAATCAGTTAAAATTAGTAAATACAATAAATATATAAAAAATGTAACTTATTTTCTTAAAATACCCTTTTATGAGAGAGAGTAAGTGAGAGAGAAAAGAGAATAAATGGAAAAAGAGATAAGAAAGAACAAGTGAAAAATAGAGATGAGAGAGAACATAATTAATTAGGAGTAAAAATTTAAAAAAGAAGAAGAAAGAATTAAATGATAAGACAAATCTAAATTGTAACTTATAAAAAAAAATCAAGTTTCTTCAAAGATTTCATGCTGTGTTTTGAACTAGAGAGTATAAATTTGGATATAAGTCAGATAGTATTATATAATTTACAAAAGTTATAAGTATCAAATTTCTACTTATCGTTTATTGTGGCTCTTTACTCATAAGTCAAGTCGCCCCCATTACCAATACATTAGTAGCGCAATATCATCCGTCACATGTTTGATGTTGCATCCCGTTAATTTTAACCTATTAAATGAGAAATTTAGAACTGACAGAGGGCTAAATAAAATAGTAGAGGCAGACATGAAATAACTTTTGAAGTGAAATCCGGGTAGGGACTAGATTATCATTTTGAAAAGTTTCAGTTAAGGAAGGGTAGTATTGAAAATTATACCCAAAATTCCTAAAAATTTCCAAAAATGCATGAAAAATAGAATGAAATGTCTAAAATAGTATCTGAGGCCCAAAAGGTAGAAATAGGATAAAAATAATTTATTATAAAAGTTTTTGTAATTATAGGTATTCTTGGCTAGTTAAGGAAAAATAAGCCAAAATAAATTATTTTAAATGTACAGAGGCCTCAATTATTCAGACAAAAATGGGAAAAAAATTAGTTGATAGTTTACAACAGATTGTAAAATTATTCATAACCTCTGAAAGTACAAAGATTAGTTTAAAAATATTTAAAACCAAATTATGCTGATAAAAGACTGATTTTGGGAAAATTTTGAATAAAAGGAGTTATAGGTCAAATTTTGACATGAGAAAAATTGGTGAACTTCTTCTCAATAAAAAAGAGTTGTTTGCATAGACAAATGAATTTTTAGATCTTCTGGATTAGAAATGATTCAAAAAAAATTTAACTAATAGGATGGAATTATATAGTAAAATAACCTAAGGGCCCATTTGGTTCAATTACCAAGTGCTTATAGATGGTAATGCAATGCAATGAAATAGGGTGTAATGTAATATTCCTTACCATCAATATGTTTGGTAAGTTATTAATAAGATTTGGCAAAAAAATTATCTTTTATATTTAATCAAATAAAAATAAGATTAAAAGTCCGCAATGCCCCCAATCATAAGTACAAAACAGATGCTCTTACAGCTCCTTCTGCAATTACCAATCCCCCTCTGTCAGATCCTTGCAAGTCATAACACCTCTTCAACAACTCATAGTCCACCTCCATTTTTGTTTCAGCTTGGTCTTGAATTTTCCAATTTGAAACATTTTCAATTTTATCCTCTCCATAATCTGACTATGGTGAACAAGAAAGAAAGAACCAAACTAACCTTGCTTTTCTCCAAATAGATGCCTTCACTGTCTTTAGCTCTTAAAGGCAATGCCATTCTCATATGTCATTTCAACATTCATTGTCTCTCTCTGTGGTGACCCTTGTGCATTGCCCATCTTGCACGACTTTATGCTCTATTTGCATTCGAGGTCTCCCACTGTCGGCAACAATTCCTTTTTTTCCATCAACTCTTTCAGTAGTGTTCTATATATGATGCACCAAAACAGCACAATATGGAGAGAGGGGACAAAAATCAACCAATTTAAAGGTAAAAGTGAAGCAACATGAGGAGATATATGATAATGGAGGGAAGAGACAATGGAGTAGGAGGAGAGAGAGCAATAATGGTAATGGAGGGAGGGAGATGAAGGATAAAGTTTGGAGAAGGATAACGATTAAGGGAAAATATTGTATTTTTCACATTGATTACAAAGGCTAAAATCGATTTATATAAGAGATTGCAGCCCTATAATGATCATTCATAAACCCTCCCATAGGAATGGATATTACCAAAAAAAGGTGCAATTGATATTACCATTATAATTCTTTTTACCATTAGAAGTCCAACTAAACATGTCATTTATGGTAATGTAATAATAATTAACATTGCACACCTTCAATGGGGTTGAACCAATAGGACCCTAAAGCTTTGTAGGGCAACTTTTTCTCCTAATTTTCTATCATTTTTGACCCCATTTTTATAAAAGGAGGATCAGGTTGGAATTATGCTATTTGTCAAGGGACATAATTGCAAGATGTTAAATTATAATTTTATATTACTTTTAATCACATATTTAATTTGTAAAGATGACACATAAGAGGACATTTGGCCAGTTATTGAGATATAAGAGGACACTTGGCTTCATCTTAAGGAAGAAGACATGATCAAGAGCCAAGTAAGACATGGAATTTTAAGATTTTCCAAGGGCAAAAAAAGGGAAGCCATGGCAAAATGTGAGTCCATAAAAACCCCCCCAAACAACACATAATTTTGCCAAAAGAGAAAGAACAAGAGAGGGAAGGTTTTGCTCTTGAATTGAAGGAAAAGGGAAGAGAAAAAGGAAGAAGGAAACCAAGACAAGTTCAAGTAATCATCCAAGATAAGTCAAGGCTTCCATTAAGGGTTTAATTGCCTTGATTAGTGATTGTTTTGGATTTGATTTTGATGGAGAAAAATGGCAACAACCCTACTCTAATTTCTGCCCAAAATGTCATATAATTTGATATGAATGATTAGAAAATGGCTTGGGGATTAAAGAATAGAAAATGGTTGGAAACTTGTGTTGTACCTTGGTTTATGAAAGAATTTCAATTGTTACCTTTGTATGTGTATTTCTGCCAAGCATGGATCATGAGGCTAGGATGTGATTCATGTTAATTTGATGCTTCTAATGAGTTTAAGGAATGAAATTATATAGGATCATGTTGAGGAAATGTGTTTGTTTGCAAGCATTAAAATGAAAATAAAATTTTGAACCCAAAAACCCTATGTCTCAACCAACATGAAATCTAGGGAAAAAGAGTTGATTTGATGAATCTAACTTTAAATGTGGATTTTACATGAAAAATATGTAGGAAAAACATATGGGAGTTGTGTTTAAAAAGGATTATACAAAAACCCTAAAATCAAGATAAGAATTAGGGTTTATGTTAAGTCATTCATAGATGTTGTTTGAGTTGAAATTTAGAATGTCTTATTTTATAATTGATAGGAGTTAAATATTGGCAAGAGGAGCTTCAATGCTAAGGGAAAGAAAGGAAGAAGCAAGATTTGAACAAGTAGCAAGGACTAACAATTTTGATGTTAACTTGCAATGGTTGCTTGCTATGTGTTTTTATGCCATGATGTGATTGAGTTAGCTAAGTTGTAATGTGTTAAACTCCTTGCATTTTATGTCTTGGTAATGTGCATAGTTGAGTTATTGAATGGTATGTCTATGTACTCCCTTTTCATGGCATGATTTTGTTAGGGAATGCAGAAAATCATTAATTAACGTGTGGCATGACATACCTTGTATTGTTAGTATTACAATTGTTGTTTTTTACTACTGGGATTTTTTTTGGAATCTCATTCCTTTGTATATCCAATGACACCATTGGGGGCTGTCCTTCAAGGGAAAGGGGAAAATGTGGAGGGATGAGAGAGAATTTACATGAAATGTTATACTTTGATATGGATTATGTTATGTTTTATGAGATTTAAGTATGAATTTTGAGTGGTGTTACATAATTTGTATAACAATTATAGATTTTTGTAAGAGACTATGTTCTTATCCCTTGGGAAGTATGATTATGCTTGAAAAAGTGAAAGCATAAATGGTAATTAGTAAATTGTATGATCATAGCCTTAACTCTCCATAACAAAGCATTAAAAAAGGGTTAATGATACTTGTAACATGGTTTTGTGGCTGTAACTTTTCTGACCAAATCATAGAATCTGACTGTGATATTTGGTTAGCTTGAAGTTCACATTTAGTAAACTACTTAATTTAAAGCTATGTACAGAAAATTATGAATTTTTGAAGTTATAGTAATAACGCAGGAAATTTAAAATGATCAAATGAATAATACTTTTTGAAAACAAAATGGAGCATGACTGGAATGAGAATGGACCGGTGAGTATTTTGTCTATGTAGAGAATGAAAGAGCTTCAAATAGAACTTATTACTAATTTTTCTCAAACTCAATTTTGATCTCTAAGTATTTTTCCATAAGTTTTAGAAATTACCTTATATTGGGCAAAATTCCCTCACAATGTTATTTGAGCTAAATCTTCTATTTCTTGGGCACGAAACCATTTTTACAAACTCACATTAATCTCAAAATAACTTTTTCCTATTTTTTTCAATTATTTGAGGCCTCCTAGTAGTTTTCATTAATTTTAAATTTGACTAATTATCCCCTAATTAACCAAAAATTTCAGAAATTAAATAAATTCCTTTAAGTTATTTCCTCATTTATGCCTTAATGAAGCCTCAATATGGTATGGAATTTTATTCTCCATCTTTGTGGATCTCTGGGGATTTTTCTTCAAATTTCAAGCTTTATTTCCAAATTAAAGTTGCCCATTCTTACTTGTAATTTTTTAAAAATACAGTTTTCCCTACTTGGGACAGAATGCGATGTTGTATTGGAATGTCTATTATTTTCTTTAGTCCTTAACAGACTCTTAATCACATGTTTAGTCTTTATTTGAAAAGGTCAGATGTTATAGACATGGCTTCTGAACTTTAAAATTTGAAGAGATAGGAACAATTGAACATATACTTTGCATGTATTAAATTCACACACTTATGAGTTAGAAGCTGAAAGAACGACGATTTAGAGCAGCAGGCAATTGAGGAGTCATCTTCAAAATTGAGAAAGACTTGTCCTCTAACACACCTAACCTAGAAAAATAATTTTAGATCGAATGTATGAATAACCGGTCTAGAAACTCATATAAATATAAATGTAGACTTATTTTTAAATTATCTTTATTATTTTCTAGACTGATTAATTAGTAACATATATAGATCTTATTATTTAGACTGCATTTTTACAAAGTCGGTCTGAAAGTATATCAATATTTACAAAAATATCACTGATCATATTTTCTAAACCTATACTATAATGACTGATCTAGAAAGGACAATCTAACTAGTAGAAGTTTATTTTAAAAGTTATTGTGTGATGGTCATGTTTAGTGTGTGTGGAATTTATAATAGGGTTGTGTAGTGGGTAATATTCCCTTGGGTTTCAATTTTGCCCTAAGCCTTATTATATATGATTATTATGTTTGAACATGCCCAGATTGTTGTATCGTAAGATTTTTTATAATCATGGTGGCGTGTTTGTTACAAGTTTCACTCTTCTCTATTATGATTAATTTTATAGATGTGTTTAAGGAATAATTTTGTAAATTGTATGGGGTCCAATCTTTTTCCTAACCATGATAATTCCTTCTACTATGTCTTCAATCTCTTTCTATCATGATTAGCCTTAATTTGTATAATACTTTAAATTATTTAACCATGATAGTGTCTTTTAAATGTTAAGTTTATGTCTTTTTATATCGTGGTTTTCAAAGATGTATTTCTTTCTCTTAACCATGATAGACTTAACAATAAACAACCTCTTTAACTTTTTATTCTTATAAGTCTTTTCAAACTTTCTCATTTTAAGGGGGAATTGCCTAAAAATTGACGTCTATCCTCCCTAACTTTCTTCACATATCTTCCTATTTTTCAACTCATCAATAATAATTAAATTTATAATGTGGGCAACATTTCACAGTTAAAAACTAGCTTTTCATAAAGGAACAACTATGATTATTAATTTCTTTTCTTTCAAGTAGGAAATAATAGCATCATTAGAAAGGAAACTATCCCTCAACATCATAACACAGAACACCAAATTAATTCCCCACTCAAGTAAGCATTTTTTTCATTTCTATTTCAATATCCCTCCCTGTATGACTAGAGTGTAAAAAGAAAGTTTAAAAAGTCAAAGGGTGGCATTAAGAAAGGGAAAGCTATTGTTATACTACCTTACCTCTCCTAAGCATGAAGTCGATCTCACTGGGGGCTTGATCCATAAAGTGGACTCCTAGCATTATAGAGGGTCCTTTCTTAGCCAATACATCATCTACTCTATTTGCTTGTTGACTCACATGTTTAACCTCCATAATCCATTCTCTTTGTAGCATATTTTGGGCTTTACCAAATAGCTCATAATTAGTGTGGGCTTCACTAGTTCGTTTGTTCAAAATAGACAGTGCCTTTGGAGTCAGACTCGAGCATTATTCTTTGCAGGCCTAGGTCCTAAGCAAGTTTTTAGCCATGGACACATGGCCAAACCTCTGTAGTAAGACTGTCTCCTTCCCTAAAGTGATAAATGAAGCTTCGAATCCAGCTCCCATGCTCATCTCATACCAAACCCCACAAGCTCTACTTGTTGAGCTAGTAGCAGCTGCACCATCAATGTTCACTTTCATCCAACCTTGGTTACAGGGAGTCCAATGGCGTTTATTATGATTCACTCCTGTCACAAGGGCCCTCCCTCTACACATCCTCTTCTAATGAGCCTCTCTAGTGCTAGTAAGGGTGCTCTAACACTGTTAATAAGATCTTTATTTGTGATGAGCTTGTTTTCAAAGATGCATAGGTTTCTTCATCTCCAAATCCACCAGTAAGTGATAGTAAAATTACACTACTATAAAAATGCAAATACTTGACGGTTATTTTTTGCTATAATTGACTATTAAGAACTATCAAATATGGAGGCATCATATGTGATCTTAACAAACATTTGATGGTTAAGTATTGGTAGAGCCATATATGTTAAAACTGTCAAGTATTGATATAAATACTTGATGGTTATAAATACTTAACAATTATAAATTGAAAACTTTCAAGCATTTAGCTTTAATAATTATCTATTGGGACTATATATTTGATGATTAAACTGAATAACTGTCAAGTATTAAAGACCTTTTTAGGAAAAAAATATAAAAATAGAAGGCGGCAATACAAAACAGAGAAGCAATAATAGAACAACCACATATATATCAATCCAACCACCAAATAGGAAACCAATTTACACTATATTTTAACAAACCAAAAGTCATACAATGTACTCTAAACCAAAAATCAAAATTGGATAAGCATGCGAGGAAAGAAAAACCAAACCAAAACCAAAATGGCTAATTACCTTAAGCCAAAATCAAAATGGGCCAATTACCAAAATCACAACCAAATTATCTAAGTAAAAAAACCAAAAACAAAAGGCAAAAATCAATCAAACAAATGACAAATACCAAAACCAAAATTATCTTATTAATTATTTATATTGTGCCCACTAACAGTTAATGATTTATATTCCTTCATAAAAAAAATACAATAATTAGGCAAGCATGTATATTCTCATAGCTTAGGATGACAAAGCGTAACGCCTATTTTGCAGCATATACTTTGCTTGGAAGCTCGTTTTCCTTTGGTAGTATTTGTTTCATGAGCAAAACCAATTCTGTGAAACTTATGTCACTTCACTCATTTCTTACTTTCAAGTTATACAATTTTAAAACTGCATACAATTTTTTGAACTCAGTATAACTTTCATACAAAGATGTTTCTGCATCACTCTTTAACCTCTCAAACATTTCTAGACAATCCTCGAGTTCCCATTCAATCATGTTGGCCAAATCTTCAACCAACTTCATGTGTGCTTATGTCAAAATTAAGTGATCCACAGCTTTTACTATACCCTTGATTACTCACATCTCTTGTCTCCCCATGCTTTATCCGACATTTATAACTTTGATCAATTCTACTTATAATTAAGTGACTCTCACAAATAGATTACAAAACCCACTTGAAAAACAAAAATTTACACAAGGACAAACAATCCTAGTGTGATCACCAGTATGCTCAACTACAAACTTAAAAAAATCTCTTACCCTAGCCCAATATTCCTTTGATTGGCGGACATCTATTCCTTATCTATGGTCTCCATCTAACATAAATTATTTAGAGGGAAATATAGTCAACGATTCAAAAATATTTGCAAAATTAAACAAAGATAGGAAATCAATAAGTCACAAATAATCACATGTTGTCTCTCTTTAATTTTATTTATGCTATTGTAGTTGTTAATAACTAGTAATTAAAACAATTCAAGCTTGTGCCGTTCTATTTGGAAACAATTTGGCAATGTAACAACTTAAAAATAAGCATTTCTTAGGTTTTATGCTCTTTATTTGAACTATGTTAACTTCAAAAAAATTATTAAATAGTAAGCAAGGCAATATCAGTTTGGAAAACCAAGCAACTAAAACCACTATTCATGCATGTTTAATTCTTCACACTAAATAGCAAAATCCCAACTAACATTTAATCATTTAAACCATTCCAAATATCTAAAGCAATGCCAATGAATTTAGAAACAATTTCATCTAAATTCAATCATGTGCCATTTCATTTGGGAAAAATTCGATCGCTTAATGGCTTAAAAATTACCATTTTCTAGGCTTTATGCCCACTATTTCAACTATATTAACTTCACAAAATTATTAATCAGCAAATCAGAATGATGACATTGATTTTAACATGTAAAAACCAAGGCTACATAATAACGCTTCAGACGCTAGAACAATGCCATTGATTTAAACATGTAAAAAAATTAAACAAAGCTACAAAGCAAAACTTTAGAACATACAAACCTTCTGGAAAAAAAAAACAACAAAACCCACGAACACAAAAAAAAAATGCAAGATAGTGAGCAAGACAACGAGTACTTGGTAGAAGAAGATGCATCAGAACCCATATTGTGCTGAAGAAGAAGCAGGTACTTGGTAGAAGAAGAAGAAGAAGAAATAGATGAAACCTAGAGAGTGGAGAGTGTGGCTGGTGGCGAATGGAAGAGAGTGTGAAACAAAGGCGGGTGAGGGCATAGAGGCACTAAAATGTGAAGAACAGGGGTAGGTGATGACAGATGATGATGAAGAAGAACCCACAAGCTTAGAAGACGTGAGTAAAGTGTGAAACAGTAGTGGGATGCTAGAATAGAGTAGTCAAAGGCTTAAGGAAAAAGCACAAAAGCAAGTGGAGAAACTAAAATAAAAAAGGACATGTATCAGATCAGGGATTTTAAAACATAATACTTGATGATTTTAGGATAAAATCGTCAAGTATTTATTCAAAATACTTGACGGTTTGAAGAGAAAACTGTCAAGTAATTCTGTGTGAAACAATACTTGATAGTTTCATTTTAAATTGTCAAGCTACTCGATATTGTTTAAGTAACATCTGTCAAGTATTGTTTTGCTAAATAGCACCTCACTTTTTTTTTTCTTTACGGTTTTTATATACCCATTAAGCATTTGACATCAATTATTAATAAACATGTAGTAGTGAAAATGGCTTTCTTGTTGTCCATCTTCTTCTCTATGCTTGAGGATGTGTTCTATCATATCCAGCCGTCGAAATTTGTTGTACAAAATTGTTTTTGCACGTCGAGTGGAACTATCGACTCATAGAGTCTCCTTTTGATGTGTCTGTCTCCAAGATCGTGTAGAAGTCTTCAACTCATGTACACAAATAAGACAAGCATCATCTTCCCCCAGACCTTACATGTGTCTCAAAGCATTGTCGAGCAACCTCTTATGTGTGTCCAGAGGAAAGATTTGCATCTTTGAAGTACCTTCATTTTTTATATTCTATCCCACAAAGGGTCGTGCCTATTATCATCACAAGTTAACTTTTCATAGTTTGGTTTGACTAGTAACAAATTGTAACATTCCATTTTTTTTTAATCTTATTATAGGATTTAGATTATATGGGTGAGATTAATTCATAATATTTAATATTAAAGGTTATTGAATAAATAGTAAATCATAATTTCTGTTATATACATATAAATCATATATATAAAAAAATAATAAATTTATTATTATTTTTATATTAAAAAAAATAATATATATATAAAGGCAAGTGGGTGGCACGTGGGCCACCCACTGCCAGCGGGAGGAGGCGGGGGGGTGTAAGCCCCTTTTGGGCCGTGGCCTCTTTTATTAAAAAAAAAATATTCATTTCAAGTGGGGGGGTACACGTACCCCCACTTTCAGATGCTTCTCCCCCTCCCCTTTTCCGCTTCGCTGTTTCCTCTGGTCCGCGTCCTCGCAGCGCCGCGACAGTGAGTGGGTGTGAGAGGTGGTTTGAGTGTGTGAGAAAGGAAGGGTTCTACTTGGGTACATATAAGATATCTATGTAAGTCATCTTCATCCTAAAATTTTTATTATTTAGCTTATTCTTTTATTTTCTAAGTTATGGCAGAATGAATATTTTTAGGGCTTGTTAGATTTTTAATTTTTAAGGCTTCTAATTTAGTATTAGGATATTAATAGAGCTTATGTGGTTAGAATAAGAGTCTTATGACTTAGATTTTAGTTGGATGGTTGATTTGAGACAATATAAGTTAGTGTTTGGTTGGGAAATGGTGATTAGTGTTAATGATGATATTAATTTCAAAATTTATCTCTTAGTTGAGTTCATTTGAGGTTATATTGAGGATTCAATGCTTAAACCTTGAGGATTGTTGTTGAAATAGTAATGTTAATGATTCTTGAAGAGACTTTAAGTAGTGGAAATTGGGTGTTTGGAGTAAATTGAGGAAAATATTATAAGTTATTGATTCTAATGAATGGGAAATGATAAATGGAAGAAGGGAATAGGATTGTAATAATGATTGGAGGCATAGATGGTACATGACTATTTTTCTAAGAGTTAAAATAAACACTTTTTGGAGACTTTTGGATGATTTAAAGGAAATATTCTTATTAATGATGTGAATGAGAGAAATAGAGTTGGGAAGTACTAGGAATTGTCACTTGGAAGAATAGATGAATTATTATTTTTTTTTCCTAAGGATAAATTTTTAGATAAGCCGATTATGGGGATTTAGTTAATAAACTATTTTAATGCTATATTAATTAGTCTTTTTATATTAATATATGTTTATCAATTTATTATTGTAGAGTGAGCTTGGTTTGGGCTCTTGGGTCTTGAATCCTCCTACTTTTAGTTCTTGTGTCAAGAACTTGAGGTAACCACTTTCTAATTTACCTTGTATGCTTGTTGATGTGATTATAAGCATGTGTTGATATTATAAATGTTCTCAATATGTGTTATGGTGGTTTCTGTATGAAAAGTAATTTATATATCTATATCAAGATTTAAGTTTTGATAAATTTATTAGTTAAGTGGGCATGAATTATTTCATCTTATGAATATCTTGTTGATGTTGAACAAATTTGATTATTGAATATGAGAATACTTTATGGATATGAAATTGTGTAGAATTGGATGGTTGGATTGAGCTGTATTGGTTGTGCTGAAATGTAGTTGTGGGAGGTCTGATTATTTATACCACGTGGTATAGCCGCCACTTGGCGCCCAGTGGTTGGCATTAACATTCTTAGGGCCCTCGGTATCACCCTTCCTTTGGCCGGGTCAAGGGTCAGCCCAAGGGACATGACACCTTTCCATATTCCAAGGAAAGGGAACCCATGGTCCGATATGAGCTCTGTAACTTTTGGCCGAGTTACACCTCATTATTGGAGAGCTTGGTGCAGTCTTGTAAAAGAGACGAATCCTGTTATGTGTGAATAGCCCATGGGTTCTGTCAGAGGTTACAAGGAGGTTATAAGGATGGTTGATGAAGTCCTATGCATGCAAGTTACTTTCTGAATTATTATATATTGTTTTCTGTAAAGATGTTTAACTTATATGTTATTTGAAATTGTACTTTGCCCGCTTAGCTATCTTGTAATCACTCCCTGGATACTTGTTGAATTGGAATTGTGGTTATTGGGTCAAGTTGACTCACCCCGTGGTTATTTAACATTTTTCAGGCGAGGGTTCAGGTGTTGGTCCCAAGGGGAAGGTGTCCGAGGCTTGAGTTTTCCTTTCCACTCTGTATAGCCTCTATTTTGATATACATGTTTTGACTGATGTATATTGCCAAACTTTAGGGCCTTTTTGTTTTAGTTAACATTATCATAGCCTTTCCGTTGCATTCTAGACTTGTACTATTGGGCGGAGCCCTTTTTGGTCATATGTGATCGTTATTTTGATTGCAATTGATAATGGGCAGTAGTGGTAGTTATTTTGATGGACTTCAATGTCCTAGCCCATTTACAATTGGTCTTAATTGTAGTTGAGATTCCAGAGTATTGCTGATGGATTTGATATATACATGGAAAATCAAATGTTGATCCTTTCTTATTTGATTAACTATCTTTATTATTCTAGAACAGTAGCTACTACTCTGTTAAAGATTTGGTTTGTTATTGACTATGGTAAATTTCTATTTGATTATGTTTATCCTTCCTACCATGGCTAGCCTTTTAAAGTAATTATCCTTTTAAAAATGTTTATTTACCATGAATTACGGGGGTTGTAACACAAATCATTTTTCCCACTTCCATTATACATCCTAACCATGATTATAGGCTCTTATCCCTATTATACACTGCCCAATGTTGGTTTTATTCTATCCTACACATTTGACCCACACCGACCCTGGTTAATCTGTGGAATGAGATTATTTCCATGGCCATACTTGTCTCTGGTTACTTGATCCCCTAGTTCTCCTTTGCATTTAATGAGTTTCCATCCAAGATTTTTGAGAGTTGTATGGTTTTGTACTAATAATCAACTAACATTATGATTACATATTATATTTGTTTATATTGTCACGTGTTTAGGTATTCATGAGTCAAAAAAGTCAGTTTGTCTTGTAATTTGCTAGGATAGACATATCTAACTTTTCACGATATTGTTAGTTGACAATTGGTGTGGATTGACAAATCTTTTTCTTTTTTATTGATGAATCCTTGTTTGGAAAGCTACATGACATCCATTTATTCTTCCTTTTTTTAATCAAAACATGTGTATCATGTTTTGACATTGTCAATCATTATGAGATTAAGAGTGTTTTTTTTTTACCGACGAGTGCTTAGAGAGTAAGTTAAGATAAATATATACCAATAACATTGTAATGGATCACCAATAATTGAAAGACCTTTTTTTTCTTGTTATTAATGAATATATTGTTCGCAAAAAAATTTTGAACATCTTTGGATGGAAAAGAAGCATGAGTATTAATTACTCTATATTATTGAACTTTAGGGTGCTAATTACACCTTCATGAATATTTTGAGGGTTAAAAAAGCTCTTTAACTGAAATCATGTTAGAGTTAATGATAAACTTTAACATCTATTAGGACAGGGGCAATGTTATAATGATTTTTACACTTGTGGGATGAACTGCTCTAATAAATAGTTTAGGATGATTAATGCTCCTTACAACATAATTCCATGACAAAAATGCCTCTAAACCCAAATTTAAAATCCTTTCATTCAAATTCCAATCTGCATCAATAAGGTAGGATATAATGCATATGTAATTAATTCTATCCAAGTGCCATTTGTGAGGCAAACCATTTGTTTGTTATTGATGCGATACAGCAAGCTAATGATCTATTACAAATCCCAACTGGACCAATCACAATAGCAAAAGCTAAAAAAATTAAGGAAACTTTGAGTGGACTAGTGTAAGACACTTTGACAAAGCAAATGGCATTTATTGGAGCATCAAATCTGGATGAAAATGCTAAGGACGTCGCTAACATCATTTGGGCTGAAAATGGAGCTGATGATCATATCTTGGGCTTGGAGACTTCAATTTAAGGAGCTTGGATCAAGTATAATACATGAGAAGACTCATTTGGGCCTAATTAATCATATTTTGGTCTTGATATGCCGATTATATTTCATTAAATGCATTTGAGCGAAAATTCATAATTAATTGGCAGATTTGACTTTTGAGTTTCCAAGTTACCTAAATCAAGCCCTTATTATTTTATTTAAGTTAGATTTTATATTTTGATTTTCTAGATTTTATTTAATGCTTTTTAGGTCAGATTTCTGAATGTATCCTCTATAAGATATTGTAACCCTTATTTGGAAGCAGATTTGGAATTTGAATGAAAAAGTTGTATTTTGCAATTTCTGACTTGAGAGGGAATTCTCTCTAGGGTTTTTCATTAAATTAACAGACTTATCAAGGATTGATCAACCTTGTGGCGTCTTTCAACACTTTGGGTCCTTGTTCTTCCGTGTTCAAGGGTTCAAGTATATTACCAGACCTTTGTTTATGTTTTTGGGGTGCATGTATTTGAATTGGTTATGGATTTGTGGGATTTTCCCTTGTGGGTTTGCACCAGTTATTGATCAAATACTCTTTTAAATCTTTTTTTTTTGTGGGTGAGAAGGAAGAAGCCAAGAGATTACATCACAAGCCTACATAGAAATAAAGTTCCAGTAACACCTTTATGGAGGATCTCACACACCTCACTGGGAGGCAAATTCCATAACTTTCTGTGAGATGGTTAAGTCCTGCACATATGAGTTAATTTATCTACATAGCGGTTGCCCTCCTAAAAAACATGATTATATTGATGTGCACCATCCAATTTCATTCCAAGAGGTCCTTAATCTTTTAAGAGATTAAATAACATCCTTGTATCTCCTATCCTTCATAAAAATTCATTTACAAGTTGAGATGTGTCACTTTAACTTCCTCTTGTTTTAATCCCATTTCCTAGCAAAAGTGTAAGTCCTTCCAACAACCCCTATGCTTCTGTCATTTTGATACTACAGCTCTTTATTTTGATGGAATAACCACACAGCCATTCACTATAACTACCTCGCACTACTCCTATATATCATAAGCAAAGCTTTTTAAAACTCTTTTACAAGAGATGCCAAGACTCAAAAGATTCATATTCTAAAGTTCCCAATGCAAGGAATTGAAAGGCATACAGCGGAAAAATAACTTTAAAATTTTTCAATCCCTTGCTCGGATCTACCGATTGTGTCTAAGTTAAGTAGTAAGAGGTGTTACCTGCGGTATTCGAATAATTGGTGGCTCGGGGATTCCGACATTCGGGATGCTTATGCTCTCTTTTCGATCGTGAGAAGTCGACAACTCAGATCGGCTTCCTCTACCGGTATCCACACGAACAGCGTTCCAATCACGAACGACGTGCTAGCGCCTCTTGTCCTTCTAGGGTTTGAGAATCCGTCCTCACCATCTCTATTTTGGCCGTTTCTTATCTGCAAACCTTTTGCACTCTCACACACCCAAAACCTTAGCTCCTAATATCAAATATATATAGGACGCTAAGGATATTGGATTTCGGAATTAATTTAGGATTAATTTCAAATTAATACAATATCATATATTACGTAATTTGATAAGAAATCAATTAAATAAATACGGTTTATATATTAAATCCGTCTTACATATTTAATTCACCTATTCATTTAATTCAAAATAAAGATATGACAGAATTATATTTGATTTATTCTAATAAATCAAATTTGAGATATTATATCATGCCTCATCAATTTAAAAGTGATATAGATTTAATTTATCTTTATAAATCAAATCTTATAAATATCTCTTATATCATATAATATATATACGTGAATTTATATATATATATATACATGTCCACCCTAGATTATTCATTGAATCTGGACATATCTTAGATTTAACGAATATGGACATCATAGCTCGTGTTGGGCTATTTTGTGTGCGACCCTGTAGGCCCATATGAAGTTGGCAGTGGGCCATTTACTATAATGACTCACAAGTCGTAAGCGGTCTCTAACAAGACATCACGACTACCCAAATCATATGAGGATCGATGAACGATGTAACCTTTCATACAACCATATCACGTCCCTTTTGTCACATGACATTTCGATCATGGATGAGGCATGGAGAACGTCATCCTCCTATTCTTGACCGTTACTTTCTCGATCCCTGAGTAGTCTGAGTATAGAAATGGAACTACCTTTCCATTATAGTATGGCCATACATTTCTCAGACTCACTCATCGAGGGGCCAAGTAATGTCTCTCTACGAATGTGAGGGACAAATTCCATCTTGACCATTCATATTCCTCCATATGAAAAACCACTAAGCCTGAACATAGTCTTTATGATCACTCGATCAAAAGTGACTTTTGACTAGGTCAAAGCTGAGCGTTTCTCATGTAGGAATCCATGATGATCTCAAGTCAAAGGGCATAGTGACATGGTTTGTATATGAGAGAAGCTTATGACTTAACCCATGCAGCTCTCTCATAGCGGGTCGATCCAACACCTTGTACTCTTACATGTGCCTATGACTTTGATTTATATCTCTATACATCTTCAAAGTCATACTGGTCTTATTTCATCTCTACTCCCACATAGATGACCGACTAGGGACATTTAGGATAAAATCATGAGTTATCCAAGGATAGTCATCACAGTAAACATGCAAATAATATGATAACATAATTAAGAAATTCATAAATCAACAATGTTCATAACACAATGATTTGCTCCTAAGGCACAATTTCCAACACCTAAGCCTTCTCTTATCCCTTCAACTTTGATCTTTTTGTCATATAATTTGCAATTAAATCATTCAAAACAATATTTTTACTAGTTTTGTTATGCTAAAAAATCAAGGTGGTTCAATATAGGATCCGCACAGTAGGAGTTATTATATGGCAATAATTATTAAAAAAGCACTCATGAATGAGAAGGAAGGTGGCATGAACCGTGTTTAGGAGAAATTTGGAGATTGTCCGCGCCTTAGAAAATACCAACGTATATGTGGTTAACTATGCATGAATCTCTTTGACATTAGAAGATATAAGAAGCAACTAGATCGATGAGGATGGATGTTTAATTATGTAGAGCAAGTTAAGAGTGCTACACACACAATTAAAGAGACTACTATCATAATTATATTACATTCAAAAGGGCGCCCTTTTATGCATGGGAAATGATCTTATGGTGTGAAACAAGCTTTCTAATGAAGATATTCCAAATAGGAAGTTCGAGGGTGGTGATTAGGCAAGCATATCCATTTAAGGAAGAATTTACTATATGTTCAATTGAGAGGATGCTTAGGTAGAAACAAAACCATGGTTTTAAAAATACTTTTACAGTATACGAAGTATATATGTGATGAAATTTGTCTTGATTTACGAAAAAGTACTTTTGAAAAACACTTTTTCACTAATCCAAACACCTCTGAGTAAAACTACAGTGTAAAACTCTATAACTGCAAAATAATATTATTTTAATCATATTGCCCATCACCATGCATAATCGCTTAAATAAAAAATTGAAAAGCAATGATATTTCCAGAAATTTAATCGTAATTAAAGAATATTTTAACATCACGTAAAGTTATATGAAGTGGTAAAGGTAAGGTAAGATATAATAATAGTAATTTGTGTTCCATATCTTTTTGATGTAACTAATACTACATTTAATCTTTAATATAAGATCTAATTTACTAATTTGAAAAGATTAAGAACGTTAAATAAATCATTTTAAAGTATTATATTTATCATTTTTTCAAAATAATTTGCCTGGCTTATAAACTGATATAGAATTTAATTATATGTATAAGTATTTTAGAGAGATTATGCAATATATTCTATAATTAAGTAGTTTTTTTTAACTTTTAAATTTTTTTTAAATTAGTCAATTAAGTCTTATGTTAAAGAAAGAATATAGTATAATTTTATTAATTGACCAGTTTAGGGGAGAATTTAACATCAATATAATTTTAACCATGATCCCCTGAAAGTTTGATGTTGGGTTTTTAGTTCAAATGCTTGCATATGATAGGAAAATATGGGAAAGGTTTTTGCAATAGAAGATTTTGATAGATGAAAGGAAAGCTTGAATTTTTTAATTTTTTATCAACCATTACACCTCTCACCCAAGATAAAGAAATTGGGGATGATAAAAGAAGACTAGGCAATTGGTTTTTCCTTCTCTTTTGGTAGAATCCCAAAAAAGTACTTTTGAATTTCAAAATTTTAAATTAATATTATTTACTACACTTTAATAACAATTAATCATAACATTTGAAAAGTGAATAACAACACATTTTTATAATTTTTTATCAGGGATTTTGAAATTTTAGAGGTATTTTTTTAGGATGTTTCCCTTTTCTTGCCCTTGTTTTTTTTGTAACTTTGTTTTTTTAATATAATTTCTTTGTTTTCTATTGAAAAATGAAATAGCTATGCAAAAAAATTCCATTTTGTTATAAAATTAACTAACAAAGAAAGTAAATTAGAGAAGGGATGTGGATATGAAAATGAGAGATGATATTGTATTCCTTCACCTGCTTCACTTTCTTTCACTTGCATCACAACACAATGATATGCTCTATTTATAGGCATAGTCTTATACATAACTTACACTTATCTTTGAATGATAGATAGTAGGCAATAAACCACATGAATGTAAGTGGAGGTGAGTTAAAATATTAAAGACATAGTAAAAAAGTAATGGAGTAGTGGGAGATTAATTTATAGTGGAAGTAGTAGGAGTTACTTGATAGACTTAAAAAGAATGAGGAGATAGACACCCACACTTAGAATATTCATAACACTGCTCTTTAGATGTCCATTATGCAAGACTGTACCTCATTAAAAAACTTTAACTAGGAACAATCTTATGGGTCAAAAACCTAACAGAAGAAAAAGAATATACATTCATTGATACACTATTTAATGCCACTTTATTAACCTTGCTAGGAAAACATAGCGGAAAAAACCATCGACAAGGAAAAAAGAGGCATGTATTAACTCCCCCTTTTGGTAATATCAATTGATATCCTTGAGTTCATGACTTCCAATATCATGAACAAGCTTTTCAAATATTTTAACAGGAAGTGACTTGGTGAACAAATTTATTAGATTTTTATTTGAACAGATTTGCTAGATATAATTTCACCATCTTTTGAATATTATGAAATGAATACTCCATCTGGAATTACCAACATATGGATCGGAAAAGAATCTAGAATTCTATTTTAATGCATTTGTGTTGGTAAAGAACTATATTGTAATAGTAAGTTAACAGCAAATGATATGTCAGGTTATGCGTGACTGGCAAGATATATAGCTGCACCTATTGTACTATGATATGGTACTTCTAGACCTATGATTTGGTGCTTCTGGACTAAGTAGTTCTTTATTACCTTCTCGAAATCTAAAAGAATCTTTATTCCCCTCCAAAGATCTTAGAACTACTAGAATACATAATGGAATAGATGTGATTTATCCATACAAAACATTTCAAGACATTTCTTGTATCAATTATTTGATACGCAAAAATTTCATTTCTCAAGTATTCAATTTGCAATCTAAGACAAAACTTTATTCTTCCCAAGTCCCTCCTTTCAAATCTTTCTTGTAAGTAATTTGTAGCTTTTATGAGCTCTTTAAGAGTTCTGATGATATTTATATCATCAACAAAAACAACAATTATGTCAAACTCATTTTCATATTGTTTCATAAAAATATATGGGCGAATTAGATCATTTTTATATTCTTCCTTTAACAGATATTTACTTAGTCTGTTATACCACATACTCCTGACTGCTTCAATTCTTATAGAGACTTATTCAACTTAATTAAGTATTATTCTCAAAAACTTGAATTGTATGTTTCTAGCAACTTAAATCCTTCAGGAAATCTCATATTTTAATCCAGAATGATAAAATGGATAGTACATACTCGTGTTATTTTAATCTTCATAACATTTGATATATTGAATGACTTTCTTATATATACTTCTAACATATTTTGGATCCTGCAAGACTTGCTATGTAAATTTCACTATTTAATACACCCAATGCATAGGCTATAACAATATCTAATAGACACATATCTTATTTTTTGTATACTGTCAAACTATATATACATAAATAATTACATCCATTACAAAATAATATGTCTCATCATAATCATTATCAGACTTCTGTGAAAATCTTTATTTTCACATAAATGTTCATATGTCCTATAATACTGCATATTTTATGTGTTTTGACTATAGGTCCATAACTTCACATATTGAAATAATATAATCATATTTTCACTGCGGCTTTTTTCCTTTTACTTTTCTTTTTGGCCAAATATCTATTTATTTTGCATGATATATTTATGTGTAAGATCCTCTTTTTATCACGTGATATTATTATCAAAATCGTTGTTGACAACTTTATCTTTTTGGTTTTATTTTTCCTCTTGTGACATAACTTATTCAGATTTCTTTCTTACTTTTCACGTGCCTGAACCTCTTTTAGAGTTTTACAATTAGTTAGTCTTGGCACTCTTTTAGAGTACATGCCTCCTCAATATGACTTCTAAATTTTGTGCTCTTCTTTGTTTAAGATATTTATATTGGAACCGATTAATCTCTTGTGCTTTTGGCATGTCTCACTTTTATTTATACTAATTGAAGCATTTTCAACTAGAATAAGAGATTTAGAAATTCTCATTTAGGTTAGTAAGATATTTTGTAACATTTCATAAATGCAATGTTTGATGAACTTCTGGTCCATACTGATATATTTAAGGATATATATTTGATAGTAATAATGCATTCGGGTGTTCTTTTTTCTAGCTTTTCAATTTCTCTCTCTCATGTTGGAAAAATATTGTCGAATGATAATCAACTAATTATGCAGTATAGATCTCCTAAATCTATTTGCTTACTTTAGAAACATTCTTTTGTTCCATTTAGAAACAAATAAGAAGAAGAAAGTTCTTACCTAATATGTCTCAACTTTTTTTAAATATCCATCTATATGCATTATGGCGGGTCAGTAGAAATAAACATTGCACATTTAAATTTTAAGATGAAAAATATCTAGCCCCTAACCAAAAACCAATTTTATTGGGAGAATTTTGTTGTCGGGACGTGTATAAGTGTTGCAATATATCAAATTAAATATGTCAACACTAAAATGGAAAAAAAATTATTTCATAAATATTGATCCAACTACTTATGGAGGCATTAACAAATGATTTTACCACATCAGTTTTTTAAGCAGGCTTTTCAACATCAAAAGCCAGACATATAAATTCACTAGCATATTTAAGATCAAGTTTTAAGGATTACATAGTCTAGAAATCTCACGTAATATTTATCTAAACAATCTTGTAAGCTTTATGTTGCAAACTAGTGTCAATTACACTTGTTACCATTTTATATAAATGCATTTGTCAAATTTACTAAATACTCGCATGATTTACATGCTATGAATGGGCCCATATATATGCGTTTGACATATTTCCAGAAATGTAGAGATTCATTTCAAAACAAAACATGACTAGTGATATTCTTATAATCGATTTTCTTTAAAAACAAACAGTATATATAAATTATATATGTGTTGGCTATTTGGGAAGAATCTTTTGATTCTTCAATGGATATTAATACACAATTCCCAATAATTTGTTACATCATATAATTCAAGACCATTAAACAAGACATGCCAACAACAAATCTAATTAGATCAGTAATAATTCAAGATTATCAAACAAGATATTTTAACAATAAATCTGATTAGATAAGCAAACTTCTGGTTTACTGTTCTATGTTTCTTTACCAATAGTAAACTTTTCAATTACTATAACATATGATTAAGTCTATGTGATATTTATTTATGAGATTAATTGAGCTATATGAGAAATATGTCAAATATCAACTCACACTTGTATTCTAATAGTCTTTTCTTTAAGTGTGAGTCATTTAAACGTAATTCTTTTATTCATATGTGTCATAAACAGTGACTAGTATATAATAGGTTAAGGCCAATAACCTATCTTTTGCTTGGAAGCCTAAGTACTTCCTAGTTTATATATAATTATAGATTTTAATCCAATTATGCTATCACATTTACACTCTTTGGAGAACCAAAGTAGTGATGTAGATCTATGGGTCATATTTTTCACTATCAAAACTTTGTCTACTTATAAAGAAAAATCAGTATTAGTTTTTTGAAGCCATATTGATATTCTTACATATAGTTCTTTAGGAACTATATAATTTAAGAGGAATATGAAAGACAACTTTATTTCAATATATCATTAACGTAATAACACATGATATCACATGATCCTTTTGGCTTCACAACCATTTTTTAACATTTACTTTCAATAAATTGATATATATTTGTCTATATGACTTTTGGTTATAATATAATATTGGTTCATAATTTTATCATATTGATCATAAGACTATTACTATTTTCGCTATTATGATTCAATAATCAAGCCCAAAAATTATTGCTCTTTTAGTTATCAATTCTATCGATACAATGTGGTCATGCTCTTATCACTCTTATAGATACGTTCTTTGCTTTCAGGAGTACATCATCAATTTCATCAAATATTAGTCTTAATTGGACCATAGTGAAATTTTTCAGAACTATAAAGCTCTTTTGTATCATTTGATATTCAAACCATCAGTCTTTAGAACTTTGATATAGATTATGAGATTGTGACAATCTTGTCATGTCATTTATTACAACCACGAGATCGTCCTTTATCAAAGAATCATCAAAAGTGATATGACTTCTGGCCATCTAATCACAAAACCATAAAGAGTACAATGGTTGTTATTCATTTATTTATGTGTTTAACATCTTATTTCTGAGACAACAATTAATTAATATCGGGGATGATAATCATTTATAGTAATGTTATAAATGAAAATAAACCTCATAATAAATCAACAAGTATAAAGATAATAGAATCATGAAAATATAAGAAATGTAAAAAATAGAAATAAAAATTTCCATACCTCAATACAATGAATAAATATTGGGTTGCCAATGAATTAATAAGGTTAATATGCAAAACCATCATTTCCTCTAAATAAATTGGAAAAGTCTTACCATGACATATGGATTAAACTATTTAAAAATTAATAAGAAGCCATGAACTTGGATGGTAGAGTTTTGTATTGATAACATGTTATGAAATTAACTAATAAAGAAAATAGATTAGAGAAGAGATTTAGATAAGAAAATGAGAGAATGATATTGTATTCCTTCATTTTTTTCCACTTGCATCACAATACAATGATATGTCCTATTTATAGACATAGTCTTATATATAGGTTACACTTATACTTAAGTGATAGATAGTGACTAATAAACCATATAAATGTGAGTGGGGGTGGGTTACAAGATTAATTCATAGTGGAAGTAGTAGGAGTTATTTGATGATCTTAAAAAAATAAGGAGATAGGCATCCACACTTGGGATATTTATAACACATCTTTAAAATAATTTTTTTTGTTCAATGAAAGGTTCATCTTGAAGATATTTGCTTCAGGCACGCTTCTAGAGTTCATAATACTCCCATACTATGCTTTAATACGCTGTATTTCTTATGCTTAATTTGATCATAATTTTACTAATATTCCCAATTGGCGAAATCATCCGGTTTATATTTATGTACCTGGGACCATTTCCATCATGCTTTGCTTAATTCATTTTAGGTTGTGATCACCCTCTTCTAAGAAAAAGCATAGACCGAGCATGTAAATAGTGCATTATCTCCCACACGTTTAACCAATAAAATTAAAGATCAAATCGGACCCCACACCCTCTGACGCGAGACTGTGATCACTGTGATCATCATCAAACCCACTCGTTCTTTTGAAATTCCGAAACCACCCTCCAAGCATTACCAAAATTCCGTGTCACCATTTCTTGAACGAAACGAGGAAAACAAAGAAAATAAAAAACTACCCCGCACATTCCCTCCCCTCTCTTCGAGCTGCAGAGGGAGATCGGAACTGCTGGCAGAGCCCTGAGAGAGGCAGACGGGGTGACAAACAAAAGAAGAAAAAGGGGGCTTTATTCTTCACAAGGCTTCAAGGTTGTGGAAAATAATCTGTTGTTGCTATACTAGGATGTGGGGTCAGTCGGTTTGAATTAGGGTTTTTGAGAATTGGATTTGATAATCTGGTTGTGCTTCGAAAAATCTGTCTTGATTGTTGTGGTATAGTCTTGTCATGTTGGGAAGAGTTTCATCGAAATCTTTCTGGTTTATAATGTGAGTGGAACGGTTTTGGGTGGGTCTAGGGTTTGCGGGTGTGTGTATCAATGGGGAGCATGGGTGAACCGGACAGAAAACGGCGTCACTTTAGCTCCTTGTCTCCTACAGCTGCAGGTGCTACGGCCAAGAAGCTACCCTTCTTGCCCATTTCTGAAGACAAAAAGGTCGGACCTTTGTACCAAAGGATTTTCCATGTTTATGAGAAGCTTTTATTTCAATTCATTGGATTTCATTTTCTTCTTTTTCCTTGCGTTAGGTTCCTGTTAACACTTTTGTTGTATATGGTGATTGAATTATAGCCCGATGGTAATAGAAAATGTCTTTATATATTACTCTACACAATAATGGAAACCATGTATTTATGCTTGAAGTCAAATAAGGTACCATATTCTGTAGAATTCTGTGATGTAAACCTTTCGTTCTCTACACAATAGGCTTTTTCTGCGCCCTGGGCTTCTGCAAGGGGTGTTTGTAAGCTAGAAATTATGTACAGGTATTTTGGTCAAGAAGTTTTTAATTTGTTTTATTATACAATTGGCTCAAATTATTATTTTATTCATTTTGAATTTGTAGTATGGGTAGTGAGACACCAACTTTAATTCGCCTAGTTGATTTGAGGTCGTCTATCTAGCTGTGTAATTTGTAAATGGGGGGCCCAATCTTGTGCTAATATGTTGGGGGTTATAACCCATACATCACATTTTCATTCCGCATTATGCTTCTTATAGTTTGATTCATAATATTAATGCGTTTTGAATGCCTGCTGCTGTAATGATGTCATTGGTTAGATTCTAAATTTCTCCCTCTTTGGCAAACAAAATGTGTCCTTTCCTGGTGGCTTGTATGTTTTGTCCAATCAAGAGAATCTTTACCGCCCGTTTGATCCGCTGCTCGCCAGTCCACCAGGTTTACCTTTTAGCTAATCCAACTGACACGCTGCGTTTAAAGTCATCTCCCTAAACCGAAACCGAAACCTCTGTCCTGTTCGGTTTGTTCGCATTCTTTGGCGGAGTGTGTTTTCTTCCACCACATTCTCTTCCAGAAATTCCTATGCTGTGGTAATGAAATCAAGCAGATTGAGCATCTGAAGCCATTGAGTCTTTCTTCTTCATAAACTTTGGGATCAAGCATCTGGTTTCCCCATTGCTTCATCATTTCCATAATTCTCATCCCTGCAATTATCGTTGTGTGTGGGAGAGGAAACGTCCCTTCTGCACCCCAGATTTGTCAGACTCCACTTCAATGGTTTATGCCAACTAACAGCTTTGATATGACAAGATCTAGATGCATCTGTACAAGACTGGATCTTTTCATCCTCTTTTGGGCCCTGGTGTCTTTGGCTATTTTACTTTCCAGCGCTCTTAGCTTCCCACTAGTGAATTGAATTACTTTGTAAAAATTCAAAGCTGGGTTGAAAATTAATTGCTTCTGCTCTGAGAAGTAATTGTGCTGATCTTATGTAAGATCTCAATCTTGTCAACCCTGGGAGCATGTAAAATGGTTACCGTGATTGCCTAGTGTCCAGAGATTCAAACTGTACTAAGAAGAAAAGGATATGCCTGTATAATTTTTTTGCTGATTGCATTAAGTATTTTACAAATTAGAGCATATCTTTAATTGTCTAGACTCTGAATAAAAAATTCTCTTACCTGATGATGTGGTCATTATTTTCATGATTAGGGATAGAATTCTCTTGCTAAATCCGTGTGGTTATTTGTCTTTTTTGATCTTTCCGTCCTTGCCTACCCTTTTATCTAGAGCTTTAACCAGAATACCCTTGAGAGTGGTAACTGGAAAGACTGATTGGAGTAGTAAGTTTGTCAACAGACAAGAACTTATATAATTTACTCCTTTTGAAGCCACTTTGTCTTCTCAGTTTGGCTTTATTGTCAACACTAAGCATTGCTTCCATTTAAACTTTTGGATTCTTTTCTCATGATGCAGCTTGATATTGCTGTTCTTCAGTTTCAAAATCAAAAGCTTACACAGAAATTGGAAACTCAGAAGTTAGAATATACTGCGCTTGAGAATAAATTTTTCCAACTAAAGGATAGACAACATTCATATGATTCCATGTTAATGGTGGTCAAGAAGTCTTGGGAACAGGTAACCCCCCCCCTTTATTCTTGCTTCCTTCAATATGGTGATTCGTTTGTATATTGAATCATATCACTTGATCAGAGCATGAGTTTTGCCCATCTCTTAAATACAGGTAATTGATGATTTGGTGTCATGTTCTGCTCAAACGGTCGAGTCTAGCAGCAGCAAATTGCATACAAATGTTACATCAGGGACAGGTGGTGAGGGTCAATTGCTAGAGCAAACTTATTAACTATCTCATGTTTTCCTTATTTTTTTTCTTGTTAAATATGTTTAGTTCTTCTTTTGATTGTGTGCATTAAAATACTGTTTTTCTTCTTACGTGAAATATAAAAGTGCTTGTGTAATTTTCCATTATCAGGTAAGCCATAATTTCTATTTTGGCGGGAAGGATGTTAAACTTAATTCAAGCTGTAATATAATTCAAGAGACATTTGTCCCTGTTAAGTTCAATTTATTTGTATGCTATATAGAAGGAACTGATTTTGCGGGAGATGTTAATTGCTGTGCCATACGTATAATGATCAATGTAAATATTAGTTTCCCCAGTGAATACATCTAAATGATGCTACTTATGCATGATCAAAATGTAAGAATATTTTACCTATGCAGTTTCATTTGTCATTGATACGCTTAGGCAAATGATGGAAACTAGAGTTTGGGGTCCTTCTTTATGTTCAGTTCAGATTTGGATTTCTCATATGCACTCAGGATTGTTGTTCAAGCATTTGAAGATCATATGAATTCTGGAGTCACAGACCTGCTTAGAAGAAAAATTAACCACCCAGTTGTCATAATAATGTTTGTATCTCTAAGGATGAGTGATGGAGAACATCAATACTTCAAAAAAAAAAAACCTACTAAAGCTGTGCCAAATCCAATTCTAGTTCTTTTGGACTCAATTGAAATGTTGCTATCGTACTAAGGGATTGGAAAGCTCTTCTAAGTTAATGTGCCCGTTATTTGTATTTCTATGTTTTGAGAGGAATTTGTGTCCTCAGATTCTGTATTGCTTTCTTATCATCTGTAACTTTTCAATGTAAATATATAAGTGTTAGTTTGGTAAGTTTTACTTGTAGATTCTTTTTGGATCTTGTGTTTTAAGGGCTTAAATCATTCAATGTTTCATTTTAGTTCAGTGTAATTTCTGTTGTGCTTAATCATGGCTGTATCTTGGCTGGGATTTCGTGCTTTATAGTTTTATTAGGTGTTGCTGTTTCTTTAATGTTGCTATGTTTCTTTTTGCTTTGGTATTTGGGGGAAGCTGAATTCCTCAAAAATAGACCTCTAGTGGCAATTTTTGCAGTTTGTTATCTGGGCTGGGCTATGCCCATGGATATGCATGTGTGCGTGCTACTCTCACTAATGTCTGCTATTTTGAAGAGAAAATCATGGGAAGGTGAAAACGTAAGCTGATATACATCCTGAAATACATAAAATCTAATCTAAATCTAAATAAAAGTAATAGTAATATTTCAATCAGATTAAGGAGCTGATGGGCTTGTGTCTTTGAGTTTGTGTGGTTGCCTACACTTCCTCTCAAGATGGAAAATATTATGTTGAGCATGCCCAGCCTCAAATCTCAATATACATAATCCTAGTGCCCGAGCTCCATATTTATCTTTAGCTCTACTTCAAGTAACAATTGGTTCTTTCTTGCTAGGCCAAGTAACTGAGTTACCGCACGTTGAGGTGCAATATCTGTGAGGATATTCTAGCAATTGCTCATTCTGCATTTGTGTGCACCTTAATGGTCTGATTTTCTTCCTTTCTCAAAAAACAGTCTTTTGGAGGAGTCATTTAAAAGTACTCTAGAATTCTGTACATTGCTACCAGGTGCTGTTGCTTCTAGTTTTTCTGTTGGTAGACTTCTATCGGAGTATCTGCTGGTCTATAGTATCATCCCATTTTCCTTTGATAGATCAATTGTATGCTTTCTCTGAGACATTGTGAACCCCCAGTGATCTTTCTACATTCATTCTAAGAAATCATCTCAGCCTTCCTAGATCTTATATGTCAAGTGCATTTCCCAACGACTTCTTTAGGTAACTTACCATTATCATCTCTAGTGATTACTATGTGCTAAATACACTATAGGTGATTACTATGTGCTAAATACACTATAGGTATGGACATCTTGCTAATTTTATTTTCTTAAAAAATAATGTATGATTTCTTTGGCATTGAGCTTAACCTGGCTACTTCAAAACTCCTGCGAATCTTTCTTTCAAACCATGCCCAGTGATACTCTTTCAATCCATAAAATGACTTGAATAGCTTGTACACTTGAGTTGTTCTGTATCAAGAGCCTTGGTGGTATTTCCTTGGTGTGATCATTTTTGCCATAATGATGACACCATTTAGCTGATATATTGTGTTTTGGATTAAGAAATTGCCCTCTCGTGATTGGACAGATGGCTTAGGATTCAAAGAAGTGCTTTTTACTAGATGTTTCTTATGCTCTTCCTACTAAAACGGATCATAGGCTTCATGGTGAGAGGAAATGGGGTGAGTCCTCATGATGCGTCCTTTGGGATCTTCCATTCTTGCAATTAGGCCAAGTAATAACTTGTGATCTCTTTCCGCTTCAACTGTCTGCATGTAGTATAGTACACCAAATCAGCACTATAAGACCCTTGGTGATCATCAAATAGATCAATCTGTCCCCTCAGTTTGAGTTCATGCTGCATCCCTTTAAGTTGGAAAAGTGAGATTTAATGGGAAGAATTGTACGTTATTGGATAATACTACCTTTGGTCCTAATTATAAGAGTCAGTTGATTAATTTGAGAAGATTAAAGAAGTAAGTTGAGTTAGTTATTTGTCCTAAATAGGTATTGTCTTTCCTAAAATATCCTTGTTAATCAAGTGTATTGACTAGAACTATCATTGTTAGAAGGGCTAGTTTGGAAAAAAATGTATAAATATGAGAGACAAAGTGGATTGGGGTCTTATATTTAGGACCAAAATAAAAGTCGAACAAAGTCTTATATTAAGGACCGGAAGTAGTACTAAGTAAGAAGGAGTACAATATATAGCCCAACTAAGCTAACTAGGGTAAATCTAGGGTAAATCAGATAAATAAATATGTCCTAATGATAATGCTAATAATTTGGAAAAGAATCATAGATAAAAGACATGATATAAAGATAATATCAAATAATTGTAAATGAAACTACTAAATAAATAAAACTAAATTTATTGGGCTTGGGCATTGTCTTCCAACACTCCCCCTCTAGTTTATAAGTAGATATCAATCATTCTCAGCTTGCTTCTTAGTCCTTCAAATGAGTTTCTCGGTAATGATTTAGTAAATAGATCTGCCACTTGAGTTTTGTTCTGATGTGAGACAAATCAGTGATGCCTCCTTCAATTTTTTTCCTAATAAAGTGTCTGTCAACTTCAATGTGCTTTGTCTTGTCATGATGCATATGATTTCTGGCCATCTCTATGGCTGACTTACTATCACACTATAGCTTCATTGGTGTGCTGTGCTCGCGTCACGGCTTTTTTAGTACTTTGACCATCCAGATCCCTTCACAGACTCTTAAGAGCTAAGACCCTTAGCTTTGTTTCAGCACTGCTTCTGGAAACCACTAGTTGCTTTTTACTTCTCCAAGTAGCTAAGTTTCCCCACTAGAAAGTAATGTACCTAGTGGTAGACCTATCCAGCTATGATCTTCCATGATCTGCATTAGTATAAATCTTTATGCCTCTAGACTCTTTTTTTTCCCAAAAAAAAAAACTTTTTTGTCGATTCATCTTTAAATGTTGCTGAATTTTGTATACAGCTTCCATATGATGTTCTCGAGGCTTATTCATCAACTGGCTTACTACCCCTACTGCAAAACTTATATTTGGTTGAGTATGAGCTAAGTAGATGAGTTTTCCCACTAGCCTTTGGTATCTTCTGGTGTCAACCTGTAAACCATCTTTTTTGTATTCTAAATTGCAGTTAGCTTCTGTGGGAGTTTTTGCGGGTTTGGCTTCAAGATTCTAGTCTCCTGCAACAGTATACTTACTTTGAGAGACATTGATTCCCGGTTTAGATCTAGCAATCTCCATTCTGGGAAAATATCTTAGTTGTCCCAAATCCTCCATCTTAAACTCATCTGCCAGGGACTTCAACCTTCTCACGACACTTTCATCGTTTCCTGTAATCATGATATCATTCACATATATTGTAAGGACAGTTATTTGGTCATCGGCATGCCTTGTAAATAGTGTATGATCTAATTGGCCTTGTGAGTATCCCATTTTTTTCATCGTTTTGGATAATGTTCCAAACCAAGCTCTAGGAGATTGTTCAATCTGTACAATGCTTTTTGTAGTTTGCAGAGCTTTGAGCGATAATTTGTGGAATTTTGTAACCCAACTGGTATGTCCATATACACTTCCTGTTCAAGGTCTGTTTAAAAGGGTGTTTTTTAACTTTTAGCTAGTAGAGTGGCTAGTCTAGATTCGCTACCATTGTTGAGAGGACCTAAATGGTATTAAGTTTGGCTACTGGGGCAAGGTTTTCCTGGTAGGTAATTTTGTAGGTTTGTGTATACCTCGGCTACAAGTCTTGCCTTATACTCCCTCTGTTCCTTATTATAAGAGACGTGATGCTTATAGCATGTTCCTATATATAAGAGATACTTAAAAGTTGTCTCTACTTTTTTATGTTGATTTCTTATTTTACCCATATTTATTTTGTTTCCAACTCACACTCTCTTTTCCTTCCACTTCTCTTTCTTTTAATAATTTAATTGTTCTCTCATGCTCTCTCTCCTTATTAATGAGGGCATTTGTGGAAAAAAATTATATTTTTTACGCATTGATTGTTCTTAACTAATTTTAACTGTTTTTTTTATTAACATAATTCGGTTATTCGTCTTTTATAATAAGGAACGGAGGGAGTACTTGCTTATGCTTCCATGTGGATTGTATTTGATGGTAAAAACCCATTGGCAACCTATTGTCTTCTTTCTTGAGGGTAGATAAGTGATTTTTCCATGTTTTGTTTTTCTCCGGTGCTTCCAATTCTTCTTTAGTAGCTTGTTTCCAATTTGGGTTACCAATGGCCTCTAGGAATGTCTTTGGTATTCTCTCATTGGACAGGTTTGTCGTAAATGGCTGCATTCTAGGAGATAATTTGTCACGGGAAACGAATTTACTGATTGGGTGCTCAGTATAAGATCTTACCCGTTTTCTAAGAATAATAGACTGGCCAAGATCCTCAGGATTTGACATTGGATTGGAGTGTTGGTTATGCCTTGGAATGTGAGAGACTTTATTATCTTGCTGCTTTGCTTCATCATCTGACTTAGTGCTTTGCTACTTGTCCATCCCTATATCAATTTCCGTATTGTTTTTGAGGTTGCTGTGGTTAGGTTGGGAGTTTGGGTGCTGCTCGGTTGTTGATTCAGGGTGTTGATGAAGATTTAGGATTGTCAAACTCGGTATGGTTTAGTCTATATTGTCTAGGTTTGGTTTAGGGATTATAGGTGAATTGGTAGGGATGTTTTGGCTTGTGTTAGAACTGTCCAAGTGTGGTTTGGGTTCTATTTGCCTTGTTTTAGTAGTGGAATCCAAATTTAGCCATTCTTCAGTGTCATAATTCTCGTCTTGAATGGGTAGCTTGGAATAAAAGGCGTCTTCCTTAGAGAATACAGCATCTTTGGTGACAAACCCTCTTTGTTGTTGGGTAATGACACTTGAATCCCTTTTGAGTAGGGGAGTAACCAAAAAAGATACATTTTAATGCTCTCGGCTCAAGCTTGTTACCATCACTTTTGTATATATACCACACATCTAAATGCTTTCAAGGGAATGTTTAGAGCTAAAGGGGAATTAGGGCAGGTTTCAAGTAGTTTTTGGATAGAAATTTGGTAGTTTAGGACCTTTGAGGGCATTCTATTGATAAGGTAGGTTGCTGTGAGAATAACTTCTCCCTAGAATAGGTTTGGAGCATTTTTGGGCAATCATAATGGCTTGAGTGACTTTTAAGAGGTGTTGGTTTTTTCTTTCAGTAACCCCATTTTGTTAAAGGTGTGTAAGCGCATGAGGTTTGATGGTGGATCCATAGTTAGTCAAGGAATTCCTTAAAGGTTGTATTAAGATATTCTTTTTCATTGTTACTTCATAATATTTTTAATTGCCCCTTGAAATTGAGTTTTTACAAATGCATGGAAACTTTTGAAGACTTCAAGAATTTCTAATTTTTCTTTTGTTAGATATGCCCAAGTCACTTGAGTGTGGTCATTAATACCACTTAGCATTAGAGGTTGATTTAATTCTTGCGGGTCCTCAAATGTCATTATGTATTAGGGTAAATGGTGTCGTTGGTTTATAGGATTATTTTGAATCAGGAGGTTCTTGTTTGTTTGGCAAGTTGGCAAGTTTCACATAGAAAAGGAACTGAACTTTTATTAAATAAATCTAGAAACAAGTGCTTCGTATAATCAAAACTAGGGTTGCCTAGTCTAGAGTACCGCAATAATACATCTTTATTTAAAGAATTTGGACTAAATAATGCCTTGCTCACACTTTTATTTGTGATTCTTGTGCCTTGGGGATGATAAGAGTTGTCCCATTCCTTAGCAATGCCAATCCTCTTTCTTGCCGTCAGATCTTGAAAAACACATTCAACATCATCATAAAACACTCTACACTAATGACTTTTGGTTACTTTGCTCACTGAGTTCCAACTCCACAAACTTTTGAGAAGATCCCATTAGCAACTTTCATCATTAGGTTCTCATCCTGACATTACTTTAGAGATTTGAATAGAGTTTTATTACCCATCTTATGATTTGTAGCTCCTGAGTCAACGATCTTATCACTGGTTATCATGGTATTTAGAGCTATAATAGAATTATCTGATTTTACTAGAGCTTTTTGGGGTTATTGGGTTTCTCAAGGATTTGTCTGAATACTTGTAATTCCTCTCACCTTAAGGTTTCTCCAATTTGCTCTTTCTCATCAGTCACTGTAGTGTAGCCCTTGCTTTTTGGTTTTCGTCTTTGTTTTATGTTAGTTGGCTTAACATGGAGTTTCCAGCATGTGTCCCTAGAGTGATCATTTTTGTTGCAATGATCACACCATCCTTTGGAATTCTTTTTCCTCTTGGCTCAAATCCATTACTGCCTTGCACTATCATGAGAACACTTTGAGGCCAGTGTAAGTAATTGCTCCCATTCAATTTATGGGTAATTATCATATGTTGTGTTTCGGTAGAAGGTACTGATTCTCCTCCCATTGAAGACGACATAGAACCCAAAGTAGAGAGGAAGAGGATTGTTTTTGTGATGTAGTTGCCATAAACACTCGGGGGTGTTGAGTTCGAATTCCCTCTAGGGTGTCTCATTCGGTGGAAGTTCTCTAGACTCCATTGTCGTCTTTGGTCACTAGCTCATGTCTAACTTGCGATTCTCGGTTGCGAAGGAGACGCACTAATCTCTTGGGTTGTAAACATTGTTGCGGGGAAGCTTCATGCGACCCAAAGATAAACAAGGTGGAGGAAGTTACTTCTCTGATACCGTGAGATTTAATGGGAAGAATTGTACTTGATTGAATAATACTGAATAGGAAGGAGTAAAATATATAGCCCAACTAACCTAACTAGGGTAAATCTAGTGTAAATCAGATAAATAAATATATCCTAATGATAATGCTAATAATTTGGAAAAGAATCAAAGATAAAAGACATGATATAAAGATAATACCAAATAACCATAAACAAAACTAGTAAATAAATAAAACTAAGTTTATTGGGCTCAGGCCTTGTCCTCCAACAAAAAGGGTTCATTATTCTCTAGTGATATGGGTTGTTCTCACTACATCCCTTATCTCTAGTCATTTGAAAAGGGAGGTAGGTCTTACTTGTTTCAAGTGCATGGGGTTAGCAAGCCATATGAATTTTCCCAATCCAGGTTTAAAGTCTTAGATACGCATCTGCAAGTTGAGTAGGCTTGCCGGTGAGGTAATTTCCTTCCCTTTCCCTTTAACAAACACGAGACGCTTCGACCGTTGAAGGAAGTTGCTTTTGTTGAGTATGCCCAATCATAATTTGAGGGAAATATCCTGGATGTTTGCTTATAAGGGCATTGAGAGGCACCTAATCAGATGATGGTTGTGGCCTCGTTGGCATTGGCACAATGGTGGCGCTCCTTGGTAGATGTGAAATGTGCTGCCCATCTTCCCAAACAATTTCCTATTGTTGGGTTTGTGGTTGCCTGTCCTTGGTACCATGAAATTTCCCTGTCTAGGGTTTTCTTTCATTGATTCAATAGAGGTTACAGAATTGATATAACTCAGAAGAGGCAGGCACAAGCGGTGCTCAATTCTGTGATTATTGGAGAGAAAATCATGGAAAATTAAGAAATATTGAGTCTGATATAATCCTAAAAGAGATGATAACAAAGATCCAAATGATAACAAGTTTGCTTTCTGATAAAGGAACTAATGCGTCTGTGTCTTTAGGCTTGCATAATTGCCTACATTAAATTAACTGAAAAATTTTCATAAGTATTCTCTATGTAGCTGGTAATGTTGGGTGCATTATATTAATTATAAATGGTTAAATAAACTTATCATTGTCGAGCTAAATTTACCTGGATTGATGTTGGGCAACAGTTGTTCAGACTTGGACACTTAAGTATTGATACGGCATCTGTACTTCACACCATGATGTGTGTATTGTAGTCAGATTGCTTAACATTTTAATGGTGCAAGATCTCCAATAAAAGTTACAAATTAAGGTTACAATGTTATGGATTTGATTACTGCATTGAGCTGTGAAAGTCTGCTTTGTTGGGGGTCATATGGATGAGATCTAATACATAGTCATTTATAATTTTGAGTGTGCATCATAAGTGCCATCTTTCTCTATCTGTCCTGATTTTGTTTTTGCCAATTTATTTTTTTGATAGGCTTTTGCCAATTTACTTTACTGTCACCTGCTTTTTTAATGGACTTGTCTTCACTTCATGAATTTATGCGTCTGCTTTCTTCGAGCATGCTACTTGAAGTTTCTTTCTTTGTATTATTTCTGGTTACCATTTTTTGGGGAGTGGGGATAAGAAAGCAAGATTTATAAAAACTGGATAGTTGGTATAACTAGGATTGCTGTGCTACTGTAATATCTGGATGTTCGAAAATGTTTCCTAATGAGGACATTTTGATCTTTTTGCCAGTTGGTAGTCGATCCACTGTTGAGGATGACCTTCTTAGTCGACTTGAGCAAACTGGTGCAACTGAAAGTTCCTCCTCATATAGTTGGTCCAACCAGATGGAAGAGCAGAGACAAGTTACTGTTGAAAAAGCTAAGAGCATTATGCAAAATATTGTGGCAGCTATAAACAAACTTTGGTCCCTGAAAGATGGATTGCATGCTGCAGTGTTAATAAAACTTCCAGGAGATGGTAGGAAAAGATTGCTGTTTATGATTATCTTTTAGTCTTTTTCCTGAGTTGCCTCTTACCTTTTTGAGACTTCCTGTTTACAGGTACGTGTGGGCAGAAGTCCTCCGTTGATCTAAATATGGAAATTAAAACCTTGAGATCTGCCTTCACTGAGCTTCATTTAAAGCACAAGTCGTTGGCTAGTGAGTTCCGAAGTCATCGAGATGTTGATGCCAAAAATAAAGTTGAGCTTAAAAGATTGAAAGGTAAATTTCTCTGTCGTATTCTTGATCATCCAACTTTGCTGTCATACTAAGGGCTTGTCTGGAATGGCTTATATGGAATTTGAGATAACTGTGTGAGAGGGGTTTTGTTTCAATTCATGTGAACATGCTCATTGATCATGAATCCAAGCAAGCCCTAAATTTATCATTTTGGTGTCCCTATTTATAAGTAAATAACTAAGGGGCTGCTTGGTTTGGGGTTTTTTTTTGGTAGTTAAACTTCCTAGGAAGTGTATAAATTCCAGTTGTTTGGCCCATTAAAACATAATAGATTGTACCACACTGAGGTTCTATAGTGCTTTTGTTACTCTTGCCCTTTGCAAATGTTGCAGGTTAGTTTTGTATATATGGTCAACTATTGCACCCTTAAGTTTTTTGCGCTTCTGCTACTTGGATCTGTTATGAGCTTGTCCTCGTTATTTTTTACTTGAGAATGTGTTAGACCCTTTGAAGCTGTACTTTTTTCTCTGTTAAATTTCTTTTAACACCCCAAAAAAAAAAAATTGGCGTTATATATTGTAATAGTTGCGCTTTTAGCACACTTAAATCAATGCATCAATAAATTATTCAATATATAATAGAAAATATATTGCAAGAGACATTGTTCATAAGCCATTAACAGTGTTCCTTATTTGCTAGACTCCATGCAATGCGCTGGAAAATATGTCCGGCTTTAAATAAAGTTGGGTTGCTTACTTCCATGTTTCATCTCCTCTCTGTTTGTTAGTCTTCTATGCTACTTCATGCCCATCTCCTTTTTGCGCGGTTAATGAAGAAGGATTTAATTTTGTTGTGTTGGACTTTACTTAATTTATTACCTTTTTTTAAATCTAAGCGCATGAAAAGGCATTTCTTAGTTTTGTCATTTGATTCCTTTCTCTTCTCTATTCCATTCTGCATATTAAACGTCCTTAAAATTGGAGGGAAGAGAGAAGAAAAATGGAGTGGTTCTCATCTATTTTGTGATTGAAAAATGCTGTGATTGTTTTGTAGGGGAACTAGCAAGCACCATTGCAGAGCTTGAAGAAAGTAATCACAAATTGGCAACTCTCAAGGCAGAGAGAGATGCAGCAAAAGGGGCAGTTTTTCCCATCTTAAATGTCGGAACTAAGCATGCTGCTAATGATAAGATCAGGGACAAGCAAAAGGACTTGCAAGAGATGGAATCTTCTTTAAAGGAGATATTGGTAATTTTTTTAATAATTTCATTTTGGTTGTGAGGTTTTTGTGAAATGGTACCTTAATTGTTGAGTTTTACAGGACCAAGGATCCTCGAGGCTAATGGAACTGAAAAATCTTCATGAGGAAAGAATAAGAATATTACAGCAAATGTGTGATTTACAAGTTAGTTTTCTTTACTGTTTATGTTTGCTCCTGTAAATTTTATTCCGGGGGTAAATTGTTGTCTGCTTGTTATAGACAGTTGCATTTTTTTGTTTATAGTATTTGATTTGGGATGATTTCATCAGAACACTCTGAAGAATTTGAAGTGTATTACTTCTTCCCATGCATTCCAACTGGCAAGAGATCAGATAGAACAATCAAAAGTAGAGGTTCTTGAGTATCAGACCTTATTCGAGAAACTACAGGTTGTAACTGGTCGGTAGTTTCATTATGCCTTTTGAATGCTTTTTATTTGTTGAGATTTGCTTCTGATATGACTGTATTGTTATTTTTCCACGTCAATGTAGGTTGAGAAGGACAATCTTGCTTGGAGGGAGAGGGAGTGGTACATAAAGAGTGATTTGGTGGATGTTTTCCAGAGGTCTTTGTCAGTCGTTGAATCTAAAGTTGCTGATTTAGGGACTGAAATAAAGAGGAAAATTGAGGAGAGAAATGCGATAGAAAATAAATTGCAAGAGGTGGCAAGGGAACCGGGTTCGTAATTTTTTTCTAAAATTTTTTTATGGTAACAGGAAATTCTTGTTTTATTTATTTATTTATAATCATTTTAACAAGTTACCTTGACGCTTTATAGTTTGATACATTTGTGATGGAGGCTCTTTTCCCCCCCCCCCCCAAAATTCTTTTAGGAAGGAAGCAAATTATTGCAGACTTCAAATCTCTACTCTCTTCATTTCCTGAGGAAATGGGATCTATGCAAAGTAAATTAAGCAAGTATAAAGAAGCAGCTTCAGACATTCATTCTCTGCGTGCAGATGTGCAGTCTCTCTCCAGTATTCTTGACAGGAAGGTGTGTATATTTGTTTAATTTACATTGATATTATTGGCAGCGCACTCTCACAACTCTTGAAGATTTATCCTTTTATTGTTTTGGCTTTTACAGGTAAAGCAATGTGATGTTTTATCTAATAAATCTGCTGATCAACTTGCTGAGACACGGAGGCTGCTTGCTGTGGTATGTTTACCTTCATTTTAATATTTATTAACGAGGGAAGAAAAGACAATCAGAATTGAGGGAAAGATATTCTAACTTCTCAAGCTGAGTTGCAAATAAGAGACGCACGAGTGATAAAACTCTCAAAATATGAAGGCTTCCTTTTTCCTCCGTGTGTCTTCTGGGTGTATAAGTTGTAGTACCATGGCTGGAACACCAGAGAGGCCATTAATTGAGGGGAGGGGAAGGTGGGACAGATTTTAATGATCCCTCTGAATCTATCCAAATCTGGATGGGAGAAAAGGACCTTCATATTCTGTCATCTTCCTTCCATTTTCTGCCCTGACCAACAAGGGGAGGGAAGGGTTGCAAAAATCCCTCCCCTCTCCTTCCCTCAAGTCCCTCCGACCAAGTACACTGTTAAGGTTATGTGGGTTTGCCTTTGTAATACTGGCATTAGTTATGTGAACCAAATCATCCTAGAGCGATGAGGCTATTAATGTGGCTAAATATAATATAAAATTTCAAACTTCGTACAACGCTCAGAACACGTGTGATGGGAATGGGCTTCAGCATCACTTGGTGACATATGCCAGGGGAATGAAGATGGCTGGGGACGAGCTTTTGTTGACTTATACTAGAAGAAAGAACCAGGGCAGGGCCTATGTGAGACTTCAGAGTCTGAATGAAGAATTGTTATACCTCTGGCTGTTATAGAAGGAGAATGTGGGAATGTAGTCTAGGTAGGGAACCAGAGGGAGTTAAGCTGATTAAGAGTGAATTTATGTTGGAGAGCATATGCCTCCCAAATGCGTCAGAGCCTTAGCTTAGTCTTCATTTTCTTCCTTCTTTTGCTAAATCTGTAGCTAATCCTGAGACGTGGACTCTAGCTAGACCTTGTATGCATAAGTAATTTAATTATGGTGTGGCATGTCTCCCTAGTTTGACCTGTAAAGCATCTTAACAAAGTTTAGCTATGAGACTAGTTTCATTTGATGAAATAGATACGAAGCAATATGATGACTAACTTCTCTATCTAGAGACTATGACAAACTTGGACTCCTAGATAACCTGACTTCTCATCTTTAACATTCGTTGCTCTTATCATTTATCCGAGAGTTCCCTGGCTCATCATTAGGTTTTGCTGATTGTCAATTCTTATGTTCACCTGTTTCTCTTAATCTTGTCTTGGCAACTTGTGCAGGTTGATGATTTGAGAGAAAGTGAGCTGGAGTTGAAGTTGATTCTGGACATGTATAGACGTGAATCCATTGATTCAAGGTTGGGACAAATCTGGAATTGACCTGACATATCACTATTGTTTTTCTTTTCTGATTAAATTTTATGTCAAGGACAGGTTGGGCTTTGGCCAACCCCCCCCCCCCGGCCCAAAAAAATTCTTTTATTTTCTTTTTTCTTTATATTTGGTGAAGCCATGAAATCAGGTAAATTACACAGGCAATCTGTGGATTGTGGTAATCAATTCTAGGTCTTATAGTTTGTTGAAGATCATGATTCATATGGAACACTGTTGAAATCTTTATGTCTGCAGGGATGTTGTGGAGGCACGGGATTCTGAATACAGAGCATGGGCCCATGTTCAAAGTTTGAAATCTTCTCTTGGTGAACACAACTTGGAGCTTCGAGTTAAGACAGCAAATGAAGCAGAGGCTAGATCTCAACAGAGGCTTGCTACTGCTGAAGCTGAGATAGTTGACTTGAGACAGAAATTAGACGCCTCAAAAAGGTCATCTATTGATTTTTTCCTGTTTATTGAAATGTTATACTAATATGGCGTGCATCTGGATTCATTGCTTCACATGTTCTTATTTCTAATTAGTTAAAGCATCACCCACGATGCTATTTTTGATGTTGAGTAATGAAGGAAAAGGTAAGGGACCTTTTGGTCTTGGGAGATTGTTATTAGGGGAAGGAGGGGGATAAAGAATGTGTTTCTGCCAGCAGGTGCTTTCAGTAGATATCCCTGCGTAGGTCTCTTATTTTTCTTTGGCCTAATATTTAATGAGCATGAATACCTTTTATTTAGTTTCCTTGAGGAGCTCTTAATAAATCTCCAATTATTGAAACCAACATCTTTATATTTTATTTGTGATACTAGACGAATCAATCTGATGTCTTTTTGTTGATTCTCCTGATGGAATTACATGCAGTGGCAGATCTAGTAAAATTGATGGCAAAACCCCATGTTCATCCCATGAGTTTGAATGTTTGAAACTAGTCTTTTAATTGGAGTTTTATTCAATTTAGTCTGTTAATTTAAGGTAGCGTTTCAATCTTCTCTTTCCCAACGCCATCAAATAGTGGTCAGAGTGCATGAAAAATTGATGGATTCATGGCCCTTAGCTACGCGTGATGTTTCTTCAAATTTGACCCTCAAACTGCTTGCTTGGACTAAACAGCATTGTGACCTCATCCTCCTTTATCCATCTTTCTCTTTCTGTTCTCTCTTGAATGTTCTTCTCTTTTAATCTGAAAATGAAATCCAAATAGGAGGCTGCAAAATAGAGAAACCAAGCTTCAGGTGAAATCCCTAACATAATGTGAAAAGTTTATGATTTTCCTCAAGAGACCATATGGAAGGCAAACTGGAGCATGTGAACCAACACCCCAAAAATCAAGCACTTGTTTTTGCGGACACCTACACTACAAAGAATGGAAAACAAAGGCTTTACAATAGACATATGAGTTAATAAATGATCAAACTAATTGAAAACTCAGAATGATGAAGGTAGAGTTCATTCTGAATCTTCTTTGTTGCACAACAATGCTATTTCCCCTTCTTTTTTCTGAAAAACATGAATGAGTGCTTGTAATTCTCAACTATGCAGTTTAGTGAAACTATAACAAAAAAAAGTACTATTGAATGAAAGCAAGCCTGGAGCTAAAGGAGATTATTGGGAAGTAAGTATTTTTCAAAGTGTTGAAAGGTAGGGTAGGTGACATTTTGTGGACAAAATTGAAGCCATGATAACTAAACCAAAGCAAAAGTAAATCAACCCACTAAATTGAAACTAAGATCAAACATAAGGGAAGAAAATATGGTTTCTACCCAATTTTTATTTTGGTGAACATTACAGCTTTGCTCATCATTTGTTTGGGCAAATTTATTCTTATATTTAAATAAATGGAATCTAGTCAACTGCTTAATTTGTTTCAAGACTGATGATTAGCTCCATCGACCTTTAATATACTATTTCAGGGAGAAGGGTAAACTCTCTGATGTCTTGAAATCAAAAAGTGGGGAAATTGAAGCCTACTTATCTGAAATAGAGGTTAGACTCTATCGTAAAATATCCAGTTTGATTTCTTTGGAAAGGAGGATGATATTTAATTGTTCACCTTCTAGCATTTTCTAACTTAAATAATTTTGATATCGGTCTTACAGTGTTGAGATTATATTTCTGCAGACTATTGGACAAGCATATGATGATATGCAAACCCAAAACCAACATTTGTTGCACCAAATTACTGAAAGAGATGACTACAATATCAAGGTGACTTGCTTTCTAACGCCCAAAAAGTTGGCTTGTCTTTTTTTATTTTTAGCTGGTCACTATTATCCATGTTTAATTTCAATTTCATGGTTTTTTTTTTCTTGGGGTAATGGGCCAAAATTTTCTTTTCCCATCCTTCCTCTTTTATGTTCAAACATGGGCCAGCTTCATGGCACTTATATTAAATGTCCACGTAACCTCAGACCCACTATAAGTAGCATCCAAACACTCATGTCTCGTTGTTCACTTGGTGAAAAGCATTCCATTTCTTTACAGAAATCGTCTCTTAATTATTAGGCATTGTGCCCTTCTTGTGCTCTGAAAGAATGGTCTCATGGCACTTCGATTAAATCCCCACCGAACCCAAGACCCCCTATAATTAGGATTCAAGGACTCGTGTCTCACCAGTGCTTGCCCCAAAAGCGTTCCATTTCTTTACAGAAATCCTCTCTTAATAATTAGGCATTGTTCCCGTCTTTTGCCCAGAAAGCATGGTCTGTTGCCAAGTATAATTAGCCCTTAGCAGTCAATATATTTCTGGACATTTCCCCAGAAGTAGTAAATGTATACGCCAGCCTTTGTCATTCGACAGCCTTTGTGCCAATGGGTTGGTGGTAGACTATAGAATCAATATGAAATGCATGGCTGAGTATATGCAGACGTTAGTGCATTGTGATTATTATTGAGATGAAACTGTAAGTGTTTTACCTCAACTGTCGTGAAATCTTCACTGCCACAAATGATAAAACTAGAGGACATGTGGCCTGCTGTGTCAACTTTTGTTGAAAGATATATTTGTTGTCTGACATTTTCGCGGGTTTGTTTCTTTTGATGCAGCTTGTCCTAGAGGGTGTAAGGGCAAGACAAAAACAGGAATCTTTGATCATGGAGAAGCAGGCCATTGAACGGGAGATCCAGCAATCAAATGCATCTCTTAATTTTTTTGACATGAAAGCTGCTAGGATTGATGAGCAGGTAGCTGGGTCTCATTTAATCACATTTCGGGTGTTAACATGGCATTGACTTCTTATACTTGATATGCAGTTAAAGTTGTGGTCAGATCAGTGTCAGAGACTTGAGGAGGATAAGGTTCAAAGTTCTGCCACATTGGAAAATACACAGAGGAGGTTGTTGGATGTCAGAAGATTATCTCAACAAGCCAGAGAAACTGTGGAGGAAGTGCAGTCTAAAGTTGGCATTAGTCGAGTGACTTGTATGGAGTTACAAGTAGACCTAGAGAGAGAAAGGTATTGTGTTTGTGTACAGGTTTTCCCTTTCCTACCATTTAGGACACAACAGTTAGGGCCTACCCTCTTGTCATCAGGTTTGCCAGGAAAAGATTAGAGGAGGAGCTGGAGGTTGCCAGGAGAAAGGTTTCTTACCTTCAGGCGCAGATTGAGGGCTCCTCTGTTGTTGAAAAGCTTCAGCAGGAACTAGGAGAATACAGGGAGATTGTCAAGTGCAGTGTCTGCCAAGACAGGACCAAAGAGGTAAATCGTTTTGTGTTTTGAATGTCTGATTTTTATTTATTTGATGTTCTGAGATGTTATCTGGGAAGGTTTTCTGACATGGTAAGGGTGAAACAGTCACATGATAGGAGCTTCTAGAAATATGTCAATTTGTGCTGGGCCCTACACTTGATACGTTGCTCTTTGAAAGCACATTGACGTTGAATAAAGTAATTAAAAAAATATAAAACATTATTTTGGAGGTAAACAGTAACTGATATAAAGTGTTCATGTTAGACAAGTTCCTTTTAGGTTTTCGTCTTTTACTGTTCACCTTTGTAGTGGGTAAATTTAAATACCTGTATATGCCTTGGTAATCTATGTTACCAGTAAATGCATCTGTAAAGTTGCAGTGAGCCAGTTCGAAGGTGTAAATTTCAAATCAATTGACCAGTTTCCAATTTATTCCACTGGCTTGGTCTGTTTGTGATATTCAAGTGGTTTCAAAATTTTACTTGTTCAATATAATATATTTTCTTGAACAATATAACTGGTGAAGCTTACTAAAACTGAAATTGAAAAAAAAAAAACCAAGGACTAGGAATCCACAAAGGAAGAGCATAAATCATAAAGATGATGATAGTGATAGTGACAAGTATTAAACTTCTGGACAATGATGAAATCTTAATGGGAAAAATGACATAAAAAGAAGTGGAAATTGCAATATTCTAATTTAGGCACCTATGATTTCAAAATCTAAGAAGAGGAAGTGATGCTTGATTGGGTATTTTGCCAATATAGTTAAATGACAAAAATGTCGTTGCATCAAAAAATTTATTAACAAGTTGTGAACTAGCAATGACCAGTGTTGAACAGCAAATGATTAGAAATGTACTGACAATGGCAAGTTACTTATTAATAAGTTGTGAACTAGTAATGGTAAATTTTAAACAACTAATAACAAGACATGTACTAGCAATGATTGATAGCTTGATTTTAAAATCTGATATGAGGGTATTTTAGTCATTTGCCTGCATTTACAAAAATACCGGATCAGGCACTGCTTCCTCCTCTAGGCCTAAATTGGAATATTGCAATTTCCAACTTCTTTTTCATTTTCCCAATCTTAATTTATGGATAAAGGTTGTGAAACTGATCTCAAATTATCTTCTAGCACTCGGTGAGTTTGGAAGGTTCATCCTTGAATATAGTTTCTTGACACTCATCTACTCTGAATGGACAAATTGCTCTTGGAATTTATTGACTATACTCAAGGGTCATCCTTCAACATAGTTTCTGTGACTAGCATTAGTTAACAGTGCCCTGATAGACAAATTGTTCCTGGAATTATTGACCTGCTTCTCATGAATAACCTTCTGAAGTTCTTTTATTGGTTAAGCATAGTTAACATATTGGGCTGCTTTATCCTCCTGAACCCTCATATGTTTGTGATTTGGTGCTAGGTTGTAATTACAAAATGCTATCACTTGGTCTGCAATCCATGTATCCAGAGAGTTGTTGAGAGTAAGCAACGCAAGTGTCCGCTATGTGCTGCTAGCTTTGGGCCTAATGATGTTAAGCCCATTTATCTGTAACCGGGAAATCCATTGGTTCTTTTCTGCTTAGCGACTAGACACCCCCAGTGTTCGTTTAAAATTTTTGATCCAAAATCTGGCATGTGGGTTCTCCACTAGTTCAAGTGTATTCTTACATAAGCAGCAGTAGAGTTAAGGAACACTGGAGTCAGTTCGTTAGTGTTTCCCTTGGACTAAAGCTGTGCATTTTCTTTTTTGGCTGGTATTCGCATTTAGTATCATCCGACTCAAACTTGGAATTTCCAGTCTCAATGACTACTTTTTTTGGTGGAAACTGGGAAGATGACTCAATGGAGCTATAGGTATCTTGATGAATGTTCTTTGCAGATTTATCATAGTACGTCATCACAAGCGATTTGGAAAAGGTCATTGGGGTTGGTGTTTCCCTGCTATTAGTAGTTCAAATTTTTCTCTGCCTGAAAAGGCCATCCTTGCAAATTGCTTTTGGAAGTTGTCTAGCAAATCAGTAGTGTTCTGTTTCCCTGCTAAAATGGATAGGGCTATAGACATTTTTGGTTTCACAGGTTTTTGTATATATCTTAGATATTTAGATGAAGTCGTGTCAATTTTGTCTTTCAAAGCCTGTAATTTATGTAGTTCTTGTTGATTGTTAGGATATATATATATATGTTGTAATTTGATTCGATTTGAAGACAATATCATGTTCACAATTTGTTAACTTGATGTTTTGCATTGCATTTTCTTTGGATTCAGTTCTGTTTGAATAATGCATCTGCCCAGCTATAAATGTGTTTTGGTGCTAAATTGGTAAGGTCTAGTTAGTTTAATCCATACATGTAATTGGCCATTTGATTTGATTTTATTTGCCTTAGATTAGAATTGTTCCGTTTGATGATTAGACGACTGAAAATGGAGTTAAATGTTGGAGAGAAACTCTTACTCCTACTCATATGAGCAAAACCTTTTCCTTTTGTCATTTTGTAATAACAATGGGTAATTGATTTCTTTTAGGAACTATACTCTTGTATTGATAATTGGTTTTTGGATACTTAGAAGCCATGAAAGATACAAGATGCTACTCCCTTTAGTCTCAATTACAGCCAAGAAGACAACAAAGCTAGTTGTTTTTAATTGTGAATAAAATTGGGACCTTTTCTGTTTTCCTAACATCCCATGTTAGCATATGTTCAATTACCCCTCTTCTAATTTTGAATGGGGGTCAGAACTGAAAACATGCGCTAATTACGTTTAATTTAAAGTTGGGTAGTTTTGCTTATAATTAAGAAAATGTTAGTTGTATCCAAAAAAAAGAATAATGTTAGTTTTGGCTGGAGATGAGACCTGATGGAGTGTGTACATCTCTGTTCTTGTGTGTTCATTTGTATTTCATTCTTACATGTTAAGAAATGCATTAAGGGCTGGTTTGGATAGGCAATTATAAGACTGCTTTTACATATATATATTTTGTAAATTACAGATAAAAATATACTTATAAGTTATTTTAAACGGGTAATAAATTGGTAAAATTTTTCACTCCTGCCCCTGTGAAAGAGAGGAAAGTGAGGAGTACCTTTTTTCTCTTGATTTCTTTGTTGTATTCGATATAGGAATAAACTTTTCTTCTACAATTGACAAAGCGGTAATGAAAAAATTCACATCCATTTATCTATCGTTTCTAGGTTTCAGTGCATGTTTGATTTAAACTTTTGATACCGTTACTTTCATAGTACTTTCCCCATGTTTTGACCAAGGCCAACATTTTTGTTACCGTTTGTTTTTTGGCCAAAGCATGTTACGTCATTCATTCGGCAGATAAGCACCCTCCATTTACAGTTCATACTGGACTCAATTAACAGACGGCATATCTGGGTATACGTGAATCGAATCTCAGATGATCCAATTTCTTAAAGAAAAATTGAAAGGTTCATACCTTCCTAGAGGGGATCCGAACCCTTTCAGCAGACCTAACTTTTTTTGGTCTTTATCTTCATTTTTTTGACAGGAACATGTATTATTTTATTAGAGATAATCATATTCGTGATATTGTCGAGTACTAAATATAAATATTTTTCCTAATAGGAATTCAAATATTGGTTCATCACATTATGGAGACTACTTTTCTGCTAAACCCAACCTTCATTGGTTGATAACTTTATATTTGATTCTTCATTTATCACCCTAAATCCACTAACCAAAGTATCTAATGCACCCAAGTCCTCTGTTGGTGTGATTTCAGTCGAGCTCTGGTTCTTTGTTCTGGTTTTGTCAACCCTCACTCTTGTTTTCTCTCCTCGTCTCTCCCTGCCTCCAGAACATTGTCCTCTCTCCACCACCAGAAAGACTCAGGAGAGACGATGAATGACTCAAGGCTGAGCTCTCGTCGTTGCCCCCTTGTCCCTTCTCACTAAAGATGATGATGATTCAATTGAAATTTTAGGGTAGAAGCAAAACACACTGTTTTGCTCCCCCTCTTTTTTTTTTTAATTATTATTTTTTAATATTTTTTCTTTTTTTAATTTTTATTTTAAAATCTACCAACAATCTGCAACCAAAATTTAACAATAAGGTGGCATTAATTGTCCTTAAAAATTAATTAATCATAATTATGACAAGTTTACCCCTATTATGCACTAATTCCAGTTAAAGCATTCTAATGTAAATTATACTCAAATGATACAATTAAGGATCAATAATAATGACAAAAACCCACAAAAAATATATGAAAATGCATGCAAAAACATAGGTTTATCATTAAACTTCAAATTAAGTCGAAACCACTCTTGTATAGGTGCTGTAAAGAAATGTTAATAAAATTTCTTCTCAATAATTGACTCCCACAGCGTTTTAATCTTCGGGTAGTCTCTGAGGGCGTGGAGCACATTCTTAGAAAAGTTATTGCATCAGATACACACTCTGCGATTATGCAGACCTCGTTTATATTCACTTGAGCATGTTTATCTTCTTTACCTCCTACCACTTCCTTAAAATATCAATACTTCACAATATGCCTTATCCAGATTTGGAGGGACAGATAATCTTAGAACTCGTTTGTCTCGGGCACCTTTGTTCATCCACCGTAATACATTGAGATATACATATATATATATGTGTGTGTGTCTAAATGAGAATGGTAATGAATCATAGCTAACAACATATACAGATAATTAAAAATGAGTGGAAGTAGGGTAAAACAGACAATTTTATTAATTAGTGATAAATATTACAATTTCATAACAACAACGCCAATGTAAAATATAATTGGTAAAATATTATAGAACACTTGATGGCAAGCTGTAGAGGTCACCTGCTATCTTATTTTCAGAATACCAAAATATGATTAAGACGGCAAGATACGTAGTTCATGCTTCATAGTTGGTGACTAATGACCATAAGATGGTGGCTTTTCAACTGGTGGCTTATAAATAGGAGGCTTCTCAACTGGGGGTTTGTACACAAGTGGTTTCTCAACCGGCGGCTTATACACAGGTGGTTTCTCAACTGGTGTCTTGTAAATAGGTGGTTTTTTCACCAGAGGCTTCTCAACTGAGGGCTTTTTAACTGGTGGTTTCTCAACTGGTGATTTGTAAACATGTGGTTTTTCCACGGGGGGCCTGTACACAGGAGGTTTGTCAATTGGAGGCTTGTTAACTGGTAGCTTGTAGACATGTGGTTTCTCAGTTGGTGGCTTGTACATGGGTGGTTTCTCAACTGGAGGCTTGTAAACAGGAGGTTTCTCCACTGGGGCCTTATAAACAGGAGGTTTCTCAACTGGGGGCTTGTTAACTGGTGGTTTGTAGACGGGTGGTTTCTCAGCTGGTGGCTTGTGCACAGGTGGTTTCTCAACCGGTGGCTTGTAAACAGGAGGTTTCTCCACTGGGGGCTTGTACACTGAAGGTTTCTTAACTGGAGGCTTGTGAACTGGTGGCTTGAAGACAGGTGGTTTCTTAGTTGGCGGCTTGTACACAGGTGGTTTCTCAACTGGTGGCTTGTAAACAGGAGGTTTTTGTACTGGGGGCTTGTGCATAGGTGGCTTCTCAACTGGTGGTTTGTACACAGGTGGCTTCTCAACTGGTGGCTTATGAACAGGAGGTTTTTCAACTGGCGGCTTATAAACAGGTGGTTTTTTGACTGGAGGTTTATAAGTGGGTGACTTCTTAGTAGGAGGCTTATAAATAGGTGGTTTTTCTACTGGAGGCTTAGAAGTAGGAGGTTGATAATAATCTGCAAAGGTAGAAGTGGTGAGAAACACCACTCCTGAAAGGAGGCATAGCAAGTTTCTAGAGAACATTGTTGAACTCAAACTTCTGTTATGCAAATCACAGATTATGTGCCCCAATTTATAGTAGAACTAGGGGAAGTAGTAGGTACTTAGGTGTTGTGAGTCCAATATATTTTATTACGAACAATAAATTCATTTAATAAATAAGATAATATTAAAACGTAAAGTCAAGGCTAGTTGGTAGGTGTGAACTCCATCGCTAGATCTGGTTGCATGCATGTGGATAACTGGAAATCTCTTTAGCATTTTCTTCCCTTTCCTTCAATAATTCCTGTGTGTGTAATTGTTTTTATAAAAAAAAATCTTAAAAGACAGGCACACATCAATTTACTATTATGTATATTTAACTTCTTTTAGTGCTGAAGTTATTTTAAATGAATCATTATATGTGTCACTCTAAAATATCTTCACGCATTTATTAGAAATATTAGTTACGCATCCTTGCATAAGAAAATTTTATAAATATGATAGTTTTGGCAGATTGGTCAATGAATATGGATAATGCTTACTAGCTGGGAATGAATAGATTTATTTATTTATTTTGAATAATAGGTGACTAAGAATATGTCAATAAAAGAGGTTAGAGTAGAAATTATAAAATAATCAGCAAATTATCCACCAACCATATGAAATGTAATATAATACTTCAATTAATACTTGTACAGCATCAATATGGATTGCATGCTTCGGACATACATGCACCACTTGGTTCCAACATATTTTTTTATATTGAAAAAAATTGCGTTGCAAATATAAGTGGCGATCATTTTCTTTCAAGGTTCCTTAATTTGGTAGATGCAGAATTTCAACTTAATATAATAAAAGAGACTCAGATCGCGGCTCCCAAGACGTGAAGATGACTACGTAAAGGTTCCACAAGGGACCATTCCAGCTAGAAAGTACACACATCGGCATCCCAGGTATTCAGATCTAATTTAAATAGTCAAAATTAAAATAAAATTATTTTCTTAAAAAATGATAGTTAAGATATCATTTTTATTTTAGATTTTATACTCATCAAAATAATTATTTTTTTTTAAAAAATAAAATCTAAACCGTCCAAATTAAATGTGAACAGTGCAGACTTGATGAGCTTTGGGTCACATTCCACACGAACACTTTGTGCAATAGCCTAAATATAAAGAATAGATGATTGATTTTTAATAATTAATTAATTATAAAAAATATGTAGTGGTTTTTGTATAATACCCTATTTAATTATTTACTTTGAAACTATCCCTTAACGTGGGAGTCAAAATCATTAAGAATAATTTAAAATTTTTTATAAATTTAGGAAACAAAAGAGATTAAGGTAAGATCAAAACATACTTCATAACCAGATTTTACATTTGGGATTGGAGAGAGCATCTCCTATTAGTATATACTCCCTCCAGTCCTATATATAAGTTCACTTTTGAAAAGAAATCAGTCCAATTTATAAATTTTGTTGAGTTTTGTCCGAATGTTTAATACTTTTCTTTTTCAATTTTTTCTTTATTTGATCGTATTTAGTGTTTTATCTTTGTCCAATGGCTATGAATAACATTAATTACAAAGGTGGCTAACTTGATTTCCCTCCAATTATTTTAATAATTCATTTTCTCTCTCACTGGCATATAGTACCTCATATATTCTCTCTCATAATTTATTTACTTATTGTCTCTCTCACTTACTCTCATAATAAATAAAGGCATACTTAAAAAAAAATTTTTTTTACCTATTTATTATTTTTAATTAATTTTAACTGTTTGTTAAACTCAATTTGGTTATTTAAAATTTATATATAGGACTGGAAGGAATATATTGAAAAATTAAAGCAAAATTGTTTTTGATTTTCCTTGGTTGGTGTGTGCATCCGTACATGATAGGATTAGGAAAAGGCGGGGTTTGACCACTTATAGAGATTGCCAATTGACATCTACTTCAGGCTTGTCATATGGTAGTGTGGCGGTGGTTTGCCAATTAGTATTTTTGTTTTTTTAATTAGTGATCTAAGTCTTTTTCTCATAATTTCATTGACTTCTTGTAAAAAGTCTATTCATTTTTACAAACAGCTTTTTCTATGCTAACTTTTTCCGAATTCTTGTTAACTTTACTAGGTCATAAAATCCATGTTCATCCTGATTGGAGCCTCCATCAATAACTTCATTTCTGGATCACTAACCATAATGATCTAACCATTCTTGGCTATTGTATTTTATTTGTAGATTTGTTGTGTCGTGTATGGAATTTTTTCCTTCATTTTTCTCAATTAATAACGAAATTAAAATTCTGTCACTAATTAGTAATGAATTATTAACTAATAATAAGTTGGTTTTTTTAAAATAGTGATACAGGGAGAAGATCTTCTCCTTCACATGTAATTTCCATGGCAATGTCTAATTAAAGCAATTAAATGCAGCAACCCTACAGAGTCCGAACAAATTTTTAGCATGTATGTGTGCGCGTAGTTTTGGGAAGATATGGAGGGGTTGGTTCAAAGCATACCACTCAAAGAAAAAAATTTTATTGGTGGGATTTTAATAGACATGTTAGCGAGGAAGCAGGACAATTCAATGGGGCTCGTGGTGGTTTTGGTTTTGGGGAGCTAATAATAGGGGACAATCTATTCTTGACTTTTCTCTTGCATGCAATCTCAAGATTTTTAACACTTGTTTTAGGAAGCGAGAGGAGCATTTAATCACGTACAAGAGTGGTGCCTCAAAATCTTAGATTGATTTCTTTTTGGTTAAGAATTCAGACAGAAGATTGTGTACTAATTGTAAGTGATTTCGAGAGATGGGGTGACTGCTCAACATAGGGTACTTATCCTTGATGTACGTTTTAAGAGTATCAGACAAAAGTATCATCAAATGGTAAAATCCAGGGTTAAGTGGTGGCAGTTAAAGGGTGAGAAGCGAGAGTAATTCAAAAGGACCCTTTTGGAGGAAGGGATCTGGGAATTGTAGGGAAATACGAACATGATGTGGGAAAAGATAGCTACAAGGGTTCGTATAGTAGCTAAAGCAATTTTAGGAGAATATAAAGATCATGGTCAGAGAGATAAGGAGACTTGGTGGTGAGATAAGAGTGTGCAAAAGAAAGTAAGAAAGAAAAGAGATTGTTTTAAGGTTATACATTTGTGCAATAATGTAGAAAATTGGGAAAAGTATCGTTTGGCGAAAAAAGAGACGATGAGAGCAGTGAGCGAAGCACGTACTAAAGCTTATAAGAGATTTTATCAGGAGTTAGGAACAAACGTAGGAGAAAGAAATATTTACAAGATTACGAATCAACAGGAGAGGACAAAGAGAGATCTGGACTAAGTGAAGTGTATAAAAGATGAAGATGGTAGAGTACTAGTTATTGATAGTGATATTAAGGACAGATGGAAGGCTTACTTTTACAAGTTGTTTAGTAAGGGAAGCGAGTATACGACTCAAGACTTACAAGACTTGCTGATTAACAAAGATGATCGGAATTTGGCTTTTTACCGTAGGATCTGCATCGGAGAGGTAAAGGCAGCTCTCCAGAAAATGGACAATGGTAAAGGGCCTAATGGTATTCCTATTGAAGTTTGGAAATGTTTCGGAGATAAGGGTGAATTGTGGCTAACCAAGCTTTTTAATGAAATTTTACACTCTAAGAATATGTCGGATGATTGGAGGAGAAACATTTTAGTTCCTATTTACAAGAATAAAGGAGACATTCAAAACTGTGCAAGCTACAGAGGGATAAAACTTATGAGTCATATAATGAAGTCGTGGGAAAAAGTGATTGAATATAGGTTGAGGTTGGAGACTTCTATTTCAGAGAACCAATTTGGATTTATACCGGGTAGACCCACAACTAAAGCAATATATTTACTAAGAGGGTTCATGTAAAGATATAAGAGTAAAAGAAGAGATTTACATATGGTTTTTATTGACTTGAAAAAAGCTTATGATCATGTGCCAAGAAAAATACTGTGGAAGGCTTTGGAAAAGAAAGGTGCATGGGTTGCTTATATCAAAGCCATACAAGATATGTATGAGAGGGTAACTACTAGTATAAGAACACCTGGAGGTGAGACAAAGGACTTCCCCGTTAAGATTGGCCTACATCAGGGATCTTGTTTGAGTTCTTACTTATTTAGTATGTTTTTGGATGTTCTGACTGAACTTATTCAAGAAAGAATCCCTAAGTCCATACTGTTCACGGATGACATAGTTCTTATGGCAGAATCAAAAGAAGATATTAACTCTAGATTGGAATTATAGAGAAAGACTTTGGACTCGAATGGCTTTTGCTTGAGTAGGTATAAAATATAATATATGCATTGTAATTTTGGGAGAGGCAAGGCAATGGTGATTTGGAGGTAAAGATGGGGGATCAAATCATTCCTTAAGTATCAAAGTTTAAATAGCTAGGATTCATTATACATGAGGAAGGAGAAATTGATGGAGATGTTTCTCGTAGAATACAAGCTGGTTGGTTAAAGTGGAGGAAGGCTACCGGAGTTATTTGTGATAAGAAGGTACCTGAGAAGCTTAAGAGAAAATTTTATCAGATTGCTATAAGACCAGCTATGTTGTACGGTAGTGAATGTTGGGTGATAAAGGGAAAACAAGGGCACAAAGTTAGGGGGGCAGAAATGAGGATGTTGAGATGGATGTGTGGTCATACAAGAAAAGATAAAATTCGAAATGAAAATATTAGAGCAAGAATCGGTGTGACACCTATCCAAGAGAAAATGGTTAAAGATTGCTTAAAATGGTTTGGTCATGTGCAAGAGAAGGCCATTGGAGGCTCCAGTGAGGAGGGCAGATTAGACAATTTAGAGTCCCATAAAAAGAGGTAGAGGAAGATCGAGAAGAATGCTTAATGAGGTTATTAAATGAGACATCCTGGTCAACAACATATTTAAGGACTGGGTTGTTGACAGAAGATGATTGCATAGTGTGATTTATGTAGCCGACCCCACCTAGTAGGATAAGACTGCTTCTTCCTGTTGTTGTTATTGTTGCTGTTGTATGTGTGCGTGTAAAAGAGATCCTGAGATAAATACTACACAAGTATATATTAGAAAAAGAACAGAACGAAAAAAACTTCTTAATATTGCAATTATATAGGGATTACTTGAAAAAAAGATGAATAAATGTTGGAGACAAACTATATTAGGTATTAATTTTTAAAACAACCCAAAGGGCCACAAATGCATAGGGTAAAATGGCAGAAAGGATGAAGTCCTTAGAAAATACTAACTAATAACATGCTTCATATATATCATCAAATGACAAAATGCGATAGCTAAGTACATGGTGGACAGTTAATCACCGAAATATTACTTACGATGCTGACCATAGATGATTCTTTTTGGTGCAAATTATAGCTAGCACAACATAGACAGGAGAATCCAAGGGAAAGTAATTAGGTCAAAAATATACAATAATTTTATTATGTACTGCTGGATTTTGGGCTTGGATTAGCTCTTGATAGGTCGGACCATTTGATTGGATATTAAGAGAATATATTGATCAAATATCCAAATAAGATCATGATATGTTTAACTCGGTCAAACATCCTGAATCAAATCCAATCGGTTACTATATAAATCTAATTAATTTATATTTATATATTAAATATATATTAGATATGTATATATATTTAGAATTGATTATGATTGATTCTAGATTTGAATTCAAAATTCAGAATCTTATAAGTCAAAAATATATTTGAATATCCAAATTCAAATTCAAACTGATAGACTTAGTGGATATTTTGGCTTCCCAAAATACTCCTGGCCAAAGCTGTAAATAGAGGCCTCCACTCGTCATTTCAACTAACTCTAGTAGTTGAGGTTTCCTACTCTCTCTCGCTCTCTCTCTTATTCTTTTTTGCAAAGAGGTATTCTGTTGTGTACTCAAAGTTTAGACTTTTATAGTCTAGTTTATAGTGTGAGCTCAGAAGATCTAACCGACCGGACGTAAGATCCAACCTTGTAAATTGTTTGGTCCAATGTTTTATTTATATGGCATTGGTATCAGAGCCCTACTAATCTTGAGGCTTTATGTGTGTCTCTGTGTGTGTGTATTTTTAGGCTCTAGCATATTTTTTTTAAACTTTCTGTTGCACATTTGATTATATATATGCGTTTAATTTATGCTATTAATATGCTCCTTGATTGACTTATGCATTTAATTCCAAAATCCACTCTGATTTTCTATATGAAGCCTGAAAACACTATCTGAATTGCCATAAGGTTAAAAAACATGGTACAATCTCCTTTTCATAGAGTTACGTCATCAGCCACGTCAATATGTTTTTTTAGGTCTTTAAGAACATGTTTTTTCCAAAGAAAATAAAGCCATAGGATTATAGAACTCAAAGAAACGATTCCATAGACACCTAAAATGCATAAAATAGAGCTAGGAGGTGAAACTCATGGAGGACCAAAAATGGCGTGTCTGGCGGACCCACCAGAGCCACAGCCGAGCATGGAGCAACCCAGCTAGAGGTCAGAGATAACCCTGACCAGCCAAAACAAGGTCGTTTTGGTTAGCTAGGGCGTAGCCTTTCACTTTAAGTGAAACGCTACATTCTAGGTCCATTTGACCTAAACTCGTCTTGGAGACTGACCTGACTAAAAAAAAAAAGGGGACTTTTTTTATATTTTTTTAAAAACATTTCAAGGACGTGCCATGTGGGTATGTGGGGCTCACCCTAGCCCCCTCAAGTCACCTTAAGCACATAAATAGACTCCTCAAGAGGAATTGAATCTACCGAGGTAGGTCTCGCAGCAGAAAAACGCGCCACAGCACCCACGCGCTAAGCCTAAAAAGGGCCAACCCTCTCGCCCTTCATTTCTTTTTCATTTTTTTTAAAGGAAGGCTTCTAGAGGTGTGTGAAGGAGTGTGAAAATGGGTTTTTGGGCCCTATTTTGCCTGAAAAATTCCTAAAATCATGAGCTAGAAATTGATATATTTTATGCTTGTTTTTTGTGACATTTTTTGTATGAAAAATTGCAAATAAATGCTTTTTTTAATTTTTCCTATTGTTTTTATTTTTTTAAAAAAATTTCAAGGACGTGCCATGTACCGGTGTGTGGGGCCCACCCTGACCCCTTAAGTTGCCCTAACCACATAAATAGACTCCTAAAAAGGAATCGAATCTATCGGGGTTGGTCTCATAGTGGAATAAAATCACCACAGATCCACGCGCCAAGCCTGAAAGGGCCCTTCATTTTTTTTCATTTTTTTTAAAGGAAGGCTTCTAGAGGTGCGTGAAGGAGTGTGAAAATGGGTTTTTGGACCCTATTTTGCCTGAAAATTTCCTAAAATCGTGAGCTACAAGTTGACATATTTTGTGCTTCTAGAGAAGCCAAGGCTCTTAAAATAAGAAAGACAGCCCTAAAGTGACGAAGGGAAAGAATTCGTTCAAGAAAGGCAAGAAATTTGTCACAAAAAAAAAAGAACATAGCAACGATCAAATGCTATGGTTGCCAACAGAAGGGGCATTATGCCAAGGAGTGCCCTGAGCAGAAAAAGGTATTGGATTTAGATTTGATACATTTCTCTTATGTTTTTAGCACTATGTTTATTATTGAAACTAACCCTGTATAGGTTATAGACTTGGGGGCAATAGACCACATGAGCAAGGATCTTGACAAGTTCACAGAATTTCTTCGGTTACTAGCAAGAAGCAGATGGCTTTATGTTGGGAACAACGCAAGAGTAGAAGTCAAAAGGATTGGCACTTGTGAATTGACCCTTCATTGAGAAAAAACCCTAGTCATGCAAAATATGTTCTATGCTTCAAATATTCGGTGAAATCTTGTGTCTGTTATTTCATTAGTTAAATTTCATGTTGATGTCTTTTTCCATAATTTCATCGTAGACATTTCGTATGGGACCAATTTTTTAGTTTATGATTATGTTTTGAATAGTTTCTTTGTTTTGGAGAATTTCAATGACAATTTTAATTCTAGTTCTTGCTATGCGCTTTCTTCTGATATCAATTATGATATATGGCACGCTAGATTAGGACATATTGGTTAAGAACATACGATCAAACTAGCAAAAGAGGGTTTACTAGGAAACGTATCCAAAAGAAAAAGTCTCTATGTGAATATTGCCTGGCTGGCAAAAGCACAAGGAAACCTTTTGGAAAGGCAATGAGGGCTAACAACCCTCTTGAATTGGTACATTATGATATTTGCGGACCAATGAGTATAAAGGCACATCACGGAGCATGGTATTTTATTACGTTCATCGATGATTCTTCTCAATATGGCTATACTTACCTGATTTCTCACAAATCTGAGGTATTAGAGTGCTTTAGGAAATATCTCAATCTAGTAGAAAATCAACTAGGTTCCAAGGTCAAAGCCTTAAGAACTAACTGAGGTCGAGAATACCTCTCTGATCAGTTCAAGGAGCTTTGTAAGGAAAAGGGCATTATTAGGCAACTGACAATCCTCGGCACTCCTCAACAAAATAGAGTTGCTGAACAGAGAAACAGAACTTTCCTTGACATGGTTAGATCAATAATGGCATAAGTTGAGCTACCAACCTCATACTAGGGAAATGCTCTTCTAACTGTCACATTCATATTTAATCGAGTGCCGTCTAAATTAGTCACCATAACTCCTTATGAATCATAGACAAACCATAAACCAGATTTAAGTATCCTAAGACCATGAGGGTCAACGGCCTATATTCGTGATTCTTCCTATAAATATGACAAGCTAGAACCAAAGGATAAAAAGTGTATCTTCATAAGATACTCTGAGAACTCTAAGGGATGCGACTTTATTGGTAGAAATAATGATGGCTCAGTGACTGAGAGAGAGTCAAGTGATACAACATTAATAGAAACTAAAATTCCCTAGCAGAGGGAGTATTGATCAACAAGCTATCTTTATGAAAATGATAGCAATGAGGTACAACAAAGTATTCCTCAGTCAACTAATCTAAGTAGGAGGGTTGAACTATTTTCACAATAAGGTTTGACCCAGCCACAGGAAGAAAGTCCTACAGCAACCCCACTTAGGAGAAGTAACAGAGACAAAAATCCTAGGAGACGCTTCTCAGTTGAAGGAGCAACTTTCATCGTTAGTCTAGAAAATGATGAAGAAGACCCTATAAGTGTCACATCTAGTAATATGACATTTAGGAATAGGGATATTTCTAAATATTCAAAGGCCAAAAAGGATGATTAGGAATAAGAAATATTCCTAAATAATTAAGGGTCAAAATGACAAGGAGAAATAGAAGAATTTTGGTGGAAAATAATTATTCTGGTTTTCCAAACCAATTATGGAAATTTAATTAATTAAGAAAAATTGGTCAAGAATAATTATGGAAAAATATTTTCAAGCCTCAAAAATTAAGAAAAAATAAGGACAATATTCTATGAGAATTATATGGGATTATAAAATTGGTTTTATGATCAAATTGCCCTTAAAGAAATTACAAAAGAATTTAAGGGCGATTTAAGCTAGTTTAAGGTCATCTATTTGGAAAATTCCAAATAAATATTTTTAAAGAGGATAAAATCACAAGAAAATTTCTATGATATCTCAAGGAATTCTAAGAGATTATGGAATTAAAAGAAGACCCTCAAGTATCCAAGATTTTTCCCAATTCCTTTGAAAAGTGGAAAAATCAATAAAGAGAAGGAAATTAGTTTTCCCTTTTATTTAATTATTGGGAAATTAAATTTGTGACAAAGGGGGCAATTTAGGAAGATAAAAATGAGAAGAATAATTTATGGATCTGACAAAAAATAATTACGAAGCCAGAGCATTGTAATTATAGAAAAGAAATCAAACTCGAAGTAAAAGTGCATTAAGAAAGTGAAGACTAGAGTCTTGCACTTTACTTAACCCACAAGTTGTCAATTGTCAAGCCTCTAATGGATGGTAATTAAAGCTTTCCAAGTGTCAAGCATTAAGTGGAGAGGATCTTGACTTTGGGATTTAATTACATTATGATTTACTTTATTAAGAAAGAAGTTTCAAGACTAAGTAGGAAGGTGACACTTGGCAACTCATTTATGATGGTAGTTGGGATATTTTGGTACATTAATTAAGCTCTTCCTCCCCCTAAATCAGATCATGTTTCAGCCAAGGCAAGAAGAGAGGGAAAAAGAGAGAACTTGATGGAGAAATCAAGAGAAAGGAAGCAACTTTGATCATCGATCTAAGTCAGATTTAAGGTTAGTTGTTGGTTTCAAGTCGTTCCTTGTCTTGTTTTCATGCTTTGTATGGTTGAAATTTCTGGTTTTTCCTCTTTATTTGGAGCTGGCTGAAATGCTTATGGTGTAGGGGAGGAATTTTTATTGTTCAATCTTGCTAGAACACTTTAAAACATGATAGATCCTAGTGGTTACAAGTGGTTGTAGGTTGATTTTGGAGTGTTTCCTTTGTTATGTTGCATGAGGACCATTTCGGCCAAAGCAAGAACTGGACCCTAGGATGTGTTTTTCAAAGTTTTGAGGCTTCCATTATGTTTAAAATGGAAAATGGTGTAGGATAAACTTAAAGATCAAGTGTTGGAAGCATTAAAACCAAAGTTGCAATTTTTGGATTTTGAACCCTAATGGTTCGGTCAGTTCAAAACTGAAAGAAGGAATTTTATTTTGTTGAATCCAAGTAGATATTTGGAATTTACATGAAAAATCATGTAGGAATGAGTCAAAAGGGAATTTTTAGGGTTTAAGGAAACCAATTCTAAAATTTAAAGAACAAAGGTGGAAGCTTTAAAGGACAAAGATTGTCCTTGAGTTATGTTGTTGATTTTTATGTGGAATGGTTGATAATTCTTGCTGCCCTTTTTATGGATTGCCATGTTAGGATTTGGCATTTGTGGAAGCAAGAAAGAAGAACAAGAAAATCAAAGAGCATTGGATCAAGGTAGTAAGATTTAATTGACCTTAATGTTGAGTATTGCATTGATTGCTATGTAATTTCATGTGCTATTATGTGGTTTAATTAAATGATAATGATAATGATGATTGTGTAGCTATACTTCTTGCTTTATGTGCCTTGGCTATTACATGTTAGAGTGCTATATGTATGAGGTAAAGTAGTTTCCCATTAATAGCAAAAGGATGGAATACTTGTAATTGATGCATGTTGATGTTTTGGTTGATTGATTTTACAAAAACCTGACATTTTTTCAAATGAAATTAGTTCATAAGATTATTTTTCCTTGAAATAGCACTCAAATATAATTTTATCTAATTCTAAATCACTCCATTTTGATTTTTCTAGATTAAGTTATGAATTTTCGAAGTTGAGCCAGAAAACTAGATTTTTACCCGATGAACAGTAAAAATCTGAAAATCAGCATTTTTCATGGATTTTTGAGCTCAAGACCATCCAAGGTGGTCTAAAATGGTTTTAATTAAACTCTAAGTGGATCTGATAGGAAGGTGTGACAATAACTGTTAAAAAGCACTAAAAGGGCCTCTTAAGAAAAAATAGGAAAAGGCCTTACAAGAGAAAATAGATTCCATGGAGTCCAACCAAGTATCAAAATTAGTTGATCTACTACTTGGCCGAAAGGCAATTGAGAGCAAGTGGGTTCTCAAGTACAAACGCAAGACTGATGGATCAATTGGTAAACTTAAAGCAATGTTAGTTGTTAAAGGGTAGACACAACAGGAAGGAGTCGATTACAGAGACACTTTCTCACCTGTTGTATGTTTGAACTCGATATGATTGATACTAGCCCTAGTAAAAAGTTTATACCTAGAGTTGCATCAAATGGATGTAAAAAAACATTTTCCTAAATAGAGAATTAGATGAAGAAATCTATTTGGAAGAGCTTGAGGGCTTCATACAGAGAGGGATTGAACAAAAGGTTTGTAAACTCTTGAGATCCATTTATGAACTCAAGCAATCATCTAGGCAATGTTACTTGAGGTTCCACAAAGTTATAAGCTCATATGACTTCAAAATGATCAAGGAAGATCATTGTGTTTATATCAAACAGTTTGGAGAAAACAAAGTTATAAGCTTGTATGACTTCAAAATGATCAAGGAAGATCATCGTGTTTATATCAAACAGTTTGGAGACAATTTGTCATTCTATCCCTCTATGTCGATGACATACTCCTAGCTGGTACCAATCTCAAACTAATCAGGATAATTAAAGGGTGGTTATCCTTGAACTTAAGATGAAAGACGTGAGCAAACTAGAATATATCTTAGGCATTGAGATAAGAAGAGATCATTCTAGGAAATTGCTATCATTGTCACAAAAGACATACATAGCAAAGATTCTTGAGTGTTTCAATATGAGAGATGGTAAGCCTTTGGATACTCCTATTGTTAAAGGACATAACCTAAGCAAGGAAATGTGCCCTATAAAAGAATGGGATATAGAACGCATGAGGAGAGTCCCATACTCAAATGCCATTGGCAATCTAATGTAAGCTATGTTGTGTACCAAGCTGGACATATACTTCATAGTTGGACTTGTGAACCGATTCTAATCTGATCAAGGAGTAAAACACTGGGAAGCTATAAAGAGGATTATGAGATATCTGAAAGGAACCATAGACTACGAGTTGTGCTATCAAGGAGAATGCCTTTATGCAGAGGGTTATTCTGATGTTGATTGGACAGGAGACCTAGACGAGTGACACTCAATGTCAGTCTATGCATTCCTACTAAACAACGGAGTAATCTCCTAGAGTGGCAAGAAACAGACATGTTTGTCTCTTTTGTCCATGGAAGTAGAATACGTAGTATGTTTTGTGGTTGTCCAAGAAGCTGTATGACTCAAAAGATATATTTGAATATCAAAATTCAAATTCAAACTGATAGGCTCAATGGATATTTTGGCTTCCCAAAATACTCATGGCCAAAGCTATAAATAGAGGCCTCCACCCATTAGTTTCAACTCACTCTAATAGTTGAGCTTTCCTACTCTCTCTCTCTCTCTCATATTCTTTCTTGCAAGAGGTATTCTGCTATGTACTCAAAACTTAGACTTTTGTAGTCTAGCTTATAGCATAAGCTCAGAGGATCCAACCGAATTGACCTGAGATCTGACCCGATACGTTCTCTAATCAAATCTTTTATTTATCTAACATATACCATCAATGTCACTATATTTGGAGAACGAAATCCATAGAGCCATACATATTAAACAGCAAGGCGAACATAAAACAAAACTGGCCAAATTGTGGAGAGATCATACTCTCTTAATTGTTATATGCCAAAATATACTTGGAATCATAGAATACTCCTTTTGTACATATTTGATAAATGAGGCTAGTGAGCATAAGGTAGGAGATGGTAGCTTTGTGGTTTCTTTGGTTATGGCTTGGAAATAGGTGTCCAAAATGGCAATTTTTGAGGGGTGGTAGACTTATGAATGGTGGCTTTGGTATCCTAATTTAACACTTGTTCCATAATAAGAGCCTTATAATAAACATCTAGTGGTTTTTCAATCAGTGGTTTGTATACAGATGGTTTCTTTGTTGCAGTCTTGTAATTTGGTAGACCGGATGACTCTTCAATAGGTGGTATGTTTAATAAGGGTTCGTTGGTGCATGAATTCCCAAAAGGTGGGTATATTTCTAGATAGTGATTTTTCAATTGGAGGCTTATAATCATCTGCAAAACTAGGAGTAGTAGTGAGAAAGACGACTCCTGAAAGGAACATTACAAAGTGTTTAGAGGACATTGTTGAACTCAGCTTAGCTTGTGTTGAAGGTGCAAATAGCACATCTATGTATTGTGATGTAATTTATAAGGTAACTTAGGAGAAGCTATGATGGGGAGATATTATGTGCATCCAATATATTATATTATTGAAAAGCATTTAATAAATAGAATAATGATAAAAAATAAAGTACAGCTGGTTAGTAACTGTGAACTTCATAACTATATCTACACATGTAAGGTGAAAATTGAAAATCCTTCTTGTGTTTTCTTCTATTTCTTTCGAACATTTGATAGCTATAACCTTCCTAATCTTTAAAAATTAAGAACTCTAATACTTTATGTTTTAATTTAATTATTAACTTCCGTACATTAAAATTATTTGAGGATCTCATCCAAACTTGGTAGGTTGTGATACCATAAGCCATTAACTTTATATTTTTTTTATTACATACTTTGTCATTTAAAAAATAATACTGGGTGCTTAACATATAATTTTGCATATTTTATACTTTTTTTTAAAAAAACAACTTGATCAAATAAATATTTTAAATATTTTAATGTATTAAAATATATTATTTCAAGTATTTAAAAATATTTAAAATTACATGTTAAATGCCAAGTGTTATTTTTTTTAAATGACATAGCATACAGTAAAAATATAAAAATTTTGACATGAAAAAATTGTTACTTTTTTACAGTAATTTTAGCGGAAGGAGAGTTGATAGTCAAAATACTAAACATTAAGGTTTTTTTTTAGTTACAAATAACCAAATTATGTAAGTTAAGAAGTCAGTTAAAATTGGTTAAAGATACTAAATAGATAAAAATGTTTGTTTAAATATTATTTTATTTCTTTTTATAATAGTATACTTTTATTTATAGTGAGGGTGAATGAGGAAAAAAAAGTGAGTAGAGAACAAATTTAATAATTAATGTCTAGACATCCATCAATTAGGGATTAAAAAAGGTGGGCATGGAACATGTTTCATGAAAAAAAAAAAAGCGATAAGAAAAGGGGTCTTCATTCAGTGCTCATCACAAGGTTGAGCATCATGTGTTTATTACTATAATGCAATCTAAACCATCTCAAATTAATATAGATGGTTTAAATTTAAAATTTTAATATACAATTTTTTAATGATAAATTTAGTTTTTAAAGATATGTTAGTTATAGGGGTGTTTGGCTCTCTCTCCAAACCATGGTTTGGAGAAAAATTTGCCAAACACCCATCAAAAATTTGAAACCATGGTTTTGGGGGAAACCATGGTTTTGGCCCCCCAAAACCTTGGTTTCGAAGAAGGGACGGAGGAGCTGCTTCTAGGCTGATTATTGACTGCTGGTGGGCCCCGCAAATATCAATTGTTTCCTTCCTCTTTGCTCTACGAGGCTCCATGCTACAGCTTTCACTGGTGGTGCTTTGCAAAATATATACTTGGTGTCCGCGGATCCTACTTCCACAAACATATGTTTTGTTAATCATATTTTCTGAAATAATTAATCATATTTTTTTGTGGCAAAGTAAATTATTTTACAAAAAACATATTTACTTATTTTATTAATATATATACGTTTTAATTTTTTTTATTTATATTATTTATGTCTTATTTATTATGTTGCCAAAATATATATTATTAACAAATTTATTACTTCAAATAAGCATATTATGAAATATATCTTATATGTAATTATCATTTAAATTATGTCCTTTTTAGTAATTTCTATATATAAAAAAGCACTTCTGACAATAAATATCCAAACACTCTCACTTTATCAAAATCACTTTTTCAGACAATCTATTCTCCAAAATCTATTCTCTCCAAAATCTATTCTCCAGAAGCTATTCTCCAAACCATGGTTTGGCTTCATCCAAACACCCCCATAATATTATATTGATTTTAAATTCTGTATCTATAAAATAAAAACTTGATTAAAATATATAAAAAAAATTTAAATTCAATTTGAACCATTTAAAATCGATCTGAATGGTCCAAAATTGTGATAAGCATGGAATGTGCTTTAAAAAAACAGTGCATTGAAATTGGAAGAATTGCAATAAGGTTATATAATTGGAATGAATTCGCAAAAAAATTTCTTAATAAGTGAGCAGATCGTAATGATAAGTTCTAGAGCAAGAAAGGACAATTAATTTTAGCTGTTTACTTATCGTTTAGACTTTTGAATAATTATTATCTTTTCTCCTATTGAAAATTTCAAAATCTTTAAAGTGTAAGTTATAAAATGTACTACACCTGTTTCCGAAAATTATAATATAAATAAATGTGTAAATGTGTGCTTGCGTATCTGTTGATGTATTGGTTGATGGTATAGGCATATACTTATACTAGACTTACCCACTCACTGTCTAATATGGGATAGATGATCCTAACACTGAATAACTTAGAGACTTCCTCCTTAACCACGTCCAGAATGAGAGGATTCAGTCTCTTCTGTGGTTGTCTAACTAGCTTGGACCCTTCATTCAAAAGGATCTTGTGTGTGCAAACTGAGAGATTAATCTCTGGAATGTCCCCTAAAGACCATCCTATAGCCCCTTTATGACTCTTCAACATAAAAATCAATATTTCATCTTCAGAACTACTCAAAGAACTGGAAATAATAACAGGCAATTTAGATTCAGCAGTAAGAAAGACATATTTCAATTTAGGGGAAGGGGTTTTAGTTCTAAACCAGGAGGTTGCACAACAGAAAGAACTAATTCTTTTATGTCAAGTGCATGTAAAGCAAGTGGTGTGTTCATATGGCTTGGGGAAGGAGATATAAGCTCATTATGATATGTATGTCCTCTACTTCCCAGCTCAGTACCATTCTTAGATAACCTACAAAAAGGAAGAACGGTATCAATCTTATCAAGAGAAATATTAGGTAAATCACAAGGAAGAGTGGGATTAGAAGTGACTAAGTTGTAGCAAGCTTGTTGCTAGCCTCTTCTAATGTTCCAGCACCACTCAAAGGAGAAGCTACCAGTGTAGCTTGTGTAACACCTCCTTTATAAATAATACCTACAAAATCAACAAACTCACCGTTCTCAAGGCTATCATCAGGTGTAATGTTCAAAACAGGATCACAGTTGAGACAAAATGATGCATCAAAATCATGAGAGATGTAAAAGAGGTGATCAACTTCTGAACAGTTAACATAATGCTCACAGAGTTACAATGCTCACAACTAGGTATAGCCATTTCCATGGACTTAGGCTTCTGAGTGTCAACAGGGAGAGTGTAAGATGCAAGCTTATTCAACTGTGTAGTCAAAGCAACAATTTAAGAAGTGAATGTGTCCAATTGAGGAATGTGGACTGAAAAAGGATTAGTATGTATTGCATTGATATTTTTAGACTCCCTTATGCTATATTGTTGATGGTTCAAGGCCATTTTCTTAATAAGTTCCTATGTCTACTCAGCAATTAAATCAATGAGAGAACCTCCAGAAGTAGCATCTAGCATCCCCTTGTCTTAGGTCTTAAGTCCATCATAAAAGTATTAGACTAACTGTTCATCTGGAATATGATGGTGTTGACATCTAGAAAGCAAGTCTTGAAAACGGTTCCAGTAGTCATAAAGTTACTCATCATATTCTTGCTTTGCAAAGTAGATCTCTTTTCTCAGTATGGAAGTTTGGTAAGTGGGGAAATACTTCTCCAAGAATGCTTTTCTAAGGTTGTTCCACTTATGGTAGGCATCTGCCATATGCCTAGGCAAGCTCCTTACCATTCTCGCGCCTTGCCCTCCAGAGACAAATGGAATACCTTCCAAAGAACCTCATCCAAACTAGCCCTGACTGGCTTTATGCTAGAACATACCATAGATAGAGAATTCAGATGATTGTATGGGTCCTCACCTGTCAAACCATAGAATTTAGGTAAAGAATTAAGTACCAGAGCTTTAATTTCAAAATTGACATCAACATTAGGGCATGCAACATTGAAAGGATCATAATTTGTATCAGAAGTAGCGGCTTCCCAAATGGTTCTTCTTCGAGGGTTCCCTCTATTATTCTCACCTACTCTATGTTCCTCATTATGTCCATTGCCCCCTCTACCATTACCACCACTGAGATTATTATTACCATTAGGGTTGTTAACAATTTCTATTATGTCACCTAAGTCAACTACCAAATCTAGACTAGTTGAAGTGTCTAGTTCAACCTCAGGATCAATAGACACACTAAATTCACTAGAGGACAAGTTAGACTTATGTGAAAGATTTTCCTCTTCAATTATAATCTCACTAGTTCTTTCTACCGTCTGGTCTTGTCTAACTTTCCTTAAAGAACTTTGAAGCTCAGGATTGGAAGGAACTAGGGTTTTAGACCTACCCCTTATTGCATAAACAATCAATCAATCAGAAGAAAAGTGCAAAATTGACTTGCACAACTAGATTCAAGCAAAAACATATGAATGGAATGAAATGCAAGTGTTTAAATCTATATGCAAAACAAAGCAAAATCAAGATATTTGGTTGTATTTTTGAAATTTTTTTCTGCAATTGAAAGAAGTGCTATGGAAAACCAAAAACAAATGCAAACTACTTAAAAAAAATGCAAAAATTAACAAAAATAAAAACTAAAAAGGCTCAACAAATGAACCCCAATCAAGGTTACTTGACACTTAATTACTAGGGAAACAATTTTTTGGCTCCCCGACAATGGCGCCACTTGAAATAATGCCCTTAATTTATCACCTTGGAGTTACTCCAGAAATTATCGAATGAATTAATGCAATCTATTGCATGATCTGGGTTGTATTTACTTTAAGGAGTCGAAAACAAAATTAAATCCTAGTAACTAAATGCAAGTAACCTAAACTATAAAAAGGATTTTTTGATTTTGATGAATTGCTAACTAAATATCATGAATTAATTGAAATTAAAATATTTGCTTTTTTATGTTTTTATATGAAATTGTTTAAAATGAATGATGGTGAAAGAGATGAAAATAAAACACATGAGTAAACAATAATAATAATCAATCCTCCAACTCAACAACACAGGCAATCCTCACTTCAATAGATGCAGGAGTTAAAACAATGAATTAAGAGTTATAATTAAGCTTTTAATCTAATAACCGAGCCACTTTGAATTGCCACAAAATATTTTTCAAAATCCCAACTTATTAACTGTAACCAGAATAGCAAAATGGAATTAAGGATGCCAAAAACCAATGCCTAATTGTAACTCTTAAATACAAAACAACAAAATTAAAGCTAACAAGAGACAATATGATCCAAGATTCCAAGTTACCTCAGAAAATCACAATATATTAACTCCAAAGTCAATGCAAATGTCATAACCACAACATTATAATTGAAATTAAAGCTATAAATAGCCCAATGTTAAATGCTAAACAGTAATCCAGCCATAATAATCTCAAAATATGATCAGATTAAACAATACAAATTTTTCAATAATAAAAAAAACTATCCTAAGACTTAGGAATTGTTAAGCAACTATTGGATAGGAAATTAAAGTAACTAAAACTCCCCTATAAAGATCCAAGCTCTGGCTATTGCTGTTGAATTGGAGAATTACAGAGTGCTAGCCACTGTTTGCCATCAAAATTGCTATAATCAATATTCTGCTATAGGCTGCCATAGAAGAACATCGAGAAGGAAATGGAGAAAGCTCAAAGACTCTGCTCTGTTCTCTCGTCGTCGTTGATTCTCTGGTTACTTTGCCTCCACACCAAAGAAAAGGAGAAGATGAAGTTGATGGTGATGATAGATTCAAATGGAAGTAGAAGTAGTAGAAGATGATGATTTGGATTGATGGGAATGAAGAAAATAGAGGGATGGAGGTGTGATTTCAGTCGAGGTCTGGTCCTTCGTTCTTGTTCCGTCAACCCTCATTCTCGGTCTCTCTCCTCGTCTCTCCTTGCCTCCAGAACACTGTCCTTTCTTTGCCACTAGAAAAACTCAGCAAAGACAATGACGAGGTAGTTGGAGAGAATGACTCAAGGTCGAGCTCTCACTGTTGAGTTCCCTTGGTCCCTTACTCTGGTCTCACAGCACTTTGGTCTTCTTTTTTTTTTCTCGTCGTCGCCCTTTGGTCCCTTCTCGCTAAAGACGATGATGATT